>NW_027052710.1:296576-596576 GCF_011386835.1 Chrysemys picta bellii
AGCAGGCTCCAGTGATGGCAGACATGACCACACTGTTGGAAAGTATTCTGCCCGAGGCAAAGTGGTTTTCAGTGATTGATTTAACAAACTGCTTCTTCACCCTGCCCCTGGCTCCAGAGAGCCAAGACCGATTTGCCTTTACCTTTCGCAATAGCCAGTATACATTCACCCAGGTTCCCCAGGGATTCCACAGTTCCCCCAAGTCGTGACTAGCACCCTAGATACCCTGACCCTCTATGACCGGCAATGGGACCCCGGAGGGAAAATGGGTACACCGCAGACAACTCAAACAAGCAGGGTCTGCCGCTGTGGGAGCACTGTGCTAATTCGTTTCTAAGGGTATGTCTACACTACGAAATTAGTTCGAATTTATAGAAGCCGGTTTTATTGAAATCGATTGTATACAGCCGATTGTGTGTGTCCACACAATAAAATGCTCTAGGTGCTCTAGTCGGCGGACCGCGTCCACAGTACAAGGCTAGCGTCGACTTCCGGAGCATTGCACTATGGGTAGCTATCCCACAGCTATCCCACAGTTCCCGCAGTCTCCGCCGCCCCTTGGAATTCTGAGTTGAGATCCCAATGCCCGGATGATGCAAAACAGTGTCATGGGCGGTTCTGGGTACATGTCGTCAGGCCCCTCCCTCCCCCGTCACAGCAACGGCAGACAATAGATTCACGCCTCTTTACCTGGGTTACCTGGGTTACCTGTGCAGACAACATGGAGCCCGCTCAGCTGAGCTCACCGTCACCATATGTCCTCTGGGTGCCGGCAGACGTGGGACTGCATTGCTACACAGCAGCAGCTGCTAACTGCCTTTTGGCGGTAGACGGTGCAGTAGACTGGTAGCCTTCATCGGCGATCTGGGTGCTGGCAGCCGTGGGGCTTGCCTTTTGGCAGTAAATGGTGTATTACGACTATTAGCCGTCCTATTACAAGTCGGGTCATCGCACGTTAGCAGAGTCTTCCCCGAGCAGCCGATTGTGCAATAGGCCTGAAGACCATCGTCATACGCCGCCCCGTATTTGCTGCCAAGCACCCAGAAAGATGCCGAGGGCTATCAGTCACGCTGCACCGTCGTCTTAAGATGTAAAAAATAGATTTGCTCTGTATTCATTTGCTTCCCCCTCCCTCCGTCAAATCAACGGCCTGCTAAGCCCAGGGTTTTCAGTTTAATCTTTGGTGGGGACCATTCTGTGTGACAGTTGTTTGTGTTTCTCCCTGATGCACAGTCACCGTTCTTGATTTTAATTCCCTGTGCCTGTATGCCATGTCGTCACTCGGCCCGCCCTCCCTCCTTCCCCTAGTCCGTCAGATACTACGTTTGCGCCACAGCTCAGAGAGCCGAGAAGCGGTTCGCGCCTTTTCTTTGAATTCTGGGTTGAGATCCCAATGCCCGGATGATGCAAAACAGTGTCGCGGGCGGTTCTGGGTACATGTCGTCAGGCCCCTCCCCCCTCGTCACAGCAACGCAGACAATAGATTCGCGCCTTTTTACCTGGGTTACCTGTGCAGACAACATACCACGGCAAGCATGGAGCCCGCTCAGCTCAGCTGAGCTCACCGTCACCATATGTCCTCTGGGTGCTGGCAGACGTGGGACTGCATTGCTACACAGCAGCAGCTGCTAACTGCCTTTTGGCGGTAGACGGTGTAGCATGAGAGATAGTCATGGGGCTGGCAGCCATAGGGCTGCATTGCACCAGCCCCTTGCCAGGCGATGGTATATTATGACTGGTACCCATCGTCGTCGTACTGGTGTGGCTGTCAATCATGGCCACCTGGGCAGACATGCTACTGTTTCGATGATGATGGCTACCAGTCGTAATATACTATTTTCTGCCAATTGCCCAGTATTGTCTGCTAAGCACCCAGAAGAGGCCGAGGGCGATGCTGGGTGCTGGCGGACGTGGGGCTGGCAGACGTGGGGCTGCATTGCTACACAGCAGCAGCCCCTTGCCTTTTGGCAGATGATGGTATTTTATGATTGGTATCCGTCATCGTCGTACTGGAGAGGCTATCACTCATGCTGCACCGTCGGCTGCCAGCTTAAGATGTAAAAAATAGATTTGTTCTGTATTCATTTGCTTCCCCTTCCTCCGTGAAATCAATATCCTGCTAAGCCCAGGGTTTTCAGTTTAATCTTTGGGGGGACCATTCTGTGTGACAGTTGTTTGTGTTTCTCCCTGTTCCTGTACCTGTACGCCATGTCGTCACTCGGCCCTCCCTCCCTCCCGCCCTCCCTCCTTCTCCTGGTCTATCAGATACTACTTTCGCGCCTTTTTTCTGACCAGGCGCCATAGCACTGGGATCATGGAGCCCGCTCAGATCACTGCGGCAATTATGAGCACTATGAACACCACGCGCATTGTCCTGGAGTATATGCAGAGCCAGGACATGCCAAGACGAAACCCGGACCAGGCGAGGAGGCGATTGCAGCGCGGCGACGAGAGTGATGAGGAAATTGACATGGACATAGACCTCTCACAAGGCACAGGCCCCAGCAATGTGGAAATCATGGTGTCATTGGGGCAGGTTGATGCCGTGGAACGCCGATTCTGGGCCCGGGAAACAAGCACAGACTGGTGGGACTGCATCGTGCTGCAGGTATGGGACGATTCCCAGTGGCTGCGAAACTTTCGCATGCGTAAGGGCACTTTCATGGAACTTTGTGACTTGCTTTCCCCTGCCCTGAAACGCCAGGATACCAAGATGAGAGCAGCCCTCACAGTTGAGAAGCGAGTGGCGATAGCCCTGTGGAAGCTTGCAACGCCAGACAGCTACCGGTCAGTCGGGAATCAATTTGGAGTGGGCAAATCTACGGTGGGGGCTGCTGTGATCCAATTTGCCAGGGCAATGAAAGACCTGGTGATAGCAAGGGTAGTGACTCTGGGCAACGTGCAGTCAATAGTGGATGGTTTTGCTGAAATGGGATTCCCAAACTGTGGCGGGGCCATAGACGGAACCCATATCCTTATCTTGTCACCGGAGCACCAAGCCACCGACTACGTAAACCGCAAGGGGTACTTTTCAATGCTGCTGCAAGCCCTGGTGGATCACAAGGGACGTTTCACCAACATCAACATGGGATGGCCGGGAAAGGTACATGATGCTCGTGTCTTCAGGAACTCTGCTCTGTTTCGAAAGCTGGAGGAAGGGACTTTCTTCCCGGACCAGAAAGTGACCATTGGGGATGTTGAAATGCCTATCGTGATCCTTGGGGACCCAGCCTACCCCTTAATGCCATGGCTCATGAAGCCGTACACAGGCAGCCTGGACAGGAGTCAGGACCTGTTCAACTACAGGCTGAGCAAGTGCCGAATGGTGGTGGAATGTGCATTTGGACGTTTAAAAGCGCGCTGGCGCAGCTTACTGACTCGCTCAGACCTCAGCGAAAAGAGTATCCCCATTGTTATTGCTGCTTGCTGTGCGCTCCACAATATCTGTGAGAGTAAGGGGGAGACCTTTATGGCGGGGTGGGAGGTTGAGGCAACTCGCCTGGCCGCTGATTACGCGCAGCCAGACACCAGGGCGGTTAGAGGAGCACAGCAGGGCGCGGTGCGCATCAGAGAAGCTTTGAAAACGAGTTTTGTGACTGGCCAGGCTACTGTGTGAAACTTCTGTTTGTTTCTCCTTGATGAGCCCTCCAAACCCCCCCCTCCGACCCGGTTCACTCTACTTCCCTGTAAACCAACCACCCCACCCCACCCTCCCCTCCCGCTTGCAGAGGCAATAAAGTCATTTTTTTTAACATTCATGCATTCTTTATTAGTTCCTTACAGAGGTAGGGGGATAATTGCCAAGGTAGCCTGGGATGGGTGGGGGAGGAGGGATGGAAAAGGACACACTGCATTTTAAAACTTTAAGTCTTATTGAAGGCCAGCCTTCTGATGCTTGGGCGATCATCTGGGGTGGAGTGACTGGGTGGACGGAGGCCCCCCCACCGTGTTCTTGGGCGTCTTGGTGAGGAGGCTATGGAACTTGGGGAGGAGGGCTGTTGGTTACACAGGGGCTGTAGCGGCGGTCTCTGCTCCTGCTGCCTTTCCTGCAACTCAACCATACGCTCGAGCATATCAGTTTGATGCTCCAGCAGACGGAGCATTGCCTCTTGCCGTCTGTCTGCAAGCTGACGCCACCTATCGTCTTCAGCCTGCCACTTGCTCTGTTCATCCCGCGATTCAGCCCGCCACCTCTCCTCTTGTTTATATTGGGCTTTTCTCATCTCTGACATTGACTGCCTCCACGCATTCTGCTGTGCTCTATCAGCGTGGGCGGACATCTGCAGCTCCGTGAACATCTCGTCCCTCGTCCTACGTTTTCTCTTTCTAATGTTCACGAGCCTCTGCGAAGGAGAAACATTTGCAGCTGGCGGAGGAGAAGGGAGAGGTGGTTAAAAAAGACACATTTTAGAGAACAATGGGTACACTCTTTCATTACAAGGTCGCATATTTCGGCTTGCAGGCAGCCATCGTAGGCCACAGTGTTTTGGCTTTTTTAACCTTCTTAACATGCGGGAAAGGTTGCAAACAGCAGCGCATTTCCCATATCAAGGATGAATTGGGTTGTCCATTTAAAATGGGGTTTCAATGTAAAAGGAGGGGGCTGCGGTTTCCCGGTTAACATGCGGCACAAACACAAGTAAACCACCCCCCCACACACACACACGATTCTCTGGGATGATCACTTCACCCCTCCCCCCACCGCGTGGTTAACAGCGGGGAACATTTCTGGTCAGAAGAGCAGGAATGGGCGCCTCTGAATGTCCCCTTAATAAAATCACCCCATTTCAACCAGGAGAGCTTTCTGGAGATGTCCCTGGAGGATTTCCGCTCCATCCCCATACACGTTAACAGACTTTTCCAGTAGATGTACTGGCTGCGATTGCCAGGGCAAAGTAATCATTAAACACGCTTGCTTTTTTTTGGTAATGTTTACAAATATTTACAAAGTTACACTCACCAGAGGTCTTCTGTGTGCCCTGAGGGTCTTGGGTGAGTTCGGGGGTTACTGGTTCCAGGTCCAGGGTCACAAACATATCCTGGCTGTTGGGGAAACCGGTTTCTCCGCTTCCTTGCTGCTGTGAGCTACCTACAGTACCTCCATCGTCATCTTCCTCGTTCCCCGAACCGTCTTCCCTGTGTGTTTCTCCAGTGAGAGAGTCATAGCACACGGTTGGGGTAGTGGTGGCTGCACCCCCTAGGATCGCATGCAGCTCCGCGTAGTAGCGGCAAGTTTGCGGCTCTGCCCCGGACCTTCAGTTTGCTTCTCTGGCTTTGTGGTAAGCTTGCCGTAGCTCCTTAATTTTCACGCGGCAATGCTGTGTGTCCCTGTTATGGTCTCGGTCCTTCATGGCCTTGGAGATCTTTTCTAATACTTTTCCATTTCTTTTACTGCTACGGAGTTCAGCTATCACTGCTTCATCTCCCCATATGGCGAGCAGATCTCGTACCTCCCGTTCGGTCCATGCTGGAGCTCTTTTGCGATCCTGGGAGGACTCCATCACGGTTACCAGTGCTGATGAGCTCTGCGTGGTCACCTGTGCTCTCCACGCTGGGCAAACAGGAAATGAAATTCAAACCTTCGCGGGTCTTTTCCTATCTACCTGGTCAGTGCATCTGAGTTGAGAGTGCTGTCCAGAGCGGTCACAATGAAGCACTGTGGGATAGCTCCCGGAGGCCAATAACGTCGAATTCCGTCCACACTACCCCAATTCCGACCCGCAAAGACCGGTTTTATCGCTAATCCCCTCGTCAGAGGTGGTGTAAAGAAACCGGTTTAAAGGACCCTTTAAGTCGAAAGAAAGGGCTTCGTTGTGTGGACGTGTCCAGGCTTAATTCGGTTTAACGCTGCTAAAGTCGACCTAAACCCGTAGTGTAGACCAGGCCTAAGCTTCTATCTTTCAGCCTCCAACCAGAACATCAGGAGAGCTGGTACCAGCTGAAGAGTTACAGAAATACCATGGTTATAGTGTCGCGACAAAGTCTGTGTTCAGTGTTCTGAAACATGTTCTGTGTCTGTCTCTGGTGGGTGTCCTGTGCTAGCATTGGGTCCAGAGAGAGAGGGGATACTACACTAGACAGGGTAAATGCCTTTTCCTCTCTCTACTTCCCCTATCTCCAACTGAATCATCAATCACATCCACCTCTGGCCAAAAGACTTTGGTTCCCAATGCATCAGGTTTATTTTGTATTAGGTTCTCTAATAATCATTTTGTTGTTGAGTTTTGTTATTGATACATTTGTATTGTTAGTTATATTTTCTTGTATTACTAATTCCATTTTACAACTGTGGTGCTCCTACAAATCTTATTTGTTGTGTGTACTTTAGGGTTAGGGTTGACTTTTATTGTTTGATGGCTATTGCAGCATCAAACTTGGGCCTCATTTTGTTTGTCAATGTACCAAATTATTGTAATGGTGATGGTTTTACTGTATTCACAATTATTATTATTGTGATTGTTTGCATTTGTGTTTGTTATATCTGGTGTTTAGTCCATTGTAATGGTTTTAGTTATATTCACCTGGTTATATAAGAACATAAGAACATAAGAATGGCCGTACCGGGTCAGACCAAATGTCCATCTAGCCCGGTATCCTGTCTACCGACAGTGGCCAATGCCAGGTGCCCCAGAGGGAATGGACCAACAGGCAATGATCAAGTGATCTCTCTCCTGCCATCCATCTCCATCCTCTGACAAACAGAGGCTAGGGACACCATTCCTTACCCATCCTGGCTAATAGCCATTAATGGACTTAACCTCCATGAATTTATCCAGTTCTCTTTTAAACGCTGTTATAGTCCTAGCCTTCACAACCTCCTCAAGTAAGGAGTTCCACAAATTGACTGTGCGCTGCGTGAAGAAAAACTTCCTTGTATTTGTTTTAAACCTGCTGCCTATTAATTTCATTTGGTGACCCCTAGTTCTTGTATTATGGGAATAAGTAAATAACTTTTCCTTATCCACTTTCTCCACATCACTCATGATTTTATATACCTCTATCATATCCCTCCTTAGCCTCCTCTTTTCCAAGCTGAAGAGTCCTAGCCTCTTTAATCTCTCCTCATATGGGACCCGTTCCAAACCCCTAATCATTTTAGTTGCCCTTTTCTGAACCTTTTCTAGTGCCAGTATATCTTTTTTGAGATGAGGAGACCACATCTGTACGCAGTATTCAAGATGTGGGCGTACCATCAATTTATATAAGGGCAATAATATATTCTCAGTCTTATTCTCTATCCCCTTTTTAATGATCCCTAACATCCTGTTTGCTTTTTTGACTTCCTCTACACACTGTGCGGACATCTTCAGAGAACTATCCACGATGACTCCAAGATCTTTTTCTTGACTTGTTGTAGCTAAATTAGCCCCCATCATATTGTATGTATAGTTGGGGTTATTTTTTCCAATGTGCATTAATTTACATTTATCCACATTAAATTTCATTTGCCTTTTTGTTGCCCAATCACTTAGTTTTGTGAGATCTTTTTGAAGTTCATCACAGTCTGCTTTGGTCTTAACGATCTTGAGCAGTTTAGTATCATCTGCAAACTTTGCCACCTCACTGTTTACCCCTTTCTCCAGATCATTTATAAATAAGTTGAATAGGATTGGTTCGAGGACTGACCCTTGGGGAACACCACTAGTTACCCCTCTCCATTCTGAGATTTTACCATTAATTCTTGCCCTTTGTTCCCGGTCTTTTAACCAGTTCTCAATCCATGACAGGACCTTCCCTTTTATCCCTTGATAACTTAATTTACGTAAGAGCCTTTGGTGAGGGACCTTGTCAAAGGCTTTCTGGAAATCTAAGTACACTATGTCCACTGGATCCCCCTTGTCCACATGTTTGTTGACCCCTTCAAAGAACTCTAATAGATTAGTAAGACACGATTTCCCTTTACAGAAACCATGTTGACTATTACTCAAGAGTTTATGTTTTTCTATGTGTCTGACAATTTTATTCTTAACTATTGTTTCAACTAATTTGCCCGGTACTGACATTAGACTTACCGGTCTGTAATTGCCGGGATCACCTCTAGAGCCCTTTTTAAATATTGGCATTACATTAGCTAACTTCCAGTCATTGGGTACAGAAGCCGATTTAAAGGACAGGTTACAAACCTTAGTTAATAGTTCCGCAACTTCACATTTGAGTTCTTTCAGAACTCTTGGGTGAATGCCATCTGGTCCCGGTGACTTGTTAATGTTAAGTTTATCAATTAATTCCAAAACATCCTCTAGTGACACGTCAATCTGTGACAGTTCCTCAGATTTGTCACCTACAAAAGCCAGCTCAGGTTTGGGAATCTCCCTAACATCCTCAGCTGTGAAGACTGAAGCAAAGAATCCATTTAGTTTCTACGCAATGACTTTATCGTCTTTAAGCGCTCCTTTTGTATCTTGATCATCAAGGGGCCCCACTGGTTGTTTAGCAGGCTTCCTGCTTCTGATATACTTAAAAAACATTTTGTTATTACCTTTGGAGTTTTTGGCTAGCCGTTCTTCAAACTCCTCTTTGGCTTTTCTTATTACATTCTTGCACTTAATTTGGCAGTGTTTATGCTCCTTTCTATTTGCCTCACTAGGATTTGACTTCCACTTTTTAAAGGAAGTCTTTTTATCTCTCACTGCTTCTTTTACATGGTTGTTAAGTCACGGTGGCGCTTTTTTAGTTCTTTTACTGTGTTTCTTAATTTGGGGTATACATTGAAGTTGGGCCTCTATTATGGTGTCTTTAAAAAGTGCCCATGCAGCTTGCAGGGATTTCACTTTAGTCACTGTACATTTTAACTTCTGTTTAACTAACCCCCTCATTTTTGCATAGTTCCCCCTTTTGAAATTAAATGCCACAGTGTTTGGCTATGTTCTTCCCATCACAGGGATGTTGAATGCTATTGTATTATGGTCACTATTTCCAAGCGGTCCTGTTATAGTTACCTCTTGGACCAGCTCCTGCGCTCCACTCAGGACTAAATCTAGAGTTGCCTCTCCCCTTGTGGGTTCCCGTACCAGCTGCTCCACGAAGCAGTCATTTAAAGTATCGAGAAATTTTATCTCTGCATTTCGTCCTGAAGTGAAATGTTCCCAGTCAATATGGGGATAATTGAAATCCCCCACTATTATTGGGTTCTTAATTTTGATAGCCTCTCTAATTTCCCTTAGCATTTCATCATCACTATCACTGTCCTGGTCAGGTGGTCGATAATAGATCCCTAATGTTACATTCTTATTAGAGCATGACATTTCTATCCATTGAGATTCTATAGAACATGTGGATTCACTTAAGATTTTTACTTCATTTGATTCTACATTTTCTTTCACATATAGTGCCACCCCCCACCCCACCCGCACGACTTGTTCTATCCTTCCGATATATTTTGTACCCCGGAATGATTGTGTCCCATTGATTGCTCTCAGTCCACCAGGTTTCTGTGGTGCTTATTATATCAATATCCTCCTTTATCACGAGGCACTCTAGTTCACCCATCTTATTATTTAGACTTCTAGCATTTGTGTACAAGCACTTTAAAAACATGTCACTGTTTATATGTCTGCCCTTTTCTGATGTGTCTGATTCTTTATGTGAATGTTTATCATCTGATCTGGCCCCTACTTTATCCTCTTCCATCCTCTGCTCCTGACTATAACCTGGAGATTCTCTATCAATAGACTCTCCTCTAAGACAAGTCTCGGTCCGATCCACATGCTCCTCTGCAGCAGTTGGCTTTCCCCCATCTCCTAGTTTAAAAACTGCTCTGCAACCTTTTTAATGTTTAGTGCCAGCAGTCTGGTTCCACTTTGGTTTAGGTGGAGCCCATCCTTCCTGTATAGGCTCCCCCCATTCCAGAAGTTTCCCCAGTTCCTAATGAATGTAAACCCCTCCTCTCTCCACCATCGTCTCATCCACGCATTGAGACTCTGAAGCTTTGCCTGCCTACCTGGCCCTGCGCGTGGAACTGGGAGCATTTCTGAGACTGCCATCATAGAGGTCCTGGATTTCAGCCTCTTTCCTAGCAGCCTAAATTTGGCCTCCAGGACATCTCTCCTACCCTTCCCTATGTCATTGGTACCTACATGTACCACGACCACCGGCTCCTCCCCAGCACTACACATAAGTCTGTCTAGATGCCTCGAGAGATCTGCAACCTTCGCACCAGGCAGGCAAGTCACCATACGGTTCTCCCGGTCATCACAAACCCAGCTATCTATGTTTCTAATGATCGAATCTCCCATTACTAACACCTGTCTCTTCCTAGTGACTGGAGTTCCCTCCCCCGGAGAGGTAACCTTAGTGCGAGAGGCAACCCTAGCACCATCTGGAAGGAGGGTCCCAACTATGGGAAGGTTTCCCTCTGCTCCCGTAGACTGCTCTGCATCCCTGGGCCTTTCATCCTCCTCAACAGCGCAGGGGCTGTCTGACCGGAGGTGGGACAATTCTACAGTGTCCCGGAAACCCTCATCAACATACCTCTCTGCCTCCCTTAGCTCCTCCAGTTCCGCCACCCTTGCCTCCAGAGTCCGTACATGGTCTCTGAGTGCCAGGAGCTCCTTGCACCGAATGCACACATACGCCACCCGCCCACAGGGCAGGTAATCATACATGCTGCACTCAGTGCAATAAACTGGATAGCCCCCACTCTGCAGCTGGGCTTCTGCCTGCATTGTCTCCTAGTTAATGAAATGGTTGTTTAAGCAAAAGGGTTTGAATGTAGTTTGGTTTATAGGTTTTAAGGGGAATAAAGGGACCCCTGCTCCCTTCCCACTCCCCTTCCAATCTCCCTTGCGAAACTCCCTGTTAGCAAACCCTGTTCGCAAAAGCTTGGTTTGGTAATGATTGTTTGGTTTGTTTGCAACAGTTCACCTCTGCCCTACAACAACAACAACTACTGTAATGATTATAGATCAAGGGGAGAAGTGTTGTAGGAGCACCAGTGATCTATATGCTATGTATAACCTGTATGTTCAAAAAGTCTATTATACCGTCCCCCCGCTTTGTCTCCTCTCCCTCTTTGAATACCTGTGAAGTGGCTTTCCCCCTCCCCCTCCCTCCTGGAACGCTTGTGGGATAAGTGGGCTGGTTGAACAGCTGGAAGATCAGAAGAGCTCCCAGGTAGAGGAGGTGTCTGGGACTCTAATTAGGCAGCGATCACACACCCAGTGCATGAACACTGCATGGACACTGCCCGAGGTGGAGTGTGACCAACGAGACGCGGCCAAGTCATCTCTAGACGCAGGCCATGAGGAGCAGGTCCTTAAAAGGGGAAGGGGCCCAGGGCCACCCAGAGGATTCAGGGGGCCTGGGGCAAAGCAATTTCAGGGGCTCCTTCCATAAAAAAAAGTTACAATACTATAGAATACTATATTCTTGTGGGGGCCCCTGCGGGGCCTGGGGCAAATTGCCCCACTTTCCCCACCCTCTGGGTGGCCCTGAAGGGGCCATGTGCTCGGCAGTGTACTCACATGCTTGTACCTCCCGTGAAGCCATTTGCCCAGACCACCTGGCCAGTGGTTTGCTGTGTAGCATTCCATCGTGCCTTGGGAAGACTTACCTTCATCGCACCATCCATCGCTGCGCTGTGGGACACTTACCTTAAAGGATCCTGACATCTCCAGTGCTGTGCCTGTCCCAGGAGCGTGAGTATGTGAGTGTGAGTGTGACCCCCCCACACCTTCTTTTGAGCTTAGCTTTTAGTATAATAAACGTGCTGCTTTCTGCCAAACTCTGTTGGGTCATTAGTCCTCCCTAAGCTTACTAGCTGGCCCAATTTCGGGTAACAGCTCTGACTAGATAGGAGCTCTTCCCTGGAAGTGTCACTAATTGGGGAGTTTAATGAGCGGGGAGGATGCAGCCGTAGGATGTTTGTGAGGAGGGGAAGAAGCGAAACCCTGAAGCAGCAGCGTCACCAGCAACAAGGGTTGGGTCTTTACCTGAGGGGATTCTCCACAATTCCTTAACTGTGACTCGAGCCCCCACCCAGTGATCTGGGAACCTGTATTCGCTCTGGGCACCTTTGCTGGGCAAATCTGCACCCACTCGCCAGCACAGTCACCAGAGGGTTAAACAGAAGAACTTTGTTGGCGGAGGAAAGAGGAAGGACGGGGTGAGCTGGGACAAACGTTTACAGTTCAACACTTTCCCCCATCTTCTGTCTCAGGGTGTATCTGTCACAGCCCCGACCAATTGCCCCCTGAGCGGCTGATGCAGTTTGTTCTGTCTCCCAGCCCCTCACTCACAGTTTGTGGCTGCAGGAGAATCAGGGTCCCTGGGGCTCGACTCCCTGTCCTGCTCTGATGATGTCAGAAGTGGGTTTAAACCTGTGTGAGGACACGTCCATTGGACCTTAAACCTAACACGGCCACCACTCAGCCGTTCTGGGGCGATTTCAGCAGCTAGGACCGGGAGCCTGCACCAGACTCTTTAGGTGAACGTAGACCCTGATCCCAGCCACTGTTCAGGCTTTGCCCAGCTGGTTCCCACCAAGGAACTCTCCAGAGAATCAGCCCAACTACAAAACTTAGCCACATTTAACCCCGATGTCCCCAAACCATCCACAGTTGATATGTAAATTAGCTATGGCCTCACTCAGTCCCTTTGCCCTCCAGCAGATGGCAGCAGAGAGCTCCCTCTGGTACCGCCCTTCTCTCATGGACTTCAGGCCCCAGGGCTCACACTCCTCTCTCCTGGCTGTGCCCCAACTGAGTTCCCCTCTCTTGTATCCTCTTTTCCTGGCCCTGGCCCAACTGGGGTCACTAATTATCATTAAGTTGCCCTATCACCCCCAGCGGGTGCTAGCTGCTAGCTCCCAGGCCAGGCTGAGCTTGGCTTGCCTTAAAGGGCCGGCCAGCCTGTGACACCTCCCAGAACAAACCATCCCATTGCACACACAGTGCAAAGAGAGGATGAGTGGCACCGAATCACACGTAACAGACGTCAGTCACCTCATTTAATACCTGACCGGAAAGTGAAGAGAGTCCAGGTTGGTCTGGGAATCTCAGGGGAAGAATCTCCCAGTCACGTACTCAGGTTTGTTCTTAAATCATAAGACAAAATTACAGGTTTCAGAGTAGCAGCCGTGTTAGTCTGTATCCGCAAAAAGAAGAACAGGAGGACTTGTGGCACCTTAGAGACTAACAAATTTATTAGAGCATAAGCTTTCGTGGACTACAGCCCACTTCTTCGGGCTTATGCTCTAATAAATTTGTTAGTCTCTAAGACAAAATTAAGGTCCCCTCTCCCCTCACACACAATTTCTCACTGTCTTTTGAACTGTTTGTTTTGCTCCCACTGCCCTTGAATTACTGCCTAATAATGAACTATTCTTCCCTGAGTCTTTCACTAAAGAACTAGGTTTGCGCCACAGCTCAGAGAGCCGAGAAGCGAATTAACCCTGTGATCCCTCTCGGGGCACAGCGCTGCTCCCAGTGGAGCCAGTGGGATTTGTGCCACAGACCTGAAAGGAGCAGGATTCCCCCTTTCGCAGGGGGAAAAGTGCAGCACAGAGAAAATAAGCAACTTGCTCAAGATTGCACAACTACAGACATCGAGCTCACAATAGAAATCAGGTGTCCTGGCTCCCAGTGCCCCAGCTCTATATTCAGATTTTATTACTTAATGAAGTCACTGCTGTTCCACGTACAAAATACACTCTGTGCATTACCCGAATTAGCCACTGAATGTCACTGTTGTGCTAATGAAGGAAACATTACCCAGACTGGCCACCAGATGTCACTCTTGCTCCATCAGAAATATCCACCGCCCCACCTCCTGGGGAAGGGCAGCCAATCAGAGCTGCTGCAGGAGACAGGTAACACCTTCCCCCTCCCCTCTGGGGCCAGAGGAGTGTTTGGGTAGGGGAGGGGGAGTGGGGTGAAGACCCCCCAGAGCTGCAGGAGGAGCAGAAGTGGGTCCAGGGGGTGAGGGGGGCAGAGCCGATGTGGGGCTGGTGGTGTGCAATTAATGGCTGGTCTGTGGGAGGGGCAGATGTGGGGCTGGGCAGGGGGGACAAATGAATGAATTATAATGTGGGGGTCTGGGGAGAAGCTAGAAGCTCCTTTCTACCCAGCAATCACGGAGCCAGAGTTACCTGCTCTGTGTGTCTGGGAGAGCCGGGCACAGCCATTGTCTCTGACACACACGCTGGGGCAGGGGGAGTTCAGAAACCAGAGCACCAAAGCCCTCAGTATCATCCTCTCCAAAATAGCTCATGATTTTTGGGACAAACCTGTGTTTTTTGCAAAAAGTATCTTGATTTTTTGGGTCCGATTTGCAATTTCTGAACATTGGGGGCTGGTACCCTGCTCCCAGCACCTGGCATCCCCACACGGCAGCTGTCACAGGCTGGTCACAGGATTGGTAGCGACACATGGGATGGTGTCTCCAGCGCAGGCCTAGTGCCACCAATGCAGGGCCCTGTAAGCTGGTTCCTAGGATGGGCGACGAGCAGGAATGGTTCAGTACATCCTACTGACTGACTCCTTCCCATAATGCAATGCTCTGCACATGGGAATTACCCAAAAGCCCCTGCTCCCAGTGATGGTGCTGGGCTCTAAGGGATACATTCATCCAGAGTCCCAGAATGCACTGGTTGTTGGGGGGACACTGTACTTCTGTGTCTGTGCTGCTGAGTGCGACTGTCCCTGCCTCAGTGCGACTGTCATAGGATCATGGAATCATAGAAGATTAGGGTTGGAAGGGACCTCAGGAGGTCATCTAGTCCAACCCCCTGCTCAAAGCAGGGCCAATCCCCAACTAAATCATCCCAGCCAGGGCTTTGTCAGGCCTGACCTTAAAAACCTCTAAGGAAGGAGATTCCACACCTCCCTAGGTAACCCATTCCAGTTCTTCACCACCCTCCTAGTGAAAGAGTTTTTCCTAATATCCAGCATAGACCTCCCCCACTGCAATTTGAGACCATTGCTCCTTGTTCTGTCATCTGCGTCCACTGAGAACAGTCTAGATCCATCCTCTTTGGAACCCCCTTTCAGGTAGTTGAAAGCAGCTATCAAATCCCCCCTCATTCTTCTCTTCTGCAGACTAAACAATCCCAGTTCCATCAGCCTCTCCTCATAAGTCATGTGCTCCAGCCCCCTAATCATTTTTGTTGCCCTCCGCTGGACTCTTTCCAATTTTTCCACATCCTTCTTGTAGTGTGGGGCCCAAAACTGGACACAGTTCTCCAGATGAGGCTTCACCAGTGTCAAATAGAGGGGAATGATCATGTCCCTCGATCTGCTGGCAATGCCCCTACTTATACAGCCCAAAATGCCGTTAGCCTTCTTGGCAACAAGGGCACACTGTTGACTCATATCCAGCTTCTCGTCCACTGTAACCCCTAGGTCCTTTTCTGCAGAACTGCTGCCTAGCCATTCGGTCCCTAGTCTGTAGCAGTGCGTGGGATTCTTCCGTCCTAAGTGCAGGACTCTGCACTTGTCCTTGTTGAACCTCATCAGATTTCTTTTGGCCCAATCCTCCAATTTGTCTAGGTCCCTCTGTATCCAATCCCTACCCTCCAGCGTATCTATCACTCCTCCCAGCTTAGTGTCATCTGCAAACTTGCTGAGAGTGCAGTCCACGCCATCCTCCAGATCATTAATGAAGATATTGAACAAAACCGGCCCCAGGACCGACCCTTGGGGCACTCCGCTTGAAACTGGCTGCCATCTAGACATGGAGCCATTGATCACTACCCGTTGAGCCCGACGATCTAGCCAGCTTTCTAGCCACCTTACAGTCCATTCATCCAGCCCATACTTCTTTAACTTGCTGGCAAGAATACTGTGGGAGACCGTATGAAAAGCTTTGCTAAAGCTTGTCCCAGGCACAAGGCAGGGAACGAGCTGATCCATCCAGCTAGGAGCTGAGACTGGTCCCTCACTAGGGGAAGACTCAGCCCAGCGTCACTGGGCACAGCAGGGAACACGTTCGGCCACTGGGGCAGCCACACCATGCTCAGGAGATGCAAGATTCTCACCGGATTCTCCAAACCACCCACATCCAGCAGCTCCCCTAGTTCTCCAGGGGGGACCGAGAAATCCTCTTTGTTCGTGATGGGGGGCTGCCGTGCATGGCACACATCTGGAAATCTGAGCCTTAGGACTGACCCTGCACACCGTCCTGCCGTGTGTCTCCCTTGGAGCAGCAGTGACACCGGGTGGCCACGTCGGGTAATGCACAGCGTGTGTTCTACCCCCACCCCTCCCTAACAATGGAGCAGTAGTGACACCTGCTAGCTAGTTGGCTGAGCACCTTTGCCTCCGAACCGAGCCTGTGGGCTCTTTATGAATAAGACCCAGGTCTGTGGAATTGGGAGCTTCCTTCCTTCTCGTGCAGCTGACACAGGAAGTCCATGAGCAGCCATAACAAACGTAGCCTTCTGAACCTCTCGCCGCAGCCCCTTTGCACTGCTATGCAATGAGAGTGGCATGACAGCAACACCAGAGCTATGGGGATGGCAGAGTTTTCCCTTTGATAGCAGAGTGAAGCCTTTATTTGTAGGACGTTTTGTAAAAGTGGTCAATTGCTGCTCTGGGATGATCCCTCCTACCCAGAACTGTGATTTAAACAGCTGCTACTGGTTTCATATTCAGTTTATTATTTTGCTGTGGAGCTCGGTTTCCCAGCTCCAGCCCATCTTTGCTCAGACGGACCCACCATGTCTGGATTGCAACTGTGCTAACGAAGTGGGGTTAGCTCACATGATGGATCAGACATACGAATAATGGCTTTATGTGAATCTGTTTCCTTGTGTCTCCATAGCTTATCCTTGCTCCATAATCCATGTTCGTAGCCTTTGCCTTGTAACTACCAGCTTTATAGGAATCATTTTACTGGAAGAACCCTTAGCATTGATTCACAGCACTTTACAAGCATTAACCAATGACAGTGTAAAATGTACACTGTGCATTGAGATCCTGTGTGTGCTAGTGTTGCTGCTTTGAGAAGCTCACACCTCTCCCAGTGTCACCGACGAACCTGGGTGCCATCACATGGGCAGAAAAGTGGCTGTCCGGTGGCGCACGCGTACGGACTGAGCATTCAGGAAAGGTGCTGCTCTGACAGCCCGTTGGGACAGCAGGAATTTTCCCTACTAGGAGCTGAACTGAGACTCTCCAACTCATTGCTCCCAGCCCCTGTCCCAAAGAACTTCCCAATTCCAGAACCCAGACAGACAGAGCTGGACACAGAAAACGCAACAGGCAAACCGACAGGACACATCAGGAGCACGGAACTTGGTATTTCTATTCCCAAACCCACCAATCCGCCCTCCCCTCTGCCCTGTGCCCGGCCAAGCTGCTCTCCGGGGTGAGTCCTCTCTTCACTCTGCCATCCACACACAGGGCCAGGCTCAGCCAGGAGGACAAGGGGAGAATAGAGAGGCCCTATGTGCCTACAGGCCCCTGCCGTGTCCTCTGGTGGGAGCTGGGGTGTCCAAAGGGCTGGTCCCTGCCTCACAGTAGTCATGGCCAGCCTTAGGGGTGGGCAGTCAGAGCAGGTGCCCTGGGTGCCAACATTCATATGTACCAATCTCCCACGCTCCCCCCAGTTTATGTCGCGCTGCTGGTGGTGTGGCTGCGAGGGGATGCCTGGCACTTTTGCTTGACATTATTTATTTATTTTCCTTGTTCCTTCTGGGGGGACAGTGAAAATGTTTTCTCCCTTGGAAAGACATCACCAGAGACCTGAAATTCCCACACTTCTCACTTTATATAACCCCCCCCCCCAAACCCACAGAAGAGAAATAAGTGTCCATTTGCTGGGCTCCCCTAGCTGAGATCTAGTGCCCAACGCTACCTCTCACTGCAGGAACTGGGATCTCAGAAACCATGTGATGTGTTATCAGAGAATCACAGGAATATAGGACAGGAAAGGACTTTGAGGGGGCATCTAGTTCAGTCCCCTGGACAGAGGCAGGACTAAGTATCATCCACCACGACAGGTGTTCATCTAACTTGTTCTTAAAAACCTCCAGACAGAGATTCCACAACCTGCCTTGGTAATTTATTCCAGTACTGAACTACTCTTGCAGTTAGGAAGTTTTTCCTAATGCCTAATCTAAAGCTCCCTTACTGCAATTTAAGGCCGTTATTTCTTGTTGTGGACTCAGTGGCTGAGGAGAACAATTTATCACCCTCCTCTTTATAACAACCTTTTATGTCTGTGGAGACTGTTATCATGTCCCCCGTCGGTCTTCTCTTCTCCAAACTAAACAAACTCAATTTTTTCAATCTTTTCTTGAAGCTCATGTTTTCTAGATCTTTAATCATTTTTGTTGCTCTCCTCTGGACTTTCTCTAATTAGTCCACATTTTTCCAGAAGTGTGCTGCCCAGAACTGGACCCAATATTCCCAACTGAGGCTTTTTCAGTGATGAATAGAATGGAAAAATTACATCTCATGTCTTACTTCCAACACTTTTGCTAATACATCCCAGAATGATGGTCCCTTTTTCTGTAATAGTATTACACTGTTGACCCATATTTAGTTGTGATCCACTATAACCCCCAGATCCTTTTCTGCAGTACTGCTTCCTAGACAGTCATTTCCCATTTTGTATTCATGCTTATTGAATTACATCCTGTTTAATTCAGACCATTTCTCCAGGTTGTCAAGACCATTTTGAATTTTAATCCTGACCTTCAAAGTGCTTGCAACCCCTCCCAGCTTGGTATCATCCACAGTCTTTGTAAGTGTACACTCTATGCCATTATCCAAATCATTGATAGAGATATTGAACAGAACTAGACCCTGGACAGATCCCTGTGGGACCCCAATCGATATGCCTTTCCATCTCAATTGTGAACCATTGATAATTGCTCTCTGAGTATGGTTTTCCAGCCAGTTGTGCACTCACCTTATATTAGGTTCATCTCGGCTATATTTCTCTAGATTGTTTATGAGAAGGTCATATGACTCAGTACCAAAAGCCTTATCAAAGTCAAAATATATGATATCTATTCCCCCCCATCAACAAGGCTTGTTACTCTGTCAGAGAAGGATATTAAGTTGATTTGACATGATTTATTCCTGACGAATCCACGTTGACTGATAGTTATTACCTTATTATCTTCTAGGTGCTTACAAAGTGATTATTTGATTATTTGTTCCATTATCTTTCTGGGTACCAAATTTAAGCTATAATATAATATAATATAATATAATATAATATAATATAATATAATATAAGCTATAAAGGTCTATAATTCCCTGGGTTGTCCTTATTCCCCTTTTATTGATATACACCATATTTGCCCTTTTTCTAGTTCTCAGGTATCTCTCACGTCCTACACAAGTTCTCAAAGATAATCGCTAATGGCTCAGCGAACTCTTCAGCCAGTTCCTTAAGTATTCTAGGATGTATTTCATCAGGCCCTGCTGATTTGAAGATATGTAACTTGTCTAAGTAATTCTTAACTTGTTCTTTTCCTATTTGAGCCCACAGGTGGCGACTTCCCCTCTTTCCTGTGTGTGCTCAACCCCCAACAATTCCCCCAGCCCTGCCCCTGCCCCCACTCCACCGCTTCCCTGAGGCCCTGCCCCTCCTCTTCCCACCCCTTCCCTGCCCCCATTCCAACCCCTTCCCCAAAGTCCCCGCCCCAACTCCACACCCTCCCTGCCAATATTTCAACTCCTTCCCCAAATCTCTGGCCCCACCTCCTCCCCTGAGTGCGCCACATTCCTGCTCCGCCCCCCACCCCACCCCCGGAGCGTGCTAATGCTGCCAAACAGTTGTTTGACGGCGGCCGGGCGGGAAATGCTGGGAGGTAGGTGGAGGAGCAGGGACGCGGCATGCTCAGGGGATGAAGAGGAAGTGGGGTGGAGGGTATGGGGAGCTTGGCTGCCAGTGGGTGCAGACCACCCACTAATTTTCCCCCATGGATGCTCCAGCCCCGGAGCACCCATGGAGTCGGCACCTATGTTTGAGCCTCAGCCCCAACCCCATTTACACTGGGGTTATCTACAGGGAGGCTGGAACAATCTTTATAGTGGGAGTGCTGAGAGCCATTAAACCAAACTGTAAACCCTGGATCTAATGGAATCCACTTCAAGCCAGGGGGTGCAGCAACACCCCCAGCACCCGTAGTTCCAGCCCCTCTGGTTCTCTATGTTAGTCATCTGATCACTGCTAACTTTTCTGGTGAAAACTGAAACAAAAAAGACATTTCACATTTTGGCCATGGCTGTCTTTCCCTCCTCGTTGAGTAATGGACCTACCCTGTCCCTGGCCTTCCTCTTCCTTTTCAAGTATTT
Organism: Chrysemys picta bellii; assembly: GCF_011386835.1. Lineage (NCBI taxonomy): Eukaryota > Metazoa > Chordata > Testudines > Emydidae > Chrysemys > Chrysemys picta. The sequence goes on from NW_027052710.1 coordinate 316,826, forward strand.
GTAAAAAGCTTTCTTGTTACCCTTTCTGTCCGTAGCTAGTTTAATCCATTTCTATGTCTTGGCCTTTCTCATTTTGTCCCTACATGCTTGTGTTGGTTTTTATATTCATCCTTTTAATTTGACCACTTTTCATATGACTCCTTTTTGCATTTCAAGTCTTTTGGAATTATTAATAATATTTGAATTTATTAATATGGGGAACTAATTAACCATAAATTCCTTTATTAAATCCAAAAGCCAAATGGTATTTATACAATTGTTTTAAATATGCCTAAAAAACAATTTACTACATCCAAACAGTAACAAAACATTTATAAACATTTGATCCAGTCCAGCGTGGTGAGGCAGGTATTAGCAATGACCCCGTTGAGAGTTTACTTTTTATACCCTTTAACAAACAAGGGATGTAATTGCCAATTACTGACTTCAGTTAACAATCAGTTTGAGATCATTCACCCTTATTTCCAGTCTTAATCCAGATAAGATTTACAACTTCCTTTCTTCCCAGTTTCAGAGGGGTAGCCATGTTAATCTATATCAGTAAAAACAACGAGGAGTCCTTGTGGCACCTTAGAGACTAACAAATTTATTTGAGCATAAGCTTTCGTGGGCTAAACCCCACTTCATCAGATAGATCTTCCCAGTGTCTTACCTCCTTATCTCTTCCCCTCCTTCCAGCTGACCAACACCTTTTTTGTTGCCCCTGGGTTCACACAGGAGATAGTGGTATGTGGGGTGTGGGTCCATGTTGGCTTCTTTTCAAAGAGATTTTTTTTCTTATTGAAAAACACCTGCAGTCACCCCTGTCAGTCAGAGACCTTCTTTTTTAGAAACATCCCCATATTTCATTACTTGTTCTTTGAACCAGACTTCATTCCTTTAGGCCTTAGAACTCATTATTTTCAAGCCCTTCCTCCCACTAGCTAGTCAGGGCCTTTCATCACAAAACACACATATTTTGTTCTTAACCAAACTTAAACTAATGCTAATTCTTTAATTTATTTATGTATTTATTTATTTGGATCCTACAATCCTACCTGGAAAGGTATAACAAGTGGGGTTCCGCAGTGGTCTGTTTTGGGACCGGCTCTGTTCAATATGTTCATCAAGGACTTAGATATTGGCATAGAAAGTACGCTTAATAAGTTTGCAGATGATACCAAATTGGGAGGGATTGCAACTGCTTTGGAGGACAGGGTCATCATTCAAAATGATCTGACAAATTGGAGAAATGGTCTGAGGTAAACAGGATGAAGTTTAACAAAGACAAATGCAAAGTGCTCCACTTAGGAAGGAACAATCAGTTTCACACATACAGAATGGGAAGAGACTGTCTAGGAAGGAGTACGGCAGAAAAGGATCTAGGGGTTATAGTGGACCACAAGTTAATATGAGTCAACAGTGTGATGCTGTTGCAAAAAAAGCAAACATGATTCTGGGATGCATTAACAGGTGTGTTGTGAGCAAGACACGAGAAGTCATTCTTCCGCTCTACTCTGCGCTGGTTAGGCCTCAACTGGAGTATTGTGTCCAGTTCTGGGCACCGCATTTCAAGAAAGATGTGGAGAAATTGGAGAGGGTCCAGAGAAGAGCAACAAGAATGATTAAAGGTCCAGAGAACATGACCTATGAAGGAAGGCTGAAAGAACTGGGTTTGTTTAGTTTGGAAAAGAGAAGACTGAGAGGGGACATGATAGCAGTTTTCAGGTATCTAAAAGGGTGTCATAAGGAGGAGGAAGAAAACTTGTTCACCTTAACCTCTAAGGATAGAACAAGCAGCAATGGGCTTAAACTGCAGCAAGGGAGGTTTAGATTGGACATTAAGAAAAAGTTCCTAACTGTCAGGGTGGTTAAACACTGGAATAAATTGCCTAGGGAGGTTGTGGAATCTCCATCTCTGGAGATATTTAAGAGTAGGTTAGATAAATGTCTATCAGGGATGGTCTAGACAGTATTTGGTCCTGCCATGCGGGCAGGAGATTGGACTCGATGATCTCTTGAGGTCCCTTCCAGTCCTAGAATCTATGAATCTAGAATCTCTGATGTCATTGAAAATCTGGTTAAGCTAGGGGGTCCCTTACCAGACTTCCCATCTCTCCTACACATTTGTATAGTTTGCTCTTGTGACTCTTAAAAAACCTGCTAATTCTTTTTTCCCTTAGTCTTGCTTCCCATGGGATCTTACCCACCAACCTTACTTACCAGCCTGCATTAGCAATGAGGTTCCCCCACTCACAGCTGAAATCGCTGAGAGCTAAAATCACTGACACCTGGGTGGAACTCAAGAGACTGAAGTAGCAGCAGAAGATGATGGTGTTGTGGAGTGACAACTGTGAGCAGCAGTGAAAGTATTGCTGGGTGTTTCTCCACCTCCCCTCTGGGTGGGAGGGTTACAGAATCATGAACTCTTATCATTTCATGATCACCTTCACCCAAGTTGCCTTCAACCTTCAGATTCTCAACCAGTTCCTCCCTGTTTGTCAGACTCAAACTCAGAAAAGCTTCTCCCCTAGTCACTTTCTCCACCTCCCTTAATAAAAAACTTGTCTCCAGCAGAGCAGGTCACTCGCCCATGAGAACCTGAGCTTCCACAGCCGATCAAGTCACTCACTCGCCCTGTCCTCTGCAGACACAGAGTCAGCTCACCCCAGAGACGCTGGGCTCTGCACCATGCGGCTTCTTCAGGAACGGCTCCCAGATGGGCCAAGACCCCCTAAGGGATGAACCCCTGTAGCCCCTTGTCCTCATTCACATCTCCTGTCCTTGGGGATCTTGTGAGGGCTGTAGGAGAAGAGCTCTGTTCCTGCTGGCTTTAGGGGAGAGGTGGTTGGGGGCGTCTGGACAGCAGGAAGCCTGGAGGAAGAGCAGGGACATATTCCCACCAGTCACTGCTGCTCCATGGGAAATACACTCTGTGCATCCCCCCAACTAGCTACGAGGTGTCACTGCTGCTCCCATGGTAGGGAGGGGTGGAAGGCGGGGAGGACACATTCTGTGCATTACCCGAACTGGCCACCAGGTATCACTGCTGCTCCAAGGCTGACACACTGCAGGATGGTGTGAAACGGAGCAGGGTCAATTCTAAGGGTCAGATTTCCAGACAGGTGCAGCGCACGGCAGCCCCCATCAGGAACAATGAGGATTTCTCGGTCCCCCCGAGGAACAAGGGGAGCTGTTGGATGCCGGGTGGTTTGGAAAATCCAATGAGAATTGTGCATCTTGTGAGCATGGTGTGGCCACCCCAATGGCCGAATGCCTTCCCTGCTGTGCCCAGTGATGCTGGGCTGAGTCCTCCCCTCTCAGAGCATCTGCCCCTAGTGAGAGCCTCGTCTCAGCTCGTAGCTGGATGGACCAGCTCGTTCCCTGCCTTGTGCATGGGACAGTCGCACTCAGCAGCACGGGCACAGAAGTACAGTGTCCCCCTGACAATCAGTGCCTTCTGGGACGCTGGACGAATATATCCCTGAGAGCCCAGCACCATCGCTGGGAGCAAGGGCTTTTGGGTAATTCTCACGTGCAGAGCACTGCATTATGGGAAGGAGTCAGTCGGTAGGACGGGTTGAACCATATCTGCCCCCAGCCGGTGGCTCCTCACCCATCCTGGGAGCCAGCTCACAGGGCCTGGCATTGGGGGAGCTGGGCCTGCGCTGGAGACACCATCCCATGTGTCGCTACCAATCCTGTGACCAGCCTGTGACAGCTGCAGTGTGGGGATGCCAGGTGCTGAGAGCAGGACACCAGCCCACAACATTCAGAAATTGCAAGTCAGACCCAAAAAATCAAGAGACTTTTTCCAAAAAACACAGGTTTGTCCCAAAAATCATGAGATATTTTTGAAAAGATGATACTGCAGCTTTCGGGGGGGTCAAACACTCCTCTGCCTCCTGAGGGGAGGGGGAGGGTGTTACCTGTCTCCTGCAGCAGCTCTGATTGGCTGCCCTTCCCCAGGAGGTGGGGTAGTAGGTATTTCTGATGGAGAAACAGTGACACCTGGTGGCCAGTCTGGGTAACGTTTCCTTCATTAGCACAGCAGTGGCACCTGGTGGCTAGTTAGGGTAATGCACAGAGTGAATTTTCTAAGTGGAACAGCAGTGACTGTGCATTGCATGTTACTGCTGCTTCATTAAGTAATAAAATCTGAATATAGATCTGGGCACTGGGAGCCAGGACTCCTGGTTGCTATTGTGAGCTCGATGTCTGTAGTTGTTGTGCAATCTTGAGCAAGTCACTTATTTTCTCTGTGCTGCACTTTTCCCCTGTGAAATGGAGATCCTGCTCCTTTGAGGTCTGTGGCACAAATCCCACCAGCTCCACTGGGAGCAGCGCTGTGCCCAGATAGGGATCACAGGGTTAATTCATATGTAGAAAACTCCGTGGTGAAAGTCTCAGGAGAGAATAGTTTATTATTAGACAGAAATTATGCGGCTGTGGGAGCAAGACAAACAGTTCATAAGATAGTGAGAAATTGGGTGTGAGGGGAGAGGGGACCTTAATTTTGTGTTTTAAGAACAAACCTGAGTATGTGACTGGGAGATTCTTCCCCTGAGACTCAGGCAGGTTTCTGTGATTCCCAGACCAGCCTGGTTTCTCTCCAAGTTCTTATAGAATAATAGAAGATCAGGGTTGGAAGGGATCTCAGGAGTGATCTAGTCCAACCCCCTGCTCAAAGCAGGACCAACCCCAACTAAATCATCCCAGCCAAGGTTTTGTCAAGCCTGACCTTAAAAACATCTCAGGAAGGAGATTCCACCACCTCCCTAGGTAACCCATTCCAGTGCTTCACCACCCTCCTAGTGAAAAAGATTTTCCTACTATCCAACCTAAACCTCCCCCACTGCAATGTGAGACATTAGTCCTTGTTGTATCATCTGCTACCACTGAGAAAAGTCTAGATCCATCCTCTTTGGGACCCCCCTTCAGGTAGTTGAAAGCAGCTATCAAATCCCCCCAAATCTGATCCTGACCTCATCCCCAGGGGATTCGAGCACTTTCCGGTCGGGTGTTAAACGAGGTGACTGACGTCTGTCACGTGTGATTCGGTGCCTCTCAGCCTCTCTTTGCACTGTGTGTGCAGTGGGGTGGTTGGTTGTGGGAGGTGTCACAGGCTGGCCGGCTCTTTAAGGCAAGCAAAGCTCAGCCTGGCCTGGGAGGTAGCAGCTCGCTCCCCGCTGCGGGTGATAGGGCAACTTAATGATACTTTTGACCCCAGCTGGGCCTGGGCCAGGAAAAGACGATACAAGGGAGGGGGACTCAGTTGGGGCAGAGCCAGGAGAGAGGAGTGGGAGCCCTGGGCCCTGAAGTCCATGAGAGAAGGATGGTACCAGAGGCAGCTCTCTGCTGCCATCTGCTGGAAGGCAAAGGGACTGAATGAGGCTGTAGCTCATTTACATATCAATTGCGGATGGTTTGGGGACATCGGGGTTTCTCTGGAGAGTTCCCTGGTGGAAACCAGCTGGGCAAAGCCTGAACAGTGACTGGGATCAGGGTCTACGTTCACCTAAAGACCCTGGTGCAGCCTCCCTGTCCTAGCTGCTGAAATCATCGTAACAGCCCCAGAACGGCTGAGTGGTGGCAGCGTTAGGTTTAAGGTCCAATGGCTGTGTCCCTGCACAGGTTTAAACCCACTTCTGACATCATCAGAGCAGGCAGGGGGTCGAGTCCCAGGGGCCCTGATTCTCCTGCAGCCACAAACTGTGAGTGAGGGGCTGGGAGGCAGAACAAACTGTATCATCTGCTCAGGGGGTAATTAGTCGGGGCTGTGACAGATACACCCTGAGACAGTAGATGGGGGAAGGTGTTAAACCATAAATGTTTGTCCCAGCTCACCCCGTCCTTCCTCTTTCCTCCGCCAACAAAGTTCTTCTGTTTAACCCTCTGGTGACTGTGCTGGCGAGTGGGTGATTTGCCCAGCAAAGGTGCCCAGAGTGGATACAGGTTCCCAGATCACTGGGTGGGGGCTTGAGTCACAGTTAAGGAATTGTAGAGAATCCCCTCAGGTAAAGACCCAACCCTTGTTGCTGGTGACGCTGCTGCTTCAGGGTTTCGCTTCTTCTCCTCACAAACACCCTACGGATGCATCCCCCCCGCCCTTCGTTAAACCCCCCAATTAGTGACACTCTAGGGAAGAGCTCCTGTCTACTCAGAGCAATGCCCTTAAGCCATGGGCCTTTAGCAATGGTGAAATTCAGGGACACGGGCTCTTAGGCCAGATTAAATGCAAGTTTATTATAACTGAAATATTAAATCATTTCTACAAGACAAGAGGGGCCCGTTCTGGGGGTGTGAAAGGATCGCAGAACTGGATCTCTAATCATTATGGAAACAAAATCAACAAATCAATGGGTTATTGAGGGAAGGCAGAAGCTGACGCACTGGCTATTGACTGTGGAATAGATTTGGCCAAACCAGCCGCAATGTATCGAAGTCTCCAATTGCTCAAATGAATTGTTCGATCATCGGCTCTTATACTAAACTACAGAATAGGCTCCCACTGAGAATAGCAAATCAAGAAGCAATAGATGTACATAAACTCAGCATCAAACACTAAAGCCTCTCTCCACAGGAACTCACCAGCCAGGAATGGGGGCACAGCCCAGAGTATAAGTGACAGCTGCCACTCAGCCAGGTCATTATCAAGCATCCAACATGGGTTTATCAGCCAGGCACATCTTGACCCTTCTCCCAGGGCCATTCACAGGGTTAATAGCACAGCCAGACACAGGTGCTTCTCTGGACAAATCTCCCTTTGCATAAGGGGCTGGTTAAACCTATGAGCGTAGAGACAGAATTACAAGGACAGTCTCAGCATTTCTTAATCGATTATTGTCTCACAGGAGAGCCTAGGACCCCTGTCAGCATTTTCATGAGACTTCCCACAGCTTTGAGCTCCAAGCTCCAGCTGGGACAGGGTCTTTACTTTCATCCTTTCAGTCACGTGCTGAGGTTTCTTCCTTTCAGGGGGTGCGGGTGTTTTCATGCTGTTTCCCTGAGTTTGAAACGTCTCCCTTCACAGCCACCTCCAGGACTCGTACAGCGTCAGCAGCAGCATCATCCAGGAAATTCTGCAACATGAAGTATGTGGTAGGGAGAGAAACTGCTGCAGATACCACAGAACCTACCGCAGGTATAACATTCAACAAATACGTCGAATATTTCACTGCCCCAGCTGCGTACTTGGTCAGTAGCTTAATTACAAGATCTTTTGTTATTTCCTCACTCAGTGGGGACTTTATAACAGCCTTCAGCTCTGCAATGGGCTTGTTAGCCTGTCTAGCAAGTGTAGCGAGAGCGTTTTCATTGAGGCCGAAGTCCCTGCAGTACTCTTTCAGGGACGTCACCAGGATGGCAATATCGCAAACAGTGGAGAGACCTGGGAGAGGAACAGCAGCGACTCCGCATGACGCCAGACTTTTCAGCCATATCTGCATTTGCAGCTGTTGTTTTTTCTTCTCCAAGGTTTCTTTAGAAACATTGGACAGAGATCGTAGAAAAGCGTGTCTCTTGTGACCGGGGAGCTCATCCACTAGCACTTCCTGCAATTTGGGATAATCGTACTTGCCTAAGTCCCATCTTGATACAAGAAAAACCCGTGGGGAGGTCACCTTTGCTGCTTTGAGGCCACTGATGCAGTTCTCTCTGATGGCCTCGAGGACCGCACTCTCACTGTACTGATGTGACCTTTTCGTGGGAGCATTGCTCTGCTCTAGGATTCCTGCCTGGTCATAGTGTCGTTTTTCATTTGTCAAATCCTGATCCACCTTGGAGCGCACAAAGTAAAACTGCTTCCCCTGTCTCTGGATCTCCTGGGCGAGTTCAATATCGTGGGTTTTGAAGCGGGTGCAGGAGATGATGATGAAAAAGTCGTAGCGACTGAACCCCACCTGCTTGAGGTACGTGTCTGATTTAAATGTTTCGGTCCCGATCCCTGGCAGATCCCAGACTGTTACATTTGGGTAGCTAGGATGTGGGTAAGCAGTGGTCTTCATTGTCGTTTCATTCACCCCTGTCTCAGCAGCAGCAGCATCTTCATCCCTCAGGCCCCGGATGGTGTTGACAAAGGACGATTTTCCAGAGCCCGACTCCCCCGTGACAGCGATGTTGAGAATGATTTTATCAACCATCTCCAGAGCCTCTTTCGCTTTAACAGCTGCTTCGGCGAGGTTTCCTTTCCCAACAGCAGCCTTCAGTGCTTCCACATCCTCTTCAGGTATCTTGGGAAGCTCTTTAACATCTACCCCAGCCATGGCAGCTCCCGTGCACTGCTCAGCCTGCCTGAGAAAAGACAATGAGATATTCCATGTATGGTTAATTTAGACAGAAGATAGACATCAGCTCACATGTGAAGGTCCAGTGGGAGTTTGGGCAGGAAATGGGAAAAGTGGAGTTAAGGTGACACTTTCCACTCATCTCAAGCACATAACCTTAACTCTGCCCCCATAGGAATGCCAGGAGAGACACCCCCTCTGTTTTTGTGAGGACGGAAGGGTCCACACAACATATGACACATGAAATCCCAGAAAAGGATGAGTATTTTCCCAACAGAAAGCCAAATAATTTCCTTACAGAAAGAAGAAGATTCCCATGAAGTGCTTGGGATGGGTAATGGCTCCCAATCAGCCTGCTGGGGCTTCTCCCACCCTGCAGACCTCAGTGAGTCCACAGAGAAGGGAGGAAGAACCCCACACCTCTCAAGCCTTCTGCTCTCTACACAATCTCTAGCTCTTCTACCCACCTTTGAGCTAGAGCAGGAGTCTCTACCTAGAGCTTCCAGGAGAGCCAGAGCGGGTGGGAGAGGGGACTGGGTGACTATCAGGGGCTTGGAAGAAGTCAGGGGCATTTTCCTTCCTTCCTGTGGCCCTGTGTCCATGATGGGAGAACCTGCACTGGATCTCAGGCTCATTAGTTCTAGCAGTGTCTGCACTGGGGCTTTGGTTGGCTTAAGTATTTCACACAGGATGTGACATTTTTCACAGCCCTGAGCGATGTAATTAGGTCGACCTAACTCTGCAGTGTAGACCATCTCCTAGAGGAAGCAGAGGGACAACGTTTCTTGGGCACAGAGCCCACTGGAGGGCAGGCGTGGGGATTCTGGAGCAAGGAAACTGCCTGTGACTGTTTCTCCTGTGTTCAGAAACCACATCTGTGAGCGCGCTCTGTGTAAATAAACAAGCTCACACCAAGAACAGACCTGGCTTGTGTCTTCGATTTCTCCTCCTACTGCAACTAGCCCTGCAAATAATGGTGAACCCCATGGCTCCAAGAGGGAACAGTATTAAGTGGGACTTTCATTTTCACAATCTCCCTCATTCATTCCCTGTGGCTGTAGAGAGTTTTTTATGGAGAACCCCCTGCTTGCCAGTCTGTAGGATGGCGTCAGAGATGGTATGAATTGTCCTTGTGGGGGAAAGAGGGAAAGTTAGTTTAGACGAGCTGGAGCAGCTGCTGCTGTTGATGCTGTCACAGTCTGACCCCGCCTGGTTTAAGGCAAATCCAGACAAACACACACAAAAGGGGAGAGAAAAGAGAAGTAACGGGAGAAAATGCAGCTTCTGTGCCTCGGGCTGACTCTCACTTCCAGCCTCATGGCTGGAGAAACACAGGCCAAGCCCATGGTCTGACCAGCCTCTCCCACACCTGGCAAACTCACGCTGGCATCTGGCTGTTTAAGGCCTGGCTTTTAGCTGCCTTATTGGTCACAGGCTCACAGCCCACATGCAAAGGGTAGAATTGTCATGGCCTGTGAAGCTGAATCCTTAGCAGACAGAGGCAAAAGGATGGGGGGGAGAACAATGCCCCAGGATGGACGGGGTTTCCTCACGAATCAATCTCTCATCCCAGGTGGTGTTTAGCAGATTCAGCTGGAGCTGGTGGCATCATGTGGCTCCCTCTCTGACCTGGCCTGGTCACGTCTCTGAGGATGAGGAGAACAAGGCCCAGTAAAGTCACGGTGGTTCCTGGTGTCCCAGAAGACAGTGGGGGTGGCAGCCATGCTGGTGAGGCTTGTTTCTCTCAGTCCCCCCATCCCAGTGCTCTCATTTAGATACACAATATCCAGGTGGGGGGACGGGTCTAGTCCCGTTGACATTAATCACTCAAAGGCGCTCTGGGGATTTGAACTGTGGAAGTTTCCTCCCATTTCCGGACTCTCTCAGCTCATTGTCGTGCCAGCCTGGGACTTCACCAGAGCCCTGCAGAGCCCATAGCCTGAGCCCAGCTCTTTTCCCTCCCTCAGTCCCATCTGTTGGTGTCAAGGCTGATTCCCCACTCTGGCACTTCGAGTGCACAAGGTGGGGGCCCGCAAGGATTCTAACAATTAACACTGGCCATTCCAGGCTTGTATTAAACTCCCAAGGTTACAGCTTCTCTCTGACCTTGGATGGGTAGATGCTGCCACCACCCAAGTTCAAAAAAGCCCTTTGAGAACCCAGGAAGGCGCACTTGGGAATTCCTCCCTGTGGGGTGCCCTCAAGCCCTTTGACCCCCCCTCCGGGGAAGAGCTGAGACAGAAAACAAAGGAAATCAGCTGTTGCCACCAGCTAGTTAAACAAAATGTGAAAAACCTTTTAGGACACAGAAACCCAATCCTGTTCTTCAAAAAGGAAAATTTTATTAAAAACAAAAAGAAAGAAAATACATCTGGAACTTAGGCTTTTGCTAAATTTAAAAAACCCACTTACAAAAATTAATCATCAAGAATAACCTTCTTGAGGTCCAGCTTAACGGTTATAAGCAAAACAAAAGCATTTGGGGTTAGCACAGAGGAGTCCACAAGCCTTACAGAAATAAAGGAAATAACCCTAATCGCATCTTTCTAGATATTTCCTGATCTACTTACATATCTGGGGGGTTTCAAATAAGTAGTTCTAGGTATGATCTGATGATTTTCATATCTGGCTTAAAGCTGCTTACAGCATTGCTGCTCTGTGTCTCCTCTCTCTGGAGAACAACCACAGACAGACAAAATGAAAGTTTTTTCCCAATGTTAAAAAGCTCTAGGCCTCCCGTTGGCTCTTTAGGTCAGGTGCTCACTCCCTTCCTTTTACGTGTGCACTTTCTTAACCCTTTACAGGTAAAGCAAGTAGAGAACCGCTACTAACAGGGATTTTATAGCTAACTGGCTGGCTGGGTCCATAAAAGGGAGCTTCCCTGCCCCTTCATTTATCACTGTTGGTCTCCTGCTTTGCTGCCTTTTGCAAATAGTTTGTGTGACAGGCTGAGCTGGACTTTTGTCACCTTGGACGTGCTGGACTGTGCCATTGGGGCCAGCACTGATGGCTGGGGGACAGTGCCATACTGGGGCATTGGGCCCTAGTGCCATACTGGGGCATTGGGCCAGCACAGACTGTGATGGGAAAGCACCTTTACTATAAATCCCACCCCACTCCCTGCAGCACAGCGCTGCCCATCGAGCTCCCTGCCCTACTCCCAGCAGCACAGCACCCCCTACTGCACTCTCATCCCACTCCCTGCAGCACGGCGCCCCCTACTGAGCCTCCCAGCTCCCTGCAATACAGCGCCACCTGCTGAGCCCCCATTCTCTCACTGGCCCCGTTAGCAGCTACACACGGTGAATGTTTCACAGCAGGACCATTAACCCTAAAGGATAAAATGATGTCACAGAGCTCACGGATTCCAGGACTTTCAGAGACCTCCAGGACATTTTCCGCTTCAGCCCTGGGCGTGGGGGGGCCGGAGCTGTCAGCTGGCCGGGGCCCCGGAGCTCTGAGCTGTTGCAGGTGGTGTGTGTGTGTGGTGAGGACCTGGAGGTGCCTGGGCAGTGACTTAGGGCCCTGAGGCACCGCGGGCCCTGGAGCTGTCAGCCACCTCGGTGCAGGTGCTGGACTCATAGGCGCCAACTTCCCCCAGCGCCAGTGGGTGCTCGCGCCCCCCAGCCCCCGGCCCCGCCCCAACTCCACCCCTTCACTGCCCCCTTTCCCCACCCCCATTCCAACCCCTTCCCCAAAGTTCCTGCCCTAACTCCGCCCCCTCCCTGCCCCTATTGGACCCCTTCCCAAAATCCCCGCCCCGGCCCCACCTTCTCCCCTGAGCGCGCCGCATTCCCCCTCGGCTCCCCTCCCTCCCAGCTGCACGAAACAACTGTTTAGTATGGAAAGCACTGGTAGAGAGGAGGGAGAAGCAGGACCCAGTGGCGCGCTCAGGGGAGGAGACAGATGTGGGGTGGAGGTAAGCTCTGCACCTACCAATTTTTCCCCGTGGGTTCTCCAGCCCCAGAGAACCCGCGGAGTCGGCATCTATGGCTGGACCCCCTCCCTCCCCCCACCACGAGGCTCGGGCTTCAGTCACCCCCCCGTCAGCCCCTCCCCCCATTATTTTAGGTTATTGCCCCCGACCTGTCTCTGACTTTTACTAAAATTAACCGTGACAAAAGCTTAACTGTATCCCCACCACACTGTAACACACTGTACAGGAGAGGGGAGAGGCCCTGAGGAATCACATGGCAACTGTGTGGCCTAGTGCAGAGACGCCCCTGGACCTGGACTATTCCTAGCTCTGCCACCGATCTGTTGGGTGACCTTGGGCAAGTCACTTCCCCTCCCCATGCCTCAGTTTCCCACCTGTATAATGGGGATAATGATTTAAAGCTGTTTGAAATGTCCTGATGTAAAGCACCAATGAACACTTCGGTGTTTTGATTATTACATAGGCACAGTAGCATGGCAACTGCAAACCTAGGCGGGGACGACAGCTGTGTAAATGGCCACAAACTTCCACCGACAACCATTTCTCTTTTTGGTTAAAACACTAGGGAGTTAAATAGCAAAAACGTCATTGAGGCAGAGTTCAGGTTGCCCAGTGAGAGCTCCTGCCCTTCCAGAGCAGTGAGTTCAGCACAACTCCAACTTCTGAAAAGCTGGAAATAGAGTTAGGGCAAAGGCCCACATCACCTTAGCTCTGCCCCCTTTGAGCGATGCCCCCTGTGCTCAGAACATGCCCACACCCACTCTGCCTGGTCAGGGTTATTCACTGGCACTACCTGCACTTGTCCTATGCTCAGACACTGAGCCTGCGCCCCGCCAGAACACCACACCTGTGTCATAGAAATTTCTGTCTGTTACAGCTGAGGAATAAGGAAAGACGGACACAGCTAATCAAACAAGGAGCCCCGGGAGGGGCGATCCGTTTATTTCAATTGCAATTGGGTTCGAGCTCATAAGGCAGCAAGAACCAAGAAAACACTTACACCAAAGCATTATATGCAGTTGCTTATGATAATCTATTGCTTTATGATTGGCCAAAATTTGCTATCATTACCATACCTAATTAGCAAGCTACATGTATCTGCCCCTCTTATGACCCCTTATTGTTCATCTACTTGCCCCCTCCTCCTTGCTTAGTTTGCAAACCAAGCAGTTAGGTATCTACAGGACGCAGGCACAAACAGTTCCATTGTCTGCAGGTTTGGAGTTTGGCTACATTTCCTCTTGAAGGAACTTCCTGAGTTAAGACAACCCATAGCTGATGTTTTCCCTTCTTCTTTCTCCCATGTGTACGTGACAAATTTGCCCCCTGGCAGTTAAGTAGAATAATTTTATATCACCTGTAACATTCAAACCACGACATCGCCTTTTCCAGCCCCGTCACCCTACACACAGGACAGCACCTAGACGTGTCCTTTCCCCTGCTCATCACTAAACGCACAGCCTGCGCTCATCTCTCACCTCGCTGCTGACAATCCCCATGACCTGCTACTGACCCAACCTGCTCAATTCTGTATAGAAACGATGCAGACTGGAACCTCATTCCTTCGATCACACACCTGGGGGAATCAGACCCAGATCTCCTCAGATCTCAATCACAGTTCTCCTAGTCGGCTCCAGCTTATTCTTCCCCCATTCAGGACAACGGCACCTCACCCAGTGACTGCAGCTGGAGTTCACACAGACAAGTCCCAGGGTCTATTGGCAGCGTCGGGTGGAAGTGGGGGTGGGGGGTGGGGCAGAGCTAAGATAAAGCATTTACCTTGGCGCTGCATTTCATGGTCTTCAGACATTTGAGTTTTGCTGAACTTGACATTCTGGAAGGGCCCAAGGTATCACTGGGCACCTTTTCTCTGTGTTAATGAAGGTTTTGCTGCTTAATCTATCCCTGCCCACCCCCTGCACCACAGCACCCCCCCCGACCTTCCCAAACTTCTTCTGAGCCCTGCCTCCCTGCAGCACAGCCCCTGTACTGAGCCCCCCGCCCCACAGCAGGCCCCCCAGACTGAGCTCCCCCCGCCCAGCTCCTTGCAGAACAGCGCCCCCTACTGAGCCCTCACCGCACTCCATGCAACATGATGCCCGTAACTGATGCCCACCACCCTGCTCCCTGCAGCACAACTCCCCTAATTAACATGCCAGCCGGCTCCCTGCAGCCCAGTGCTCCCACCTGAGCATCCAGCCACCTTCCCTGGGGCACTGGGCCCCCTGTGAGATCACCAACCTCTCCTTGGAGCACAGCGCCCCCTACTGAGACCCTGCCCCACTCCCACAAACACAGCACCGCCTAATTAGCCCCTGACCTGCTCCTTGCACCACAGTGCCCCTGACTAACCTGTGGAAGGCAAGTCACCCCCCATTACACCCTCCTCCCCTCCTGGTTGCACCTATGGTTTAACAAACCACAACCCAGAAAAGAATCTCTCACCGTCAGCCCCTAAACCCGTCAGTTCTTCTGAGCTTTATTGAAGTAGAACAGATGGGCCAGTCTCCAGCTGTGATCTCTTCACACACAGACACACGTCTCCTCCTTATATACTGAGCCGAGACATTGATCTGATTAATATCAAAAGTGAAGGTAGCAAGTCACAGATTGGCTGCAAAGCTCCCCCCATCCTCACAAGACAGACTGCCTAAGCAGGCCTGTTTGCTTCCTGTTCAGAGACGGTAAACAGTGTAATTGCCAGAGTTACGTTACCACACAGCTCTTTCTAATCAGTCACAATTATTCTTCAGCTAAATACGATACAGATAAACCATATTAAAAACAATAAAAGAACCTACACACGTGCTAATAAGCTCACCAGAGATCCCCCAACTCCAACAGGAGCTGAGCTCTGGCTGGGAGCAGCCCTTCAAACCCCACCCACGGGTTTCTCTGGGGTCACAAACTCATAACAGCTTTTGCTCAGAATAAGCACTGAGTCTTATGGGCCTCAGCCGGCCCAGTCCTTGCAGTCCTTCCCTAAGGATTGGGGAACCCTTGGACCAGAGGTCTTGTCCATTTACTGGATCAGAAAGAAGGCGCAGAGTTAGTGAAAACTCAGGTTATTTATCCCAAAATTCGTTCTTTGTCGTTTGATCCCTGGAGAATCCAGTCTGAACCAATGAATGACAACTTCTGCAGGTGGCGGCGCAGCTCTGGACGCATTACAACCTGACTGATTTTGCCAAAATATCCCCACTGTTCCCAGGCACTGTAGTTACCCCACCTCAGGCAGATACAGACAATCCTGGCCCACGTGGATCTATGAACAATTGCATTTCATACAACAGACTCCAAAGACAATAAACTTAACTCAATAAGCTTGGTCCAGGATATCGCCATCTCTGTTACGGTTGTTATTACAGGTGTTGGCTGTGATTGATGAAATTATGACTTGTTGACAGGCCTTTAATGTATCAATGATGTCAATGCAGATGCCATGGAAGGAATTCCACAGGTCGATCAGTCAGGAGAGAGGAATTTTCATTGCCCCCTTGTCATAAACAAGCACGGGCTATGAAGAGGGGATTTTCTGGCAGGTAGTTGGAATGGTTCAGGCTGCAGTACCACTTCCCCGCATCTGTGATGTATTTACACTCCTGTGTCGTGCTGATTAATCTTCGACCAATAATCTCTGATTAGTAACCTGATTGATCCTGGTTATCTGACCTCTTATTAATAGAATTGAACCTGTAGCCCCACCTAGATACCAAGGGTATCAGTGCCTGGGGGCAAACGGAGATAAATGTGTGCACCTCCCCCTGGCCAGAGCCCCCTGCTGGTGGGGCTCCTAGCTACGGAGCAATACCAGCGTTAAGGTTCTGGCTGAATTTCCATTACAAGCCTGACTTTGACCCCTTCTAAAACACACACAAAAGGTCTGATAAACAATTGTGTTAGTCCAGTTTTAGGCCAGTGTGAGCCCTTCCAATGTAAAACTGGGGTAACATTGGGGTGAATAAGGGACAACAGGTCACATCTCTCTCAAAACTACCCCAGACCTGAAGCAGAGCTCCCTGCAGCGGGAAAGCTGGTCTCTTCCACCACCAGAAGTTGGTCCAATAAAATATATCACCTCACCCACCTTGTCTCTCAAAACTGGTATGTTGCATCTGGGCTTAAGGTAGAAGTTTACAATAGAATTTTAAATGAATCTGACAAAGGGATCCTGAGGGACACCATGCTAAAAAAGAGAGGGGTTCAGCAGGGGCAAAAACATCTGTTATTGGAGGGGGTGGGGTGTTTTTAGCATTTTGTAGCGAAAAAAGAGAGAACGAGTCAAAACTGGGCAGAAAGCTGTTCCAGTGGTTTGGCTGTGAGCCTTGGGGCCCGGTGACTGAGTTCAGCTTTGTACCCTGCCTGCTCCTGGGCCAGTGACAGATTTCCCCAAGTTATTTAGGCACTGGAGAAGCAGACAGGTGCTTGGTGGGATTTTCCCATTGGGAGTTAGGCACCTAACCTGCCAGGTGCTTTTGAAAATCCCCCCAGGCACCTGTCTGCATAGTTGGGTGTCTACATCCCCATTGCAAGTATGTCCTCAGCACCAAAGATCAGTTAGTTAAAGTCTAATTCCCAGCATTCCTAGCTTTGGAATTTATGCTGCTACGGTGGGTCACTGGCTCTGATGCCCTTAGTGCAGGGTGTCAAATGACTGCTGGGCACCTGGTCTTTGATTTTATTCAAAGACTTAGTAGCCCTTGTTCCAACAGAGAGAGACCTCAAAATACCTCCCAAACACTAGGGAGGCTTGTCAAAGGAGAAGGAAGGTTGTATTACAAAAGCAAGGTACTGAATCTCCTTAACTCTGCCCCTCATTGAGATGCCATGTTGATCTTCCCTTTGCATGAAGAATATTGAAAACGTGCACCACCAAACACTGGTTCTAAGGACTTGTTTCACATTTACGTGTCCAGCACTAAGTGCGATGATTGTCACCAGCCGTTGCTCTTTTCCTCTAACTGCTCTAATTTCCTGACCAGGGCCACAGAGCTGAGTGAATGGGGACACACTAGCTCACAGGGACAAGTGGCTGAGGTCTGGAGACTCTGCACAAGGTGCTGGATCAAACGGCTCCAGAGCAACGGGAGTTGCCTCTGCTCAGACTGGGCCTGTCTTTGGACCTGTGTGAAGAAGCATTTTCTTCTCTTCGTTCCCAGTGTCCCAGCTGTTAATTTCACTGACCCCTTGTTCTCGTATCAGGGGCTGGTGAACAGAAGAGACTGATCAGGCTTCGCTGGGCAAAGACTGAGGCTGTGCTAGTGATGAGTGGAATCCACGGGAGCAGAACAAAGTGGTACCAGGCTCCTGTCATGTCCCGGCTGTGGGTGCGTGTAAGAGAGATCATAGTGCCCTCGTGTGACTGCAGCCCTCACACAGGATATGGGGCCTGATACTGCTGCTCACTAAGGGAGTTTTCTCTTAGCACAGGTGCTTCAGGCCTGTGTTTTGGAACTGAAGGAGCCGAGTTTCTTGTCCTTGCTCCCCACAAGTAGACGGACCTCAGCTCTGACCCCATCTGGCAATGGCTACATTCCAGTGATGAATTTGGGGACTGGATTACTTTATTTCTTACACCTTCAGGGCCATGGCTTGGGATCTAACCTTCCTCCAGACTGCCAGTCCTGCCCAGTGCCCGGCTAACACATTGGCACTCACGGCACTTGGGCACAGATCTGTGTTACTAGAAGGTGTTAATGGCTCCCCCATCTGCCCCCACCCTATGAGCTGCTCCCTTTTCTCTCATTGCATAAAATAGACAGTTATGAACCCACATCACAACTGCAGATTATACAAATGCATTCAAAGATTGAAGCCAAATTACTAAATAAAAACCTTGTGTGATTTTATGGGTAGGCTTTTCTGGAGACCCCTTTTGATGAATTGTCTGAGGGATCCAACCCATGGGGGTGGCAGGCAGAGGTAGAATATAGTGAGAAAGGGGGTTTCCCTAATTTTGCTTTTGTTTTTTCACCTGGGAAAATGTGACAAAAGAAAATGATGCTAGAGTTTATGAGCGAGCCAAGGTGGGTGAGGGAATGTCTTTCATTGGACCAACTTCTGTTGGGGAGAGAGACAAGCTTTGGAGCTGCTGTTTGAAGAACGGTAAGCAGCTCCACATGGTGTTCCCTCGCCTATGTTTCCTGGCAAGAGAAGGGCTACAAGGGTTTTGTTTGCTGACTGAGAGCCAGCCCCGCTTCCCGGTTTTCTCCCATTTCTGCAAAAGAGGCAGCTCAGCTGTTACCCGGGTTTTTTCAACCCAAAGCTCTCGGTAACTTTTACTCTGTGCCAGGTGGTGTCAGGAAATAAATCAAGGGAGACACGGCATCTGACCGACACATGGTGGGCCCAAACAGGACAACACAAGAGTGCTTTCACTTAAAGCTAAACTTTACTTAGTCTCAAGCACTTACACATGTCTGCAACAGGTTAGTGAAACACCCCCAACCCTCGATAATTACCGAAGGTGAGCGTGGCTTTCGAATGGCACCGTGACAGGCTTCCACTGCTGGTGGGGACCCCACGATGCGTCCAGAAGGAGTGTGCCGGAAAAGCCCCTTCTGAGAAGTCCGGTCACCTCAAACTTCCCCCCTTATTTCTACATTAGTAACATAATGACATGTCCCTTACAGAAAACTTGCTAAGCAAGCAATTTTAAAGATCAAGCAAGAGATTTCCTTATGGTCATCAATTTACCAGATATGTTTTTTTCAGAGTGTCCGTGCCTTGAGGCCCTGACAAACTTTCCCAGGGGAACATAGAGACAGACTTCCTGTTTTTCTAAAATACATAGATCAGCAATTTCAACATTCTTAGCAGGAAGGACGCGGGGTCAAGCTGCCCTGTCTGTGGCACCCCAAACCCCCTCCCCTCCTGCCTTGGTTACGCTGAGGCTGCTGCATGACCGATTTATGACCTGTTGACTTCGCTTCTTTTAGCAGTAAGTATGAGTGGTTCAGTACGGCCTCCTAACTTGACTACTATTAACAATAAGCAATAGTGATTTTAGGCACTTTACTGGTTTGCTAAAATCTCCCATACAAAGCCTGTTGCTTTCAGTTTCCATCAGAGTCAGATGAAAATGCAGGCTTCAAACTGACTCTTGGGACTGTCACAAGCTCATCAGGCTCAATGGATAGTGATCAATGGCTCCATGTCTAGTTGGCAGCCGGTTTCAAGCGGAGTGCCCCAAGGGTCGGTCCTGGGGTCAGTTTTGTTCAATATGTTCATTAATGATCCGGAGGATGGCGTGGACTGCACCCTCAGCAAGTTTGCAGATGACACTAAACTGGGAGGAGTGGTAGATAGGCTGGAGGGTAGGGATCGGATACAGAGGGATCAATACAAATTAGAGAATTGGGCCAAAAGAAATCTGATGAGGTTCAACAAGGACAAGTGCAGAGTCCTGCATTTAGGACGGAAGAATCCCAGGCACTGCTACAGACTAGGGACCGAATGGCTAGGTAGCAGTTCCGCAGAAAAAGACCTAGGGGTTACAGTGGACAAGAAGCTGGATATGAGTCAGCAGTGTGCCCTTGTTGCCAAGAAGGCTAATGGCAAAAGTAGGGGCATTGCCAGCAGATCGAGGGACGTGATCATTCCCTTCAATTCGACATTGGTGAGGCCTCATCTGGAGTACTGTGTCCAGTTTTGGGCTCCACACTACAAGAAGGATGTGGAAAAATTGGAAAGAGTCCAGCAGAGGGCAACAAAACTGATTAGGGGGCTGGAGCACATGACTTATGAGGAGAGGCTGAGGGAACTGGGATTGTTTAGTCTGAAGAAGAGAAGAATGAGGGGGGATTTGATAGCTGCTTTCAACTACCTGAAAGAGGGGTTCAAAGAGGATGGATCTAGACTGTTCTCGGTGGTACCTGATGACAGAACAAGGAACAATGGTCTCAAGTTGCAGTGGGGGAGGTCTAGGCTGGATATTAGGAAACACTATTTCACTAGGAGGGCGGTGAAGCACTGGAATGGGTTCTCTAGGGAGGTGGTGGAATCTCCATCCTTAGAGGGTTTTAAGGCCCGGCTTGACAAAGCCCTGGCTGGGATGATTTAGTCGGGGATTGGTCCTGCTTTGAGCAGGGGGTTGGACTAGATGAATTCCCGAGGTCCCTTCCAACCGTAATATTCTATGATTCTATGATGCTCCCTGTAAATCAGACAGGGCTGTATGAGCGATTTAAGATTTTCCATTGCTTGCACCTTGCAAACTCAGGCCTTGTCTACACTAAGGTTTTGTCGACAAAAATATTATCGAGGACTGAAAAGCATTATAACAACATCGGTGGTCCATGTTCGCACTACACTCCCTGTGCTGTCAGAGCGCATCCGCACTTGGTGCTTTAGCATCGACAGTGAGAGCAGTGCACTGTGGGTGGCTATCCCACTGTGTAACTCCCCACCTTCTGCTGCAAGGAGTTGTGGGAAGGCTGAGTGGATCGCAGTGCATTATGGGTGCGAGCTCGATGTCCCATGATGCAGTTTTTTCTGTCCCAGCATTCCAGGCACTTCAACTGCATTTCAAAGCATTTTTCAACGGCCCCTGTTTACTGTGTGCCCCCATCTCTGTCTGAAAGGTTAGATCCCACACTGCTCTCTACCGTTGTGGTCACTGTTATGAACACATCACGGATGGTTATTGAGTATATCATCAGCTCCTCATCTGAGTTTCCTGACTTACTATATGCCAACAACGCCAGATTACTTTTGGCATTCACGGAACAACTGAACATGGTGGACCGTCACTTTTGGGCTCATGAAACAACCACTGAATGGTGGGATCACATCGTTATGCAGGTCTGGGATGACGAGCAGTGACTGCCGAACTTTCGGATGAGGAAAGCCACATTCATGGGACTGTGTGAGGAGCTTGCCCCAGCCTTCTGGCGCAGGGACAGCCAAATGACAACTGCACTCTCAGTGGAGAAGCATGTGGTGATACCCCTGTGGAAGCTGCGAGTTTGGGGGAGGGAGGGAAAAACTGGAAACTCACCAATAAATGGCACCATGGCACATTTCCTGGGTATCTGGGCTCTGTCCAGTAAGCTCCACCCTGGGGCCCCTCCACGCTGGCCCCTCGCTTACCCACCCCAGTGACACATGGTGGGGATGTCACAGAGTGAGCACTTTGGGGCTCTGGATCGGTAACTGGGGGATTCTCCCAAGCAGGACGATGGAGCCAGGGACCAGCATCTCCTCCCCAACCAGGCTCAACTCACCCTGCCCAGCCATAAAGAAGTATTGGGACCTGCTCCCTACTTCTGTATAGAATTCAGACCCAGCCCCTGTTCTGCGGGCCACCCAGTCCCTCCATTGCTCACATCTGTCCCTCATCTCGGGTAGGGAGAGCGGAAGGGGGAGGGGGAGGAGTTGTATTATTTTAGGTTGAATAAATGGGCCCAAAGAGTCAAAGGTGTTACCTGACCCTGTCACTGTCCAACATTAAACAGTGTTATGCTAGGTTCAGGGATTGGTATCCAGAGACCTCAGCTCGCTTAGTGCCATGGCAAACACAGTGTCAAAGTCATGCCAAAGGTGAGAAATTTATTAACTGAAACACAGGAAAGGAAAAGAATCAAAACAAGGCAAAAACGTCGAAACTGAAATTGAGTGATTGTTTAAAACAAACAATTCAAACCTACAGGAGTCTCGTTTAGAACGGGGTGAATATTGGTTAAAGTCTCTTATTCTGTTAAACAGTCCTTTTTGGTGGGAAGAAAGGGTTAGTTCTGTTGTTTCTTTCTGAGTTGGGAGGGACAGTCAGACACAGAAGGGAGACACAGAAGGGAGAGATGAGACGGGATAGTGAAGATTGGGAAACGCAGCTTTTGTTGGGGTTCTCAGTACACAGGGCGGCTCATCAGTCCTGGACGGACACTTTGGGCTGGCAGATCAGCCATGACAGCGGTTGCTTTGATCTCTGGCTCACCTCCT
This sequence comes from Chrysemys picta bellii, assembly GCF_011386835.1. NCBI lineage: Eukaryota > Metazoa > Chordata > Testudines > Emydidae > Chrysemys > Chrysemys picta. Next base: position 338,966 of record NW_027052710.1, read on the forward strand.
TGAACAGGGTCATCATCTGGCTTGTTTGGTCCTGTCCCTCCCCTTCACTGGTCATTCTCAGGCCAGGCCGAGCTGGATGGGCCGTCTCATCTCATTGTGCTGGTTCTGTGCAGTGAAGTTGGTTTCAGGATCAGGTGAAAAGCCAAAAGAGAGAGAGAGCGATGAGAGGCGGGAGATAGTGGAGGGCAGAAAGGAACACCAAAGGGAGGGGAAGACACAGCAGGATCTCACACATATCAGGTTGGTGTCTTTTGTATTTTATTGATACTGATCTCAAAGGCCTGAAGAGTTACAGGTGTTTATAAACTCTCTCACTGTCTAACATTAAACAGCGATAGGTCAGTTCGGGGTTATTTTAAACAGAGACCTTAGTTCTTCTGGTCACTTGGCAAACACCCAAAAGTATTCACTCAAGTTAAAAGTTTATTGATCAAACACATGAAAGAAAAATAAAACAAAACAAGTATTTATACTGAAACTGTGGTTGAATGATTATACAAAACAAACTTCATTAAAATCTTTCCCCTTTTGGAGGCAAATTATCAGTCTCTTATTTTCAGAACCACATTATTGATGAAAAGGAAAGCATTGATTTTACACTCAATCCTGGTGTGTAGAGGGCATTTACTTATCCTGTTGTAAACAAACAGACAGACACAAAAGGGAGGAGAGACGGGATAGAAAAGACAGGTCCAATATGGTTTTAGTTGATATATTTTGGATCTTTTGACAGCTGGCCAATTATGAGCGAATGCTTTGGCTGGCAGGTCGACCCTGACACCTGTGACTTTTATTCTGGTTCACAGTCTGGTCAGGATTGTCATCTGATTGGATCCTTTCTCCTTGGACAAGGCCGGCTTGGATGAATATAGCATAGTTAACTTCAGAATTCAATCAAAAGTCAAAAGAGTGAGATAGGATAGGATAAAAGAAACAGTGGGGCAGAAAGTAACACATCAAGTGAAGAGATAACAATACATACATGCCTGAGTAATGCTGGCAATAAGATATCCCCACATATAGACTGGGGACTGGAGGACATGATAATGTGATGATTTTCAGGATCTATGGGTAAAAACAAAGTTCCTTAAACAAGAGCAAGGCCAGCCAGGCTTCCTCTTCGGACAAAAGTTCTTGAGTCTGATCTGTTCTTGACACATGTTCTTGTATTATGGGAACAAGTAAATAACTTTTCCTTATCCACTTTCTCCACATCACTCATGATTTTATATACCTCTATCATATCCCCCATTAGTCTCCTCTTTTACAAGCTGAAAAGTCCTAGCCTCTTTAATCTCTCCTCATATGGGACCCGTTCCAAACCCCTAATCATTTTAGTTGCCCTTCTCTGAACATTTTCTAATGCCAGTATATCTTTTTTGAGATGAGGAGATCACATCTGTATGCAGTATTCAAGATGTGGGTGTACCATGGATTTATATAAGGGCAATAAGATATTTTCCGTCTTATTCCACTAATGTCTTTGTGCCAGGATGGCAAGGAGCTGATCTGGTCTGTTTGATACCATTTTTTTGACAAAATATTGAAACTCTCAGGATGTGAATAGAGTTCCATTGTCACCATCTGTTGGGAATTCCAGTCCTAGAGAAAAAGAGTCTTAACCCTTAGAATGCCTGTGCTCAGCTAGTTGAATTCAGTCAGTGGAATACAGAATACTTCAGGCCATTCAGAATGGGCGTCCACTGCAACAAAAACATGTCCCATGAATGGTCCAGCCTGGTCTCTGTGGCTTCACTACCACAGGGTGGATGCCCACTCCCAAGGATGGAAAGGAGCATGTAGAGGCATGTGTTGTGTTTGCTGACAACCTTGACACTATTTTGCCATTTTGTCTGGTTGTGTATCAATCTCTGGCCACTACACAACTCCTGGCCCAGGACCTTTACTTTTATAATTCCCAACTGGCCTTTGGGTAATTCCTGGAGTACACGGGACCTGAGTTTTGTAGGAATAACCACACTGAGGCCACAAAGTGGCACCATTGATATACGCTGAATTGTCCTTTCCAAGCAAAGGGAGCTGGAGTGTTGTTTGTGGGCATTATTCCATCCACTCACAGGAAGGTCACACACTTTTGCCAGCACTGGATCATTTTTAGTTTCGTGTGGTCCCACGGCATTTGTTACTGGCAAGGATTCAATTTGTGCTGTATAGAACACACCAACTCTCTCTGGTTTGACTTCAGTATCTTCACCTGCCACTTCCAATGGCAGTGGTGACAAGCAGTCTGCATTTGTCTGTTGTTTGGTACCATTGATCTCCAGATGATAACAGTGAGTGCCTAAGAATATTGCCCTTCTCTGTAACTGTGCCACAGCCATTTCAGGGACTGCTTTCTTTGAGTTAAGCAGCAGTTGCTGATCTTTACCCAGAGTAAATCATTTCCCAGAGAGCGATTGGTGAAATGCTTTAGCTCCCCAGACCAAAGTCAGAGTTCCTCAGTGTGAGACTAGCTACGAAGACAAAGGACTTTCAGCACAATCTGCCACCACATATGAAATTACTGCTCGTATTCACATGCTGAAGTGTCACAAGTTGCTTTATAGGCAAAGCTGCACTGCAGTGGGTAAGGCCCATTTCAGACACTATCAGCTTCTTCGCCTTACCAACAGCCTTGTTGTACTATGTGGATCAACACCATTGATGACAATTGTGTAACAGCTCATTGGGGGATGTAACACTGTCATTGTGCTCACCAAGAATCTAGAGGTAATAACTGGCCATACCCAGAAAGAAACATGAATGTGACACATTTTAATTTATGCGAAGTGTTGTTGTGTCAGTCCCAGGATTTCATAGAGACAAGGTGGGTGAGTTAATATCTTTTATTGGACCAACTTCTGCTGGTTAGAGAGAAAGCAGTGGATGTGTGTGTTATTCCTTGACTTTAGCAAAGCTTTTGATACGGTCTCCCACAGTATTCTTTCCAGCAAGTTAAAGAAGTATGGGCTGGATGAATGCATTATACGGTGGATAGAAAGCTGTCTAGACCATCGAGTTCAACGGGTAGTGATCAATGGCTCCATGTCTAGTTGGCAGCCGGTATCAAGCGGAGTACCCCAACGGTTGGTCCTGGGGCTGGTTTTGTTCAATATCTTCATTAATGATCTGGAGGATGGCGTGGACTGCACCCTCAGCAAGTTTGCAGATGACACTAAATTGGGAGGAGTGGTAGATATGCTGGAGGGTAGGGATAGGATACAGAGGGACCTAGATAAATTAGAAGATTGGGCCAAAAGAAATCTCATGAGGTTCAACAAGGACAAGTGCAGAGTCCTGCTCTTAGGATGGAAGAATCCCATTCACTGCTTCAGACTAGGGACCGAATGGCTAAGGAGCAGTTCTGCAGAAAAGGACCTGGAGATTACAGTGGACGAGAAGATGGATACAAGTCAACAGTGTGCCCTTGTTGCCAAGAAGGCTAACCACATTTTGGGCCGTATAAGTAGGAGCATTGCCAGCAGATCAAGGGATGTGATCATTCCCCTCTATTCGACATCTGGAGTACTGTGTCCAGTTTTCGGCCCCACACTACAAGAAGGATGTGGAAAATTTGGAAAGAGTCCAGCAGAGGGCAACAAAAATTATTAGGGGACTGGAGCACATAACTTATAAAGAGCGGCTGAGGGAACTGGGATTATTTAGTCTGCAGAAGAGAAGAATGAGGGGGGATTTGATAGCTGCTTTCAACTACCTGAAAGGGGGTTCAACAGACGATGGATCTAGGCTGTTCTCAGTAGTAGCAGATGACAGAACAAGGAGTAATGGTCTTAAGTTGCTGTGAGGGAGATTTAGTTTGGATATTAGGAACAACCGCTTCAGACTCCTACCTCATCACCTCATCGTGGTGCAGTGGTGAGCCTGGCCGTCTGACAGCTATGGTAGTGGGGCGTATGCCCTAGTAGGTCCAACCATGCTACAAAGGTGTTGGACTGTCCAATCCAGGGAAGGGGACTGCTCTCTTAGAGGAAAGAGCGCTTTTCCTTCTCCTTAGAGATTGAAGGCTAGCTAAGCTTGAGGAGGTACGCATGCCTGCCCGCCTAGCCAGTGGGATGGCTTGAAGTTAATGGCTAAAACAACACGAGTAAACAGGAACACGAGTAAATGGGTCTTAGTTCCCCTGCGCGTCATCGAACTGTTCTATGGTGGTGGACCGGAAATTGAGTGATGAGAAGTTGCTAAAAATGGCAGGTGCTAGGCCAACATGGAAAAGGACAATCCTTGCTGTGTGTACTTACAATTGTAGGTCGCTGGCAAGGGAGGAAACGTTAAACTATCTGATGGAGGAGAAGAAAAGGATAAGATGCAATATCCTCGGTGTGTGCGAAACTCAACAAAAGAAGGAGCTGGAAGTCAACCGGAAGGATGGAAGCGCTGTGAGGCTCGGAAAGGGAGATGGCATTAGAAATGTTGGAGGAGTCAGATTTATCATCGGTAAGGATTGGTCTTCAAAAGTCATATCATGCCAGCTAATATCATCACGTATTGGTGTTCTGCATCTTCAGATGGAGTGAAAAGCTACCCTCAAGGTCATCTAGGCCTACGCTCCCACAAGTGCAAGTGAGGATGAAGAAGTGGAAGAATTCTACCAAAAGTCTCTGTCCCTGGTCAGTGCTGTCCCAGAGTTCAAAAGTTTATCTGCAGAGTTTTACCTCCCAGCCTGGGTGGAAACGGGATGAGAGTTTAAGAGGCACCTTACGTGGTCCGAGGCCAACTGCCCCGCCTCTCTGTGGGGTTCTGCTGCAACCTTCACTGTGAGCCACTCTGCTCTGCTCCACTTGTCGTCCCACAAGCCACTCCACTCTGCTCCACCAGCTGTCCCATAAGCTACTCCAGCCATCCCACAAACTGCTCTGCTCCTCTCCACCAGCCACTCAGCAATATATCTTTAGCCCCTCCCCCACTACTTAACCCAGTACTCAGTGATTTAAGCTCTTAGTAATTATAGCTCTCTAGTGAATTCAGCTTGTAACAGGGGAGCCTTGGTGCTGGTGCACCATCAGCCCAAAATAAATTCAGCTCAGCAGCCTGTAACTAGATTCCTAATAGAATCAAAATTATCTTTGCTATTGCACAGCAGAGGCAGGAATGCAATTGGCATTCCAGCCCTAGGGCAGAACACCTACCCCCAATCTCCTTCAATTCACTGGGGTTTGGAACCCATGTCCCTTGCCTAGCGAGTGCTACTTAGTTGATGGCAAGTCCCTCTGTCATAAAACAGTCCCACTGTCCCTGATTTACATAATCAGGGTAACAACACTTTAGTCTTCCTGCCCCAATAACAGAGAAACTGGGGATCCCACAGCAGCCAAAGTGACCATTAGGGCTACTGTGGGCTCATGCTAGGCAGGATGGGTGTGACTATGCAAACAAAATCAGCCCCTGGAGTTCTTTTCCACAGTCGCCATAATTCACCACCAGATACCAGGGAAGCGCTCATCCTAACTCTGCTTACATCGTGAAAAAGTTTTTCCTAATATTCAACCTAAACCTCCCCCACTGCAACTCGAAACCATTGCTCCTTGTTCCGTCATCTGCCACCACTGAGAACAGTCTAGATCCATCCTCTTGGTAGTTGAAAGCAGTTATCAAATCCCCCCTCATTCTTCTCTTCTGAAGACTAAACAATCCCAGTTCCCTCAGCCTCTCCTCGTAAGTCATGTGCTCCAGCCCCCTAATCATTTTTGTTGCCCTCCATTGGACTCTTTCTAATTTTCCACATCCTTCTTTTGTAGTGTGGGGCCCAAAACTGGACACAGTATTCCAGATGAGGCCTCACCAATGTCGAATAGAGGGGAATGATCACGTCCCTCAGTCTGCTGGAAATGCCCCTACTTATACAGCCCAGAATGCCATTAGCCTTCTTGGCAACAAGGGCACACTGTTGACTCATATCCAGCTTCTCGTCCACTCTAATCCCCAGGTCCTTTTCTGCAGAACTGCTACCTAGCCATTCGGTCCCTAGTCTGTAGCCATGCATGGGATTCTTCCGTCCTAAGTGCATGACTCTGCACTTCTCCTTGTTGAACCTTATCAGATTTCTTTTGGCCCAATCCTCTAATTTGTCTAGGTCCCTCTGTATCCTATCCCTACCCTCCAGCATATCTACCTCTCCTCCCAGTTTAGTGTCATCTGCAAACTTGCTGAGGGTGCAGTGCATGCCATCCTTCAGATCTTTAATGAAGATATTGAACAAAACCGGCCCCAGGACTGACCCTTGGGGCACTCCGCTTGATACCAGCTGCCAACTAGACATGGAACCATCTTGGATAAACCAAACCTATCGTGCTTTCAGGGTCAGGCAGGTTTTCCAGACTCTGAACCATCCTTGTAGCTTTTTCAACACCTCTTTGGAAGGTGCGAACACCAGTCCAGCTGAGGACTCTAACTGTAGCTGCAGCTGAAATCTGCCTGGATGATGAAGCCGGTGAGGCCTCTGGGAATTTGTTTGTTATGGGTAGAGCCCTGCATTGACACAAAAATGTGTCTCCATATCCAATGTGCGTGCTGCAAAAATTATCTGTGGAGATCTGCAGATATCAGCCACTTTACAGAGCTTTACATCGGGGCAGGCTGAGGCTTTCAGGCATCCTCCCCCTTTGCTGGAGCCGGGCCGGGGAGAGCTCCGCTGGCAGCTGTGGGGAGCCTGGGTCCCTCCACTTGCCCTGGGTGGGAGGCCTGAGCAGCCCACACCCAGCGTCCCTGAACCTTGCACTCCAGACCCCCTGCCCAGGGCAGGTGTAGGGTCCACACCGTGGTTCCTCACAGCTGCCCACATGGCTTTTACTGTCAGAGCCCTGCGTAGATACAGAATTTGTATTTGCATCCACCCTGGTATTGCAAAAATGGTCCAAGATCTATAGCGGATCCCTACGGATTTGCAGGCTCTAGTGATGGGTGCACGTTCCCAGCTGCGTATGGCCGTGATACTGAGGGCTCTTCCCCCTGCCGAGCGTGACTGTGGATACCAGCGAGATCCCCGTATCTCAAGCCAGAGAGATGCCCAAGAAGCTGCAGGCAGCGGCGTGTGTTTAATGCACCTTTATTAAACCAGCGCGGTGACTGTCAATCCAAAGGCAACAAATACCGAGATTAGGGAATGAAGGTAAATGCGGATACGCGCTGGCTGGCGGGTGTCGAATCTAACGGCATTATTACGTGTGACAGACCCAGACCAGTGGGGTACAGGAGTCTGGTAGAGGGCAAATATACTGGTCACTGGATGAGTAGTTTTCTGTTCCCTGAGTGACCAGAGCAGGGGCTGCACTAGAATAATCAGGAACCTGCTAGAACCAGTTAAGGCAGGCAGGCTAATTAGGACACCTGGAGCCAATTAAGAAGGCGCTGCTAGAATCAATTAAGGCAGGCTAATCAGGGCACCTGGGTTTTAAAAAGGAGCTCACTTCAGTTTGTGGTGCGAGTGTGAGGAGCTGGGAGCAAGAGGCATAAGGAGCTGAGAGGGAGAGGGTGTGCAGCTGGAGGACTGAGGAGCACAAGCGTTATCAGACACCAGGGGGAAGGTCCTGTGGTGAGAATAAGGAAGGGGTTTGGAGGAGGCCATGGGGAAGTAGCCCAGGGAGTTGTAGCTGTCATGCAGCTGTTACAGGAGGCACTATAGACAGCTGCAATCCACAGGGCCCTGGGCTGGAACCCGGAGTAGAGGGTGGGCCTGGGTTCCCCCCAAACCTCCCAATTGACCTGGACTGTGGGTTCTCCCAGAGGGGAAGGTCTCTGGGCTGTTCCCCAACCCACATGGTGAATCTCTGAGGCAAGAAAATCCACCAATAAGCGCAGGACCCACCAAGATAGAGGAGGAACTTTGTCACATACGTTAAACATGATCTGCGGCAGGGAGTGAATGAGTCAATAAAGCGTCACATGATGGCAAGACGCTGTGATTAGAATCGATACTGACTGTCAGCCTGTTGATACAGCGATGGCACACGGTCACCCGGCCAATCATTGTGAGTTGTTTGTATTACAGTAGCAAATAGAAACCAGGGCCCCATTGTGCCAGGCGCTGTACGAAGATATAACAAAAAGACAGGCCCTCCCAGAAGAGCTTTCAACCTAAGTGTAAGACTATTGGCAATACGTAGATTCGAGAAGCAAGCAAAGAAAAAGTGCAAAGAAACAACAAAATTATATGGATCAGCATGGAATACCCCACACAGCAAACCACTACCCCAGCATTGCAGCTAAATGCCACTGACCAGATTCACAGGGAAGGATTTTAATCAGTCTTTTAGGCCTTGTGTTCAAAGGCCAGGTGTATTGGGTCCGCTGCTCTAACCCCCTGCCCCAGGGACGCTCTTGTGCCGGTAGAACAGTGACATTCTCCGGCTCAGCTTAACTCCCCACCCCCACCCCAAGTGACATAAACAAAACTGAAAAAAAGTCACTCTTCTGCTGGAGTGAGAGCGTCCACACACGAGGTTACACCAGGATCATTCTATCGGTTTCAATTCACAACTTAGGTTATATTGAAAAACTTTTCCATGAGGACAAGGTCTTCAGCCTCTAATCCGCAACGGAGCTACAGCCAATTGACCCCAGGTGGGGTCTGGCCCCATTGACTCCAATGGCGTGACAGCTGATTTACCCCAGTGTGGGGATCCGGTCCATTCATGTTTGTAAGATGCTCATATACCAAAATGATGGAGGAGCCCAGCGGGTCCTAGGTTGACAGAACCGGATTCAGTATAATTTTATTTTTGTTGTATGAATGTCAAGAAGGAAGCTGCCTCATTTCTTGTGGGGTAAAACCTCAGGAGCGTTGAGCTGTCACTGAGTCTGTCTCCTTTATTATAGTCGCTTTGACGGTGTGCAACGATGCCCCAGATGGTTTATGGGGACTGAATATGTGTTATGCTTATAAGAATCACATGGAATCTTTTAAAGTGGATAAGGCAATATGCCACATTTCCTGAGAGTACAATTTAAGTATTAAAATCAGCATGTGCTTCCATTCACACACACACACACACACACACACACGCACACACACACACACACCAAAGGGTTCTGAAGCTGGATCTTATAGTTACCAGTCCTAATGTTACCCGGTCAGTTCCAGTGGCCAGCTGAACGTGCACACGAGGGAAGGGAGCTGGGCCTCCGTCGAACGCGTTCGAAGATCCGATGTTGATGCAGAACGAACCCAAAGTCCTCTGGCAATACACCCTTTTTTTAGAGTAAGTTCCCATACAAGTCTATGGGCCTTGCTGTGTCACACCAGAGCTGTCAATCACGAGGTATGCAAGGTTGCTGTTAATTGGCATAATTTTGAGTTGTTACGGGGAGGTTCCGCAGCTGTTTCTTATCTCATCCCTTTGGCTCAACTCCTTATCTCATCCTTGGGGTGTATGCCTTTGCTTTAGAGTCATCAATCTGCCATCTGGGGATTGATAATAAAGTTGGTGCCTCTTGACTCCTCCACTCCCTTCTTGACCATCCAGCCCAATTTTATTCATAGATTCATAGACTCTAGGACTGGAAGGGACCTCGAGAGGTCATCGAGTCCAGTCCCCTGCCCTCATGGCAGGACCAAATACTGTCTAGACCATCCCTGATAGACATTTATCTAACCAGTTGTCCTTTTTCAGTTAATTACCATACATTCTTCACTCACACCAAACAGTAAATAAGGCAGTTACAGCCATAAAACGTCTATCCTTCTAAGAACAAATGTTAACACAATCAGCAAAAAATAAACTCAGAACAATGTCTTCGTACTAATTCAAAGCTGGCAAAATGGAGTATAAGGCAAAATAAGCAAAATTTTACTTGAGACAATTTCTTCCCATGCAACTCCTGGATGGAGAAGCATGAATCTTTCCTGCTTGAAGTCCAAGACTGTGTCTTCTAGACAGCAGCAGGCTCATCCAATGCAACACCAAATCCTAGATGGTGTTTTCCCTTTCTGCTTCCAGTGCTTTGCTCAGAACCTGCTGGATGTCGTCAGCTACAGAGGCCAAATGCTTCCGCAGCATGAAGTACGTGGTAACGAGTGCCACCCCTCCAGACACCATGGCACCAAATATGGGGAGGCGCTTCCATGAATATTCCGCTACCATCATGGCGGCCCCCACTGAATCCAACAACAGCTTCAGAGCCATCATGGGGGTCGTTCCCAAGGACGTCATCACGGCCGTCAGCTCCCCCAAGGGCTTCCCAACCTGTCGGGCGAGAGCAGAGAGGGACCTGTTGTCCACGCCGAAGTTGCTGTAGTATCCAAACAGGTGTTTCCGGAAGACAAAGAAGGTGCACAAGAAAGAGAGGCCTGGGACAGGAACAGCAGCAAGAAGACATGAGAAAAGGGCTATTTTCCAAATCTCCCCCTTCAGTGCGGCTTTTTTCTGGTTGATGATGGGTGAGGTGACAGCAGGCAGGCTAAGCAGGAAGGCGTGTCTCTTCAGGCGCGGCAGCTCCGTCTGCAAAGTTTGCCGCAGGAGGGGAAAATCGTAGCGGTTGGGTTCCCAGCTGGACACGACAAAAACCTGTGGGTGGCCCACTCCTTCAGCAGCTACGCCTCTCCTGCAGTCCTCCCTGATCTGCTCCAGGATCCTCTCCTCGTTGTAGCTGGAGGGACGCTGCCTCCTGGAAGCGTCCAGGTCCGCGTCGGCTTTGGAGCGCACAAAGTAGAACCTCTTGCCCATTCTCTGGATCTCACAGGCCAGCCTGGCGTGTTTGAAGCGGAAGCGCTGGAAGCCAACAATGATGAAGAAGTCGTATTGGCTCAAATTGAGCAGCTTAAAGAAGGTGTCTAGAGGTAAATTGGGCGTCCCCACCCCTGGCAGGTCCCAGAAGGTGACGCCTGGGAGGACGGGATCTGGATAAGCCATCGGATATGCCATGGTATCGAGCATCCCGCTTCCAGCAGCACCTTCATCACCAGCACGTAGCCCCCGCATGGCGTTGATGAAGGTGGTCCTCCCAGCGCCCGACTCCCCCATGCTGAGGGTGTGGCTGTTAAATGACTCCAGCGTTCTCTGCTGCACAATAAAAATCACCTCTGTCAGGCTCCCTTGCTTGACAGCGTCTCTGAACTCATCGAGAGCCATGGCGCTCAGTCTGCGGCAGAGAAGAAGAAGCATTTTAGCTCCTAGTTAAGGCTGTGTCTGGAAAATCCTGCACTGACAGTGCAGTGTCAAGCCCTCAAAAGTTAGGAAAAGGCACATTTATGATGTCCCATGTAACCTTAACTCTGCCCCTTGCGTATCTGACCCGAGCACTGAATGAGGCAGGGGCAGTGTGGAAAAAACAGGAGTTGTTTGGTTTTAATCATTATTTATTATTTGTGGTGTAGTGCATAGAAACGCCGACCGAGATCGGGACCCCATTGTGTCAGGTGCTGCACAGACCCTGGCTGAGATCAGGGACTCCATTATTCTGAGAGCTGCACAGCCCCACAGGTGAGAATTTTCACTAGATCTCAGCTCCCACGAACTCTCGGAAATAAGTGGGGAGATTTTCGAGCCAGCCCAGCACCCTGCCGCTGACGGGGACAATATCTCAGCTGTGAACAGGCAGAGCCAGGCTCAGACCCAGCCTTCTCCCTTGGCTGCCCTGTAGCTCAGAGGAGCCGTGGGGAGCCCTGCAGCTGCTCTCGCTCGCCCCAAAGGCCTGGCAGGAAGATGGGGAGCGCACGGCTCTCTCGGCCCCCATCCCAGCTCTGCGCACAGGAACAGAAGACCTGTTGGGGGGCCCGGCTATTTCAACTAAAGCCAGGGGAAAGTCTGAGGAACCAGAGCTGGGCACAGTTTTTTCAGCCGCAACTTCATCGATTGCAGAGCCGGAAGGGGACTGCCCTGGGGCCCATCTAATCCACCTGCTCACGGGCCACAGGCCAGACACCGTCCCCAGCACGAGTTCCTCTGCAGGGCGGCCTAGCAGCTGCCCCTAACACAGCCCCAAACTGCAGCCACACCGGGGGAGGAGCGAAGGGGGCCCAGGGGCCGGGTGTTCCCCAGGGACTGACAGGAGAGGGGATGTGCCAGTGTACAGGGGGGGTGGAAAATGGCTAAATTGGCCACACTGCAGCTGACCACTAAGGGGGAGGGGGCATAGGGGGAATTCCAGGGTGGAGGCAGGAAAATCCCAAGCAGGGGAATCTCTTACTGTCTCCAGGCTGGGCTGCGCTCAGGTGGGGTTGCTGGTCTCCGGGAAGGGGCAGCAATCTGTGGGCACAGCTCACTCCGTCTCACCCTCAGTGTCTCCGCTGCTCTCTCACCATCTGTGGGCTCCTCACTCCCCGTCTTCCTGCAGGGGCCTCCCCTGCTTCCCTTTGTCTGGGCCCCCGGCTCTCTCCTGCTGCCCTCCTCCCGCTCTGGCTCCTCCTGAATCAGCGAGCAGGGGAAAGGGAAAGCAGCAGCTGGCTGAGGAAGCAAGGCAGGGCCTCACCCCCAGTCAGCTTGGGTAGAGAATAGGGGAGGAGCAGACCAGGGCCTAGATACCTGCCCCCCCGCCCCCAGCACCTTTCCAGGTGGACACAACCCTAAATGTCACCAGGCAATCAGGGGGTGACAGTGTGTACTTATAACACACACACACACACACATCATACCCAGCAGGGGGACCCACGCTCTCTCACACATGCACACACAGAGCAGAACTCAGCCCCTCCAGCAGAGGGCAGCAGGGAAACACACAGACACACACACGCCGGTGCATGGCAGAGACATACAGTGCAGATACCAGACACACTCAGTGCAGGGCACAGACACACAGTTCAGGGACCAGAAATTCTGGGTGCATGGGACAGAAACACGGTGCCGAGACCAGACATGCTCGGGGCATGGAACACAGAAACCAGACACACTTGGTGCATTGCATAGACACAGTGCACAGAGCAAATGCAATCAGTGCATGGTGCAGACACACGGTGCACAGACCAGACACACACGGTGCATGGCACAGCACACGGTGCAGAGACCAGACACGTGCGAGGTATGGCATGGACTCACTGTGCAGAGATAAGAAACGCTGGGTGCACGGCACAGACCCACAGGGCAGAGACCAGACACACTCAATGAACAGCACATGCACATGGCACAGGCCAGATACACTCGGTGCACGGCACAGACAGAGGGTGCAGAGATCAGATAGGCTCAGGGCGTGGCACAGACACATAGTTCACAAACCAGACACATTCACTGCAGGGCACAGTCACACATTACAGAGACCAGAAATGCTGGATGCTTAGAATAGACACACAGTGCGGAGATTAAACACTCTTGGGGCATGTCACAGACACACTGTGCACAGAGCAGAGACACTCGGGGCATGGCACAAGCACACGGTGCAGAGACCAGACATGCTCGGTGCATGGCACAGACACACGGGGCAGAGACCAGAAACTTTGGGTGCATGGCACAGACACACTGTGCACAGAGCAGAGACACTCGGGCCATGGCACAGACACACAGTTCACAAACCAGACACACTCAGTGCATGGCACAGACATACAGTGCAGAGACCCGACACACTCGGGGTAGGGCACAGACACACCCTGGGCAGGAACACATCTGGGCCTGGCCCTGACTCCAGATTCCTGCTGTTGACAGATGCTACTTGCTCCCCCATGGGGACGACTTCCAACAGGATCCCAAGGAGCCAGAGGTCCGCAGGCCAGGGCAGTACCCAGAGTTAAAAACAGGGAGCATACCTCCTCTTGAAGTCCAGCAGCAATTCAATTCAAGATAGTTTCTGTTGAAAGAGGACAGTCTCCAAAAAACCTGAGGGTTTTTTTTACCATCCTAGCTCTTTATTTCAAACAGACTTCAAAAGTCTGTAGTTAAAAGGTTGATTTGATCACCACAACTCTGAATTAATAGATACTTAAGGCCTTTAGGCCCCCCTCCCCTAACATTCCCTTTTGTGATCTGGGGTGGCAGAATTAAGTTGTCTGCACAACTGAGCTGCTTTTGGCTAATTTTTTTTTTAGTTAAAATACATTTTTCTTTGGGGGCTGCTTACAGTATTAAACAGTAAATCACCATGCACAACAATCCTTAATGTTACTGTACCCATTCCCAAGTGTGGGGCGCCTTGCAGATATCAATGAATGCCTTGGGGCTTGTTTGTTTTTTAAACATGTTTCTGTCATGCTTAAAGTTTGGGGGTTGGTTTTGAAATAAAAGGATGTATCACAACAATAGTAAGCACCCTACAAATACCCATCATAGCTTTTAAATCCGTAGGGATGTCGGAGGGCCAACCTATCCTGGCAAAAATGTCTGTTAATGCCTGGCATACACTTTTAGCCCTGGTGTTGCTTAGAGCTAACGCTTCCAGCCATAGGGCAGCAAAATCCATGAAAGTCAGTACGTACTGCTTTCCTCTGGGTGTCTTTCTCGGGAAAGGAGGCAGAATATCCACAGCTACTCACTGAAATGGAACCTCAATTATGGGGAGTGGCTGGAGAGGGGCTTTGACCTGGTCTTGGGGTTTTCCCCACTCTTTGGCACACCTCACAAGACCAGACATAGGTAGAAATATCCTTGCCCATTCCCTCCCAGTGGAATGATCTCCCCAAACGGTCTTTGGTCCTGTTCACCTGTTCACCCCAGCATGGCCACTAGAATGATCATGGGCTAAGCTCAAGGGCTTTACTTGGGTGGAGGGATAGCTCAGTGGTTTGAGCATTGGCCTGTTAAACCCAGGGTTGTGAATTCAATTCTTGAGGGGGCCATTCAGGGATCTGGGACAAAAATCTGGGGATTGGTCCTGCTTTGAGCAGGGGGTTGAACTAGATACCTCCTGAGGTCCCTTCCAACCCTGATATTCCATTTCTTAGTTGGAATTACCAACCCTCTCTGAGGATGCCAATCTTCCTGGTGCCCACCAGAAAGAGTTTTCTTGTATAAAAGTTGTCTTTCTACCACTAACCAGGATCTATTAGAAGAGCTGAGAGGTGGTGCGTTGCTCTGTGCCACCGTCCAAGCTCCCTGGAGACTTTCATGTGCTTCCTGTTCATCCTGGAACTGTTCCCTTGATGCTGGAGACATCAGTTCCTCACTGGACTGTGGACTGGGGCTTGGTCCCTCTGGAAGCGATGCAGGTGCTGGGGCTGTTTCCGTTGACTGTGAACCGCTGTCCGCTGGAGCACTATGTGGTATCTCAGGCTCCAGCTGAGCATCTTGCGCAGGTTTAGCTGCTGCTGCCAGTGAAGGTTCGATGGTGCCCTCTGGTGTTGGAGTTGCAGACGGGGTTGCAAGCGCTGGATTCAGTGCTGGCAATGGTTCTGGTGCTGTTTTCTTTGCCAGTTCTGGTTCTGATTGGGTCTCTGGTACTGGATTCACTACTGCTTTGCAGTCACTGGCATGGGGTCCGGTTCCACCACTTCAGTCTGGGTCTCTGGTAACACAGAGGGATTCTTGTAGAAAGTTCAGGAACAGGGATGGGGGTGGAGGCTCGCTTAGCCTGCTGCGGGTGACCATTCCGCCCCTCTTGGCTAGCTTCACATGGTTGGCCAAGTCTTCCCCCAGCAGCATGGGAATGGGATAATAATCATAGACTGTAAAAGTCCACATTCCTTGTTGAGATGAGTTCCTGTCTGCATCCTGTAAAACTTGCCCAGACCAGTATTGCCCTGGCCTCTTCTTTTGTCATTCAGTATTGCACGCATTCTAAAGCAATATGCATTTCCTCACCTTTTGGGGGCGAAGCCAGACTTTGAGGCACCTGCTCCCCTACTTGGTGTAAACTTTGCTTGTGCCAATCAGAAACGAACACAAACAGGTTTTGGGCCCCGTCCCCTATGACACTTCTATGATGTCATAGTTGGTACTTTATGGGCCTGCCTGCCATGTGCAGACAGGGAGAGGAGAAAGAAAAACGAATCCTGTGTATCCTGTGTACACCCGTAACCGAGCCTGATCACCTCAAAGCCTCTCTCTCAGCTCACGTGTTTCAAACAGAGTGTCTACGTTTGCCAGTCGTTATGCGTTGGTTTGTATTTGTAAGTATCAGTTATTACTAAATGCTGCATTTTTGTTTATAAATATTGTTAGTAGATATTTTAGTCATTGTGTGTTTTTAAGTTTCATTAACTCTATTAGCTAATCAAACGCTGCTCCCTTACCCCTAGTAATTATCCCCAATAAAACTCTAAATTGATTAATTTTAGTTGTTTGTGTGTGTGTGTGTCTGCAGTTTGCATCGTGACCCATACTCTCCTTGCATCCCTTACCAATATAGTCTATTGCCACGTGCAGCCTGGTAAATAACAGGCCTGCATTTTCTTTCGCCCCTGCGTGCCCGTGGTGGGAATGGGATAATAATCATAGACTGTAAAAGTCCACATTCCTGACCAGTCCTTGTACTGGACAGGAAACTTGGCTGTATGCAAGTCAGAAGAGTTTGACTTGAAGTGTTGAATAATCACTTGGGCCTCTGGGCTGATGAATTTGGGGTCCACTAAGGATTGGTGGATAGCTGACGCTTATGCTCCAATGTCCCTCCACGCGATAACCTTCTTCCTGCCCACACTTACAGTTTCCCTTCTCTCTGAGGGTATCTGGGAGGCATCTGGGCCTGGGGACATTTGGTGTGACTCCGTGCAATGAACTGCAATCTGTTGGGGTTCTTGGGTCAGTTGGCCTTCACATGCCCAGCTCATTACATTTAAAACATCGCCCAGCTGACTAGTCACTGGGGTGAGGTGGGTTGCTGGAGATTGGTGTGGTGGGATGATAAGATGTTTGGGGTTTTCTTTGGATGTAGGTGGGGCCTTGGGCTGCGCCCGGTGATACGGTTTTGTCTTGAGTTCCCCTTCTGATATCCGCTCCAACTGCTACTAGTTTTTTTCTTTTTTGCCACCTCCACCCATTTGATTCCAAACTCCCATGCCTCGATTACCATTTTTGGGCTTCCCATCTAGGATGTACCTTCCTATTTCCTCAGGAACCCCATCTAAGAACTGCTCCATTTGCATTAGGAGAGACAGATCTTCCAGAAATGTAAACCTTTCTCCTGATATCCAGGCATCCCATGTTTTTACAATGTGGCAGGCGTGTCTGGAAAATGCCACGTCTGCTTTTCACCTTAGGGCTCTGAACCGTCAACGGGCCTGCTCGGGTGTTAGCGCCATTCGAATTCTGGCCTTTAAAAAAAAAAGTTCATAACTGTTCATGTGTTCCTTAGGCATTTCAGCCGCCACCTCTGCTAAGGGTCCACTGAGCTGCTGCCTCAGCTCTACCATGTACTGATCTCATAGACACATAGACTTTAAAGTCAGAAGGGACCATTATGATCATCTAGTCTGACCTTCTGCACAACGCGGGCCACAGAATCTCACCCACCCACTCCTGTAACAAACCCCTAACCTATGTCTGAGCCACTGAAGTCCTCAAATCGTGGTTTAAAGACCTCAAGGTGCAGAGACTCCTCTAGCCAAGTGACCCGTGCCCCACACTGTAGAGGAAGGCAAAAAAAACCCAGAGCTTCTGCCAATCTGCCCTGGGGGGAAATTCCTTCCCGACCCCAAATATGGCGATCAGCTAAACCCTGAGCATGTGGGCAAGATTCACCCGCTAGCACCCAGGAAAGAATTCTCTGTAGTAACTCAGATCCCATCCCATCTAACATCCCATCACAGACCATTGGACATATTTACCGCCAATGGTCAGAGATCAATTAATTGCCTAAATTAGGCTATCCCATCATACCATCTCCTCCATAAATTTATCAAGCTGTAGAGATGCTGTACCCAAGGCAGGCCCTTTTGAAATTTTCTAAGAAGGCTTCTGTATCATCACCTGCCTTCAGTGTTTTCCCCAGGAACTGAAATTAGGGGGGAGTGTTGGAATATTCGGGGTGTGTGTGAGAGCCCATGAGGGTGTCAACCTTGAGGGCAAAGGTGGGCTGTATCGCATAGTATGACCATAGTATGGCCATAGTAAAAACTGAAAAATATTTCATGACCATTTTATTAGATTTAACTCATGTTTTAAAATCATCACACAAATTAAAGTTGGCTATACAAGCCTACTATGAAGCACTACATCTACATCAATCTTGATTTCTTGTTGTAATTTTGCACTCTTTGGTGTCTTCTTCTGTGTCCGTTACTTCCAGTCCTTCATGATATGCTCGTGATCAGGCAGAAGGCTACTTCTTTCAGAACACAAAATTCTATTCAATGAGGAAAAAATGTGCTCGACTGTAGTTGTTGGGACTGGGAGCAGCAAGAGATGAATTCCTACTTTCATCCCAGGAAACAGAGCACAAAGATTGGGTCGAACCACTAGTGATGATAAAGAAGTTGAAATTAAATCTTCATTCATTCGTCGTATGATATTCCACTCTGTGTTCGAAATTCTCTATTCTGTCCTGATCACATAGCAGCTCCATTGCTGGTAGTGCCTCACTCCACTCAATTGTAGGTGTTTTATAAAACAGGCATCTATAAAAGCTACATGGAGGTTGATAGAATCCAGAAATGTCTATTGTAGACCTGTAAGTCTGTGTACTTTTTCAGCTGGCTTAACAAACGCTTCTTGTCCTCTTCACTTATGGAATCAATATAAGTATCTTCATTAGTCAACTTCTGAACTGAAGTTTTTGCTTCTTCCAGTACATTTTCAATGGATATCTCTGATTGATCCAAGGGTAGCTTCTATTGCTGAACAAAGATCTACCACTGTTGTAGCAGATGCCTGGATGACATTGTTTAATGACACAAGTGATTTCAACAGTAGACTTACAAGAAAGAGAACGGTGATAGTCTTCTCTGAACTCAGTAACAAAAGTAGTCCACCAGCCTCACTACTTAGATCTGTCCTATCTTGGTAGATACTTTCCAAAGCCAATAATAGCGGTTGCAGTAATTTTAAGACAACTGCCAAGGATCACTCATGAGAAAGCCAGCAGGTTTTCCCAGGTTGGACTCATTTGAACTTCAATCCCAGGGTATCTTCTATTTGTTTCCAAAATGTTCAATCCTTTTGAACTCTTGCTGAAAAAAGAGTATAAAAAAGCCATTACATTTGTGGCTTTTTAATGTCTTTTGAAGAGTCTGCAGCTCGTACTAGCGCTAGTTGGAGTAGATGGCCTGAGCAGTGTGTATAGGAGAGATTAGGGTTACACTTTTCTCTGAGCAAAGCTTGTACTCCACCATGTCTTCCAGGGAAGTTTGTGGCTCCATTAAATGCAAAAGCAGCCATCAGTTTGGGGTCCAATTGACAAGTATTTAACTCTTCTAAGATGTCACAGATGTGTCTTCTATAACCTGAACATCTAGAAATGCATCTACGTGCCTACCACAGACATCAACATATGCAATGACTTAATACTTGATGCCTATTTGCATTGGTGCATTCATCAGCCATGTGTGTGTTATGCTTATAAATCCTACTACTACATATGCACATTTTTTGAATGTGGTGAGAGAGTTCTTCACTTTTTCAACTCCTGAGTCTTTCACTGTTGCACCGCATGTTTCAAGGTGTTTTGACATCTTCAAGTCAGCTGAGTTTTTTGCGGAAAAATAGTGAGCATTTGCCAGTCTTGTTAATCCTGAAGTGGACACTGATTCTGAACAAGTGACAATGCACTTAACATAGGCCTTTAGTTTGTAGTGTGGTATCCACCGCCGTCTCAAGCTTTTCTGCCACCCTAGGTTGCAGAAAAAAGAAAAAAGAATACCTGATGCTGCGGATGGAGGGGCTACTGCCGAAATGCTGCCAATGACAAAAGAGAAGAGAAGCAGTCACCGCCGAAATACCACCAGGAAGAGGAGGGGTTGCCACTGAATTGCCGCCAAAGGTGCGAAAATGCTGCCCTCCTCCCCCCAGCTCGGTGCCCTAGGCGACCACCTAGGTCACCTTCTGGTTGCACCGCCCCGGTGGTACATCTTGCTTAAATAGAAAGTCTGATGCAATAGCCATGTTGGTTCACATAAACTGAGTTGTGTCTCCAGCATTCTTAACAGCCTCATTAAGTTAATCTCAAATTGCCTTTGACAGTGACTGGCTTATAAGGCTGTCTGCATGTTGATGTAGTCCAGAGGCATGGTGTTTTGCAGCTGTTTCATATAGGTTGTCAGTATTGGCTTAGCTGATCAGTCTGACAAACCAAGCTCCTCCACTTCTACTATATAAATCCAGGACATGCCCACATCTTGAATACTGCGTGCAGTTCTGGTCACCCCATCTCAAAAAAGATATTATGGAATTAGAAAAGGTACAGAGAAGGGAAACAAAAATGATTACGGGTATGGAACAGATTCCATATGAGGAGAGATTAAAAAGACTGGACCTTTTCAGCTTTGAAAAGGGATGAATAAGAGTGGATATGATAGTCTTATAAAATCTTGATTGGTGTGGAGAAAATGAATAAAGAAGTGTTATTTATCCCTTCACTTAAAACAAGAACCAGGGGTCACCCAATGAAATGAATAGGCAGTAAGTTTAAAACAAACAAAAGGAAGTATTTCTTCACACAATGCAGTCACCTGTGGAACTTTTTGCCAGGGATGTTGTGAAGGCCAAAATTATAACAGGGTTCAAAAAAGAGCTAGATAAGTTCATGGAGGATATTAGCCAGGATGGTCAGGAATGCAACCCCATGCTCTGAATGTCCCTAGCCTCTGTTTGCCAGAAACTGGGAGTGGACACCAGGGGATAGATCAATCGATGATTCCCTGTTCTGTTCATTCCCTCTGAAGCACCTGGAATAGTCACTGTCGGAAGACAGGATACTGGGATAGATGGACCATTGATCTGACCCAATATAGCCATTCTTACATAAAAAATAATTATAATAATAAAAAAGTTTAGTACAGAAACTTCCCAAGATAATGACCTCTTGAGATAGCGATGATGTGAGATAATGATCTTGGCAAATAATAGATTTTAAAAATCTTGGCCTACTAGGAAACATATATTTATATAAGTTTCCCAGTCACAAATCTAGCTTCTGGAGAAAAGTCACTAAAACATCGTCCAATGCTCTGGCTGCTGTTGTTTGTGGTGCCACCTTTCACTCTATTGCTCGGCCCCAATGGCCCTGCACTGTCACCTGCTGATGCCACCTGCCACTGTGACCTCTGTAAGTTGGTCTCTCACGGTTCCACCAGCTCTCAGTGATTTCAGCTCTTGGGGAGGGAACCTCACTGCTAGTGCAGACTGGGCCGTCTCTTCCACAGAAACACTGTCCCAGCAGATCTAAACACTTAGACCTGAGTATCAGAGATTTCAGCTGTAGTGGTCACTTGAGGGTTTGTCTACAGTACGAAATTAGGCCGATTTTATTGAAGGCAATTTTGGAGAACAGATTGTATATACTCGATTGCGTGTGTCCCCACTAAGCACATTAAGTCAGTGGGGTGCGTCCACAGTACCGTGGCAAGCGTTGACATTCTAAGCGGTGCACTGTGGGTAGCTATCCCACAGTTCCCGCAGTCCCCGCTGCCCACTGGAATTCTGGGTTGAGCTCCCAAGACCTGTTGGGACCAAAAATTTGTTGTGGGTGGTTTTGGGTAAATGTCGTCAGTCAACCCTCGCTCCTTCCCTCCCTCTGTGATAGCAATGGTAGCCAATTATTGCGTGGCTTTTTTCCTGGGTTAATCACACAGACGCCGTAGCACTGCAAGCAGGAGCCTGCTCAGCTCTCCATCACCCCTGCTGCAACTCTACAGTCCTGATCTGCACGATCTGCTGCTAGATTGCAGGAAAAGGACTGAAAGCCGTCATCATGAGTATGACTTTTAGCCATCCTCGGAGTGGCAAGGCAATGTTGCTTTGCTCACTCCGCCGCTTCCGCTGCAACTCTGCCATCCTGGGCTCCAGCGACCTGGCTGGTCTCCCAGATGGCAGCACCGCATGGTCGCACCTACCCCGCAGCCTACGCCTTGTTCCCATAGCTCATGACCCCTGGACAGTAGTAAGGAGCAATGGTGGTGCAATGTGCCTTTGGACATTAACAAGCTCGCTGCCGCTGTTGATCAAACCTCAGCACAACTAGCATTTGCATTGTTTATTGCTGCTTGCTGTGTGCTACATGATGCCTGTGTAAGGGGGAGACGGTTATGGCGGGATGGGCAATGCGCACTGTGCATTACAGAGACTTTGAAAGCCAGTTTCTCACTGCTGCAAACCCGCCCCATTTGTTTAATTTAAATCCCTGTAAGCCAACTACCCTTCCCCCTTCAAAATAAAGCAAGTATTGCTTTGAAATCATGCATTCTTTCTTTATTACTTAAAAATAAATGAGATCACGGAAAAGGTAGCCGCGGGTGGTTTGGGACTACATGTCATCAATCACCCCCTCTCCCCCCCTCTAGCCATGAAAGCAATGGCAGACAATCCTGTCACGCCCATTTTCCAGGATTGCCAACGCATGTGCCATAGCTCTGAAAGTGGGAGTCTGCCCTAATCACCGCTGGAGTTGTGAGCATTGTAAATAAACACCTCGCATTTGCCCTTGTCATCATCCCTCCGTGAAAGCCCTTTTCCCTGGATTGCCCGCGCAGATGCCATAGCACCACAAGCATGGAGCCCATTGAGATCACCGCAGCAGTTATGACCATTGTAAACACCTCGCACATTATTGGGCAGTTTATGCAGAACCAGAACCTGAAAAACCAGGCGAGGAGGAGACGGCAGTGCTGTGATGAGAGTGATGAGGACATGGACGCAGACTTCTCTCAAAACACAGGCCCCATCAATTTGGACATCCTGGTGACAATGGGGCAGGCTCATGCCATGGAACGCCGATTCTGGGCCCAGGAAACAAGCACAGATTGGTGGGACCGCATAGTGCTGCAGGTCTGGGATGATTCCCAGTGGCTCTGAAACTTTCGCACGTGTTCGGGCACTTTCATGGAACTTTGTGACTTGCTTTCCCCTGCCCTGAGGTGCAAGAATACCAAGATGAGAGCAGCCCTTCCAGTTCGCAAGCAAGTGGCGATAGCCCTGTGGAAGCTTGCAACGCCAGACAGTCAGTCGGGAATCAATTTGGAGTGGGTAAATCTACTGTGGGGGCTGCTGTGATGCAAGTAGACAACGAAATCACTAAGCTGCTGCTATCAAGGGTAGTGACTCTGGGAAATGTGCAGGTCATAGTAGATGGCTTTGGCGCAGTGGGATTCCCTAACTGTGGTGGGGTGATAGAGGGAATGCATATCCCTATCTTGGGACCGGACCACCAGGGCAGCCAGTACATAAACTGCAAGGGGTACTTTTCAATGGTGCTGCAAGCACTGGTGGATCACAAGGGACGTTTCACCAACATCAACGTGGGATGGCCGGGAAAGGTTCATGACGCTCGCGTCTTCAGGAACTCTGGTCTGTTTAGACAGCTGCAGGAAGGGACTTACTTCCCAGACCAGAAAATTACTGTTGCGGATGTTGAAATGCCAATAGTTATCCTTAGGGACCCAGCCTACCCCTTAATGCCCTGGCTCATGAAGCCATACATGTTGTACTTAAAGTACTGCACAGGATCTTTTCAGGGGGAATAAGACAAAATGCCACATTTATTAGTAATACATGTATTCATTAACACTGTATCATATGCATATATTACACTTACACTCACACACACACACAAACACACTCCGTCTTGTTGTTACCAATTAGTTGCTCCCCTTAACTTCATTGGCCAGGTGAGTTAGATGGGGGAGGGGGTGGAGCCGGGCTTCTGCGGATCCGGATCGATGCTCCCATGTTGACAAGACGAGACCGGGGTCCTCTGCAAGACACCTCACTTTTATAGCAGCTTTCCTCTTATGCAAATGTATACCAGATTCAAACTCTGTGTCTGTGTCCATTGGTCCTTTGTGCTGCTTTCTTTTGAGTGTTGTCCCAATGCTGCAAAGAGGGTGTTTCCAAAAGAAGGTGCTTGCTTCTAACCCCCCGAGGCCGTCGGTATGTCTGCTTGTCTTTAATGAGCCCACTTGACACGTTTTATTGTCTTTGGGTCTGGCTCCCAGCCCCTCTCCAACAGTTGAGGCTGTCTGGAGGTGCTGCCTTCCATGCCTTGCTCATCCACACCTCATTCATTCAACAGGGCAATTGATTAAGAGGGGGGGGGGGGGAGAGCTCTTGTCCTACTGCTAGCAAAAAGAAAATTTTCTTCTATCTTATTTTATCCTTAGGGGCTATAATATTATACCAAGGGCAATGCAAAGTTTCTAAATGAGGCTTTGATACAAAGTCCCATGAAAACAGAGGTCACACGTGGATAGACCCACCACAAGGTTATATGAAGAGACACAATGTAAAGTCATATGAAAATTATCAGAGATTTATCTACATACACAGGCACCCTGGACAGTAGTAAGGAGCTGTTCAACTATAGGCTGAGTAAGTGCAGAATGATGGTAAAATGTGCATTTGGACGTTTAAAAGGTCGCTGCTGCAGTTTACTGACTCATTCAGACCTCAGCGAAACCAATATTCCCATTGTTATTGCTGCTTGCTGTGTGCTGCACAATTCTTGAGTGGTCACCATATAAATCTTTTGTATTTGTTGCAAACAAACCAAACAATTATAACCAGGTGAATATAACTAAAACCATTACAATTGACTAAACACCAGATATAACATAAACACAAATGCAAACAATTATAATAATTGGAAATACAACAAAACCATTACCATTATAATAATTGGGTACATTGACAAACAAAATGAGGCGCAAGTTTGATGCTGCAATAGCCATCAAACAATAAAAGTCACTGAGGTCAGGACGTTCTTAAGCACACACAACAAATAAGATTTTGTAGGAGTACCACAGTTGTTATGCAAAGTTAAGCTGATTTGGACTTAAACTAACATTCAGTTGCTAAAATGTTGTAGAATTCCCTATTTTTAACAGTTGTTCTCAGAGGTTTCTGGGGACCTGAAAGATGGGGCCATAGAATTATGGGCCAAGGTCTTACAGGTTATGGGGGCCCAAGAACTACCTTTCAGGGCTTGGGGAAATAGAACCAGAGTGCATAGAGGAAAGTGTGGAATTAATAATAATACAAGCAAATGTAACTAACAATACAAATGTATTAATAACAAAAATTAACAACAAAATGACTATTAGAGAACCTAACAAAAAATAAACCTGATGCACTGGGGACCAAAGTTTTTTGGACACAAGGGGTGATTGATAAATTGGATGGACATGGGGGAAGTAGAGAGAGGAAAAGACATTTGCCCTGTCTAGTGTAGTATCCCCTCTTTTTTTTTTTGGACCCAATGCTAGCACAGGACACCACTAGAGACAGACACAGAACATGCAACACAGAACACTGAACACAGACTTTGTCATGACACTATAACCATGGTATTTTATAACTCTTCAGCTGGTACCAGCTCTTCTGATGTTTTGGTTCAGAGCCTGAAAGATAGAAGCTTGGAAACAAATTAGCACAGTGCTTTTACCCTGGCAGAACCTGCTTGGTCTCTGCCACAGTGTGTTTGGTACTTGGGGCTGCACAAATGCTAATTAAGTGGTGCATTTCTTGTGAGTGTAAATCCTCCCTTTCTCTCAGTAAAAGGGCGTTAACACTCCATCTAGAAAAAAAATTCTGTTTTAAAATCTCCAGCCATTTTGCCATGGCCTGGAGATCTGAGGCAGAAGCAGGCACTGTTGTTAACTGTTTCAATGGCATTTTGGCCCTGGGAGGGGGAATTTACCCAAATATTCCCCTTCCCAATCTCCAGAGGGGTCCCAAAGTTCTGCCCCCTTCTGGGGTGTCAAATGTTTCTTCTCCTGATGTTACTGCTGCTGTAAGATTTGAGAGTGCTGTCTTAACTCTCTGTACCCAACCTGTTTTCAGTTTCTCTATCTGTTGCTTGCCTGGGCCCAATCCTGCTTTTTCCAATAAACAGTTTCTTTCCATGGGCACAAGCCTTGTTTCACTACTAATTTAGCAAGGAGGGTGGGCTTTCCAACTAGCCCCCACCCTTCCTGGTCCCATTCCTTAAACATTTTCTTTAAAATTGTGAAATTACCACAATATTACTTACAAAAAAAAAAAAACCCAAAACAAAACAAACAAACATAAACCACACTACACTGCCCAAACTCCTATATCCTTCAGAGTTTGGTTTAACAGAATAAGATCTGTATCTTATGTTTTTAACCCACTCTGGGCCAGAGGGAGAGATGCTAAGCTTCCCTCTGTACTGCTCGGCCTGCTACCACCGAGGGTTCATACACGAATTATACAAATCCTTCTCCGGATCAGAGTGAGAAACACTAAGTTCTCCTCTTTAGCTCAGTCTTGCTACGTCTGAGGGTGTATGTACCTCTATAACACAACTTAAACCTAAACTCCTATATCCTTCAGAGTTTGGTTAATTAACTGAAAGTTTACACTCTTTTTCCTCTAGTGCCAGGCTTGCTAAAGCTGGCGGTGTGCACACCAGTTTTATAATAACTGTGGATTCTATGCTTGCTCCCCCTTTCGCATTCTCCACCAAAATGTTGTACTTAAAGTACTGCACAGGATCTTTTCAGGGGGAATAAGACAAAATGCCACATTTATTAGTAATACATGTATTCATTAACACTGTATCATATGCATATATTACACTTACACTCACACACACACACAAACACACTCCGTCTTGTTGTTACCAATTAGTTGCTCCCCTTAACTTCATTGGCCAGGTGAGTTAGATGGGGGAGGGGGTGGAGCCGGGCTTCTGCGGATCCGGATCGATACTCCCATGTTGACAAGACGAGACCCGGGGTCCTCTGCAAGACACCTCACTTTTATAGCAGCTTTCCTCTTATGCAAATGTATACCAGATTCAAACTCTATGTCTGTGTCCATTGGTCCTTTGTGCTGCTTTCTTTTGAGTGTTGTCCCAATGCTGCAAAGAGGGTGTTTCCAAAAGAAGGTGCTTGCTTCTAACCCCCGAGGCCGTCGGTATGTCTGCTTGTCTTTAATGAGCCCACTTGACACGTTTTATTGTCCTTGGGTCTGGCTCCCAGCCCCTCTCCAACAGTTGAGGCTGTCTGGAGGTGCTGCCTTCTATGCCTTGCTCATCCACACCTCATTCATTCAACAGGGCAATTGATTAAGAATGGGGGGCGGGGAGCTCTTGTTCTACTGCTAGCAAAAAGAAAATTTTCTTCTATCTTATTCTATCCTTAGGGGCTATAATATTATACCAAGGGCAATGCAAAGTTTCTAAATGAGGCTTTGATACAAAGTCCCATGAAAACAGAGGTCACACGTGGGTAGACCCACCACAAGGTTATAAGAAGAGGCACAATGTAAAGTCATATGAAAATTATCAGAGATTTATCTACATACACAGGCACCCTGGACAGTAGTAAGGAGCTGTTCAACTATAGGCTGAGTAAGTGCAGAATGATGGTAAAATGTGCATTTGGACATTTAAAAGGTCGCTGCTGCAGTTTACTGACTCATTCAGACCTCAGCGAAACCAATATTCCCATTGTTATTGCTGCTTGCTGTGTGCTGCACAATCTCTGTGAGAGTAAGGGGGAGATGTTTATAGTGGGGTGGGAGCTTGAGGCAAATTGCCTGGCCGCCGATTACATGCAGCCAGACACCAGGGCGATTAGAAGAGCGCAGCAGGACGCGCTGTGCATCAGAGAAACTTTGAAAACCAGATTCATGACTGGCCAGAAAGTTCTGTTTGTTTCTCCTTGATGAAAACCAGCCCCCTTGGCCTACTCCACTTCACTTTAAGCCTACTGCTCTCCCCCCTTCGATCACTGCTTGCAGAGGCAATAAAGTCATTGTTGTTTAAAAATCATGCATTATTTATTAATTCATCACACAAATGGGGGATAACTGCCAAGGTAGCCCGGGAGAGATGGGTGACAAGGGAAGCACCAGGTGGGGTGGTGGATGAGGGGAGGACAAGGCCACACTGCACTTCAAAACGTATTGAATGCCAGCTTTCTGTTCCTTGGGAAGTCTTCTGGGGTGGAGTGGTTGGGTGCCTGGACCCTTCCCCCCCCCGCGTTCTTGGGAGTCTGGGTGAGGAGGCTAAGGAACTTGTGGAGGAGGGGGGGTGGTAACACAGGGGCTGCAGCAGCAGTCTGTGCTCCTGCTGCCTTTCCTGCAGCTCCACGAGATGCTGGAGCATGTTGGTTTAATGTTCAGCAGAAACCCAACTACCCCCGCACCCCCACACAACATCCGATTCTCTGGAATGATCACTTCACCCCTCCCCGCACTGTGTAGCGGGTATCGGGGAAGATCCCTGCTAGCCAAATGTAAACAGCTCAGCTCCAACAACTCCCCCCCCCCCCCACTGCTTGGCCAACTGTGGGGAGGATTTCTTTTCAGCCACAGGCAAACAGACCAGTAGGAATGGTTACCTCTGAATGTCTCCTTAATTAAATTCCCATATTTCAACCAGGTCACCATGAATGATATCACTCTACTGAGGATAACACAGAGAGATAAAGAACGGATGCTGCTTGAATGCTAGCAAACACCGGGACCATTCACTGCCAGGCTTTGTTATGCAATGATTCCAGACTACTTGCTACTGTCCTGGCATGGTAAAGTGTCCTACCATGGAGGACGGAATAAGGCTGCTCTCCCCAGAAACCTTCTGCAAAGGCTTTTAGAGTACCTCCAGGACAGCTTAATGGAGATGTCCCTGCAGGATTTCCACTCCATCCCCAGACACGTTAACAAACTATTCCAGTAGCTGTACTGGCCACGAATGCATCCCAAGTCCTCAGGGCAAATAAATCATTAAAAAATGCTTGTTTTTAAACCATGTATTATATTTACCAAGTGACACTCACTAGAGGTGCCTTCTCTGGCTTCTCCATCTGGGATACCGCTTTGGGAGGGTTGGGAGGGTATTGGCTCCAGGGTGATAAAAAGATCCTGCCTGTCGGGGAGAACGGACTCTCCGCTTGCCTGCTATGTGCTATACTCAACCTCCTCCTCCTCCTCATCTTCCTCATCTGCCAAATCCTCATGCATGCTGACTGCAAGTACCCCATCACAGGAGTCCACGGAAAGGGGTGGGGTAGTGGTGGTGGCCCCCCAGCAGCATGTCTGGGACTGTGACTCGGAGCGTCCATTTGCCTCTTTGGTTTTCTGGTACATTTGCCTGAGCTCCTTAATTTTGACGCAGCACTGTTCAAATTATTAGATTGGCCAACATCACCAAAATAAATGCACTGACAGTCACAAAAAACAAAAGCTGTATAAGGAAGCTAGTCTGTGTTCACACTTTTCAAATCTATTATACTTTTTCAGATACACGTATTTTATCATACACTTTATATGCTTTAAAAGCATGTATTAATGTTTCAATTTCAATTCAAATTTCCAAACAATCACTAAATTGGCAACACTGCATGTAATTAGTTCACAAAACTGGCGGGGAGCGGTTGGGAAAATTCGTGTGTGTGTGTGTAGGGAAATCCCTGCCTGCCTTGTAGGAAGGGAATTTTCTGGAATGGGAAGTGGTACCTGGAGAAGGACTGTTAGGGTTATCTGGTAGACCCAGCTTAGCCCTTTCCAGCTCTAAGCTGCTATTGCTGCCACCACCAACTGATTTAAACAAACATTCAGGGATGGGCCACTTGGAGCCCTATCTCCCCCAAAATATCCCCCCAAGCTCCTTCAGCCCCTTTCTTAGGGAGGCTTAACAATAATATACTAACCAATTGGTTACAAAGTCAGCACAGATCAAACCCCTGGGTCTTTAGAACACTGAAAATAAATCAGGTTCTTAAAAGAATATATATTTTTTTAAAGTAAAAGAATCACACCTGTAAAATCAGGATGGAAGGTAACTTTACAGGGCAAATAAAAAGATTTAAAACACAGAGGATTCCCGCGGCAGTGCTTTGAAGTGC
Source organism: Chrysemys picta bellii (assembly GCF_011386835.1). NCBI lineage: Eukaryota > Metazoa > Chordata > Testudines > Emydidae > Chrysemys > Chrysemys picta. The sequence goes on from NW_027052710.1 coordinate 368,799, forward strand.
AAGTGTGGCCATGTGCGAGCACTGGGAGAGAGCTCTACCAGTGCTCCTGGTAATCCACCTCCATGAGGGGATTAGCTCCGAGCGCTGGGAGCATGGTTTAGCAGAGAGAAAATTCACCTTCCTCTCCTCCAAGTGCTACAAGATGGATTCCTTGCGGACCTGCTCCGTGATTTTTCCAGAGACTGAGGTGAAGCTGACCAGTCTGTAGTTCCCCAGGTTTTCCTTCTTCCCTTCTTTAAACATGGGCACCATATTTGCCTTTTCCCAATTATCTGGGACCTCCCCCGATTGCCACAAGTTTTCAAAAATAATGGCCAATGGCTCTGCAGTCACATCAGTCAACTCCCTCAGCACTTTCGGATGCATTAGATCTGGACCCATGGACTTGTGCGTGCCCAGCTTTTCTAATTAGTTCTTAACTTGTTATTTCACCACTGAGGACTGCTCACCTCCTCCCCATACTGTGTTGCCCAGTGCAGCAGTCTGGGAGCTGACCTTGTCTGTGAAGAGTGAGGCAAAAAAGCATTGAGTACTTCAGCTATTTCCACATCATCTGTCACTAGGTTGCCTCCCTCATTCATTAAGGGTTCCACATTTTCCCTGACCTTTCTCCTGTTGCTAACATACCTGTAGAAACCCTTCTTGTTACCCTCACATCCCTTGCTAGCTGCAACTCCAGTTGTGTTTTGGCCTTCCTGATTACACCCCTGCATGCTCAAGCAATATTTTTATACTCCTCCCTAGTCATCTGTCCAAGTTTCCACTTCTTGTAAGCTTCCTTTCTGTGTTTAAGTTGCTGGGTTTCAGGCTCAGGAAGCAAGGTGCATGGAGACAAGAGGCGATAGGTAAAATGCAGTTCATGGGCACAGCCCAGCGGAACAGGGAGGTTGCTTGGTGACTTCACGGAGGGGGATGAGAAGAGTTCCCAGGGGCTGGTTCGGAGGCAGGCAAAGGGTGAATGGAGTGAGAGGATTCGGAGGAGGAAATGTGAGCAGAGAAGAAGCCAGGAACTAGCTGACCGGGTTGTCATCGCTCTGCTCCCTCTGTCTCTGTGTCTTGCTGCCTACATGAGTCACTCCACAATAATATTCCAGCTTTGAAACTCTTAATCCATTTTCCCCTGTGCCTTAAGGATACTCGATTCCCTACCCCCATGTGTTTCAGGTCTACCTCCATCGCAGAGAGATGTCCTGCTGGTCACTTTGTGTGGGAGGCATACTCACAGCCATGTGTCTGCTGCTTCAACACCTATTCTACAGGGTGTGGTGGCTCTAGAGCAGTGATCTATCCGGCTCCAGCAGTGGTGACATTTCGGGGGCAACTCTCACCTCTCACTCTGAGCACACCCTCGTGGGATCCTCAGGAGGACCTGGGATCAGGAGCTTGTCTGGTTATGGGGGTTACGGGTGGAGCCATGAGTAAAGCTGATGGAGCTGTGGGCCGTGTTAAACCCAGCAGGGTTTTGTGTGTGTGATTTTTGTTTTTTCCTTGTTCAGTTTGTAGAGGCTGGTAGAGGGCAGTGTGCTGTGAGAGAAGCAGTGCCTTGATTACGGGGCAGGCTTCCCTGATTAGGGGAATTATAAAAGCAGACTGACTTGCTTCCTGCAGCCCAACCTCAGACACGTCAAGATCCCCTCCTCCAGGGACAGCTCCTCTAGGTTTTTTGCCAGACCAAGCAAAAAAAATGTGGCTGCCCCCCCCCCCACACACTTTTTTTTGGCTTTTACACATTTGCACTTTGCAATTTTTTTTGTTTTGTTTTGATTGTTTAAAATTTAAAAAAATGAAAACAGAATGTGTAGTTAGTGAAATAAAACAATTTCCTACTAGTGTAATTTTAACAAAATCACAATTACAAACAATTTGAGTTCAACTATACACAGTAATGAAAAACGTTAGTGTCTTCCAGTTTCTCATAAATTAAAAGAATTTATATGAACTGAATTTTTCTGGTTTTTATACTTGCGAAGTCTTTTAATAAGTCAGTGAAATCTAAATTTTTTGCAATAGTACTTTCAATTGAAATTAATGCGAGTCCTGACAAACAATTTTGAGACATGGTGGCCTCAAATAATGTTTTAGTAATTTCAGTTTTGAGAAACTGCGCTCACCAGAAGCCACTGATACTGGTCATGTTAAAAGAATGCGTAATGCTATAGCAGTGTTTGGAGTGAAAAACTCATTTCTTGCTATAAATTCTAATACTTTTAGAGGAGAAATTTTAGGACTTATTAGCTATTAATTCATCATACAATTCTACTGCATCAGTGTCAGCAGCGTTATCAGTACTGAGCGCTAAATGTAGGTCTAGGCAGTGCTTCATGAGGTCTTCTTTGGAAAACTGATTTTTAATATTTCCAATATCATATAAAAATTCAGAAGTTTCACAATGACCCTGCAACTGACAAAATCTTTCTTCAGTGGAAATTACAGCTACATCCAAAATACAATAGAAACATTCAACTTTAAACCTTTCGTTTGGATTGAGAATAGGATCATTATGAGCCTCAAAACAAAACTATCTTGTTTTTTTCCGAGGACGAATGAATTGTTGAGGTGCAAACGTTGATTCAAAATCAAGATCCTCTGCTATTGTTATTGCTTTTTTGACAGTTTCTTCAAATCCTTCAGTTGAACAGTATTTTTCAAAATATTCCAGCATTTTATTCAAAATTGTCTTTGCCTCGGCTATGTCTATGGTTATGTTCTGCATAACTTTGCTGGTCAAATTAATTTGATTTAGAATATTATGACAAATAACTGTGCAATATGAAAATTGAAACTGCATCATTTGCTGAGCCAATGTTTTAGCTTCATGTCGAAATGAAGGATCATATGACAAGTCCTGGCTTATTTTGAATAGTGCATCGTAAATCTCTCCTGATGAATATCGGAATGGTCTAATAGCGTCTATCCTGTTTTCCCATCTAGTTTGATTTAGAGGTTTTAAGTGTGACTTTTTGTTCAAGATGCTTCTTCAAGACTGCCCAACGGTGTGTGGAAGCACTAAAAAAGTTGTAAATTGCTTGCACTGTGGCAAAATACGAAACGGCATCTTTAGATGATTTGGTGGCATCACTGACAACCAGATTGAGCGAATGCACATGGCAAGGAACAAAAAAAGCTCAATTTTTTAAACTCAATATTCTTTACTATACACCTGTATGTTGTCATAGAACATCAGGATTAGAAGGTCATCTAGTCCAACCCCATGCTCTAAGCAAGACAAAGCCCCAATTAAATCATCCAACAGATTTTTGCCCTATATCGCCTGTTTAAGGATTGAACTCACAATGCTGGATTTAACAAGCCAATTGTCAAACCACTGAGCTATCCCAGCCCTCTGCATCCACAGGCTTTGCCTTGGCCCCAGCACAAGTTTGGCTCAGTCCGGGCTGCCACTCTGCTCCCCTCTCCCCTCCCATGGCAGGAGGTGATGCAGAGGGGAGGAGGCAGGGGTGGGGATAAGCCAAGGAGGAGCAGCCCGCCCGGCCACCATGTTCCGCCCACCCTCTGCAGCCGTGGCAGGGCCGCACCACTGGCTCCCCCTGTGGGGGGGTGGCCGCTGCCTGTGGGAGAGCAGGGCGGACATCCTCACCCTGCGCTCTGCGACTGGAGCAGGGCCGCACTACTGGCTCCCGCCTGGGGGGGTGCCCGCTGCCTAGGGGAGAGAGGCGGGGACATGCTCCCCACTGCACTCTGGCAGCAGAACAACAGACTGGTTACTGCCCCCACGGCGGTCAGGATCCAGCCCAGGACGCTGCCTCAGGTTTGAGCTGGGCCCCCAGCATTATGCCGCCCCTGATATTTTGCCGCCCCAAGCACCTGTTTGTTTTGCTGGTACCTAGAGCCGCCCATGCCCTCCTCCATCCTTTGTCTCTTTCCCAGACCAGCAAGTCACCTGGCCTCCACCTCTCTCTTTGTTCTCCAACCCGGCCATCAGTTGCTAGGATACAGAGTGTCAGTCATTGTCTGTGCCCAGGCAGCCAGACATCAGTCACACCTGCCCTCTAGGGTCTTTGCAACAATCACACACCCTTGTCTCACTGTTACCTGGGGTTTCCCAGAACCCAAAGCAGTGGTAACTTAACTGTTTCTCTCCAGGTGGTGTAAGGAATAAATCAATGGGAACACAGCACTTCCATCAGATGAATGATACAAATGCAGGCTTTCATCTAAAACTACTATTTATTAGATTTTAAGCACACACTTACACTTATCCAATAGGTTTAGGACATTTCAGATACAGTTACCCACAGTCTCACATGGTTTCTAGTGATCACCACCCTGCATGCAGGGGCCCTCTTTCCATCCAGTTCATGGGGAGTTTAGATGTCAGCTCCTTGCCTGTAGAAAAGATCTCTTGGACTACTCCAGGGTGTTTTACCTAATCTTTTCTAGTTAACTGTAACACAACACATAACTTATAGTGACTCCTAGTGGGTCAGCATAATAACCTCTACTGGGTCACCAGTTCTCCTAATTTCAACAAACTACTCAATATCTCGAAACATTTCTAGTATTTCTAAGCACAACCACATGTCAGGGGCACCTAAAATCAGAGTCGCTATCCACTCACACTCTTCCATACCTTGCTGTCCCATCCACCCATTCTGATTAATAAATTGCAAGTACGCAGCTGTCTGACTTGGCCTCACAAAGGCCTAAGATTTTCCTAGCTATGGGATGTTTGGTTTTCAGCTGGCAGTGGCTGAACGTACAAAATTCACGACTGCAGTACTGTCAAGTTCTGGGTTACATGCAGGAATGTCAAATAATGGGGTAACACCATCACCTTGATACTTGAGTAACACATGGAGATATTGAAGCGCACACACAGTATTCAGACAAAACATTAGGAAAATTCCCACTTCATCACAGAAACTATGGTTGAATTTCGAAGTGGGTTCGAGCAGATCATAGAATCATAGATGATTAGGGTTAGAAGAGACCTCACAAGGTCATCTAGTCCAATCCTCTGCCCAAAGCAGGACCAACACCAAATAAATCATCCCAGCCAGGGCTTTGTCAACGCTGGCCTTAAAAACCTATCAGGATGGAGATTTCACCACCTCCCTAGGTAACCCATTCCAGTGCTTCACCACCCTCCTAGTGAAATAGTGTTTCCTAATATCCAACCTAGACCTCCCTCACTGCAACTTGAAACCATTGCTCCTTGTTCTGTCATCTGCCATCACTGAGAACAGCCGAGCTCCATCCCCTTTGGACCCCCCTTCAGGTAGTTAAAGGCTGCCATCAAATCCCCCCTCACTCTTCTCCTCTGCAAACTAAATAAACCCAGTTCCCTCAGCCTCTCCTCATAGATCATGTGCCCCAGTCCCCAAATCATTTTCATTGCCCTCCGCTGGACTCTTTCCAATTTGTCCATATCCTTTCTGTAGTGGGGGGCCCAAAACTGGGCTCAATACTCCAGATGGGGTCTCACCAGTGCTAAAGAGAGGGGAATAATCACTTCCCTCGATCTGCTGGCAATGCTCCTACTAACGCAGCACAATATCTGTTGGCCTTCTTGGCAACAAGGGCACACTGCTGACTCCTATCCAGCTTCTCATCCACTGTAACCCCCAGGTCCTTTTCTGCAGAACTGCTGCTTAGCCAGTTGGTCCCCAGCCTGTAGCGGTGCATGGGATTCTTCCGTCCTAAGTGCAGGACTCTGTTGAACCTCATCAGATTTCGTTTAGCCCAATACTCCAATTTGTCTAGGTCACTTTTGACCCTATTCCTACCCTCCAGCATATCTACCTCTCGCCACAGCTTAGTGTCATCCATGAACTTGCTGAGGGTGCAATCCATCCCATCGTCCAGACCATTAATGAAGATGTTGACCAAAACCAGCCCCAAGGCCAACCGCTGGGGCACTCTGCTTGATACCAGCTGCCAACTAAACATCAAGCCATTGATTACTTCCCATTGAGCTCAATGATCTAGCCAGATTTGTATCAACCTTTTAGACCAATTATCCAATCCATACTTTTTTAACTTGCTGGCAAGAATACTGTGGGAGACTGTATCAAAAGCTTTGCTAAAGTCAAGATATATCACGTCCACCACTTTCCCCATATCCACAGAGCCAGTTATCTCATCATAGAAGGTAATCAGGTTGGTCAGGCATGACTTGCATTGGTGAATCCATGTTGACTGTTCCTGATCACCTTCCTTGCCTCCAAGTGCTTCAAAATGGATTCCTTGAGGACCTGCTCCATGATTTTTCCAGGGACTGAGGTGAGGCTGACTGGTCTGTAGTTCCCCAGGTTCCCCTTCTTCCCTTTTTTAAAGATGGGTACTTCATTAGCCTTTTTTCCAATTGTGCAGGACCTTCCCTGATCACCACGAGTTTTCAAAGATAATGGCCAATGGCTCTGCAATCATATCAGCCAACTCCCTCAGCGCCCTCGGATGCATTAGATCTGGACCCATGGACTTGTGCATGTCCAGCTTTTCTAAATAGTTCTTAACTTGTTATTTCACCACTAAGGGCTGATCACTTCCTCCCCATACTATACTGCCCAGCACAGCAGTCTGGGAGCTCACCTTGACTGTGAAGACTGAGGCAAAAAAAGCATTGAGTACTTCAGCTTTTTCCACATCATCTGTCACTAGGTTGCCTCTGCCATTGAGTAAAGGTCCCACACTTTCCCTGAGCTTCTTGTTGCTAACATACTTCTAGAAGCCCTTCTTGTTATCCTTCACATCCCTTGCTAGCTGCAACCCCAGTTGTGTTTTGGCCCTCTTGTAAGCTTCCTTTTTGTTTTTAAACTCACTGAAGATTTCTCTGTTAAGCCAAGCTGGTCACCTGCCATATTTACTATTCTTTCTGCACATCGGGATGGTTTGTTCCTGTGCCTTCAATAAGGTTTCTTTAAAATACAGCCAGCTCTCCTGGACTACTTTCCCCCTCATATTAGCATCCCACGGGATCCTGCCCATCAATTCCCTGAGGGAATCAAAGTCTGCTTTTCTGAAGTCCAGGGTCCATATTATGCTGCTCTCCTTTCTTCCTTTTGTCAGGATCCTGAACTCAACCATCTCATGGTCACTGCTGCTCAGGTTGCCACCCACTTCTACTTCCCCTTTCAATTCTTCCCTGTTTCTGAGCAACAGGTCAAGAGGAGTATGGTCCCTAGTTGGTTCTTCCAGCACTTCCACCAGGAAGTTTTCCCCAACACTCTCCAAAAACTTACTGGATGGTCTGTGCACTGCTGTATTTTTCTCCCAGCAGATGTCAGGGTGATTGAAGTCCCCCATGAAAAGCAGGGCCTGTGATCTAGAAACTTCTGTTTGTTGTCTGAAGAAAGCCTCGTCTACCTCATCCTCCTGGTCTGATGGTCTATATCAGACATCCACCATGACATAAGACTTGTTGCACTCACCTCTACACTTAACCCAAAGACTCTCAACAGACTTTTCTCCAGTTTCATATCTGAGCTATGAGCAATCAAACTGCTACCTTACATATAGTACAACTCCTCCACCTTTTCTCCCCCGCCTGTCCTTCCTGAACAGTTTATACCCATCCATGACAGTGCTTCAGTCATGTGATTTACCCTACCAAGTCTCTGTTATTCCAATTACATCATAGTTCCTTGACTGTGCCAGGACTTCCAATTCTTCCCGTTTGTTTCCCAGGCCTCTTGCATTGGTGTAAAGGCACTTAAGATAACTAGCCAATTTCCCTGCTTTCGCAGTATGAATCAGGAGGCCTCTCCTGTTACATCCTCCTCCTTGTGTTTCCTACCAATATTCCACTTGCCTACTTACCTCTGGACTTAGGTCACCATCCCCCGGCAAACCTAGTTTAAAGCCCTCCTCACTAGGTTAGCAATCCTGCCTGTGAAGATGCTCTTCCCTCTCTCCATTAGGTGGATCCCATCTCTTCCTACCCCTCTGCCATGTACATTGGCCAAACCAGACAGTCTCTACGCAAAAGAATTAAAGGACACAAATCTGACATCAGGAATCATAATACTCAAAAAACAGTGGAAGAACTCTTTAACCTGTCTGGCCATTCAATGACAGACCTGCGGGTGGCTATCTTACAACAGAAAAACTTCAAAAACAGACTCCAACGAGAGACTGCTGAGCTGGAATTGATATGCAAACTAGATACAATCAACTCAGGATTGAATAAGGACTGGGAATGGCTGAGCCATTACAAACATTGAATCTATCTCCCCTTATAAGTATTCTCACACTTCTTATCAAACTGTCTGTACTGAGCTATCTTGATTATCACTTCAAAAGTTTTTTTTCTCTTACTTAATTGGCCTCTCAGAGTTGGTAAGACAACTCCCACCTGTTCATGCTCTCTGTATGTGTATATATATATCTCCTCAATATATGTTTCACTCTATATGCATCCGAAGAAGTGGGCTGTAGCCCACGAAAGCTTATGCTCTAATAAATTTGTTAGTCTCTAAGGTGTCACAAGTACTCCTGTTCTTTTTGCGGATACAGACTAACACGGCTGCTACTCTGAAACCTCTCAATTTACAGATGTTAGTCTTTAAGATGCCACCGGACTCCTTGTTCTTTTTCTGCCCCATGTTTCTTTTCTCCTATCCTATCTCATTCTCTTGCCTTTTGACTGAATTCTGAAGTTAACTATGCTGTATTCATCCAAGCCGGCCTTGTCCAAGGAGAAAGGATCCAATCCGATGACAACCCTGACCAGACTGTGAATTACAATAAAAGTCACAGGTGTCAGGGTTGACTTGCCAGCTGTCAAAAGTTCCAAAAAACATCAACTAAAGCAATATTGGACCCGTCTTTTCTATCCCATCTCTCCTCCCTCTTGTGTCTGTTTGTTTACAACAGGATAAGTAAATGCCCTCTACACACCAGGATTGAGTGTAAAAATTAACGCTTTCCTTTTCACCAAAAAGTGGTTCTGAAAATAAAAGACTGATAATTTGCCTCCAAAAGAGGAAAGATTTTATTTAAGTTTGTTTTGTATAATCATGCAACCACAGTTTCAGTATAAACACCTGTTTTAATTTTTTTTCCGTCTGTGTGACCAATACATTTTTAACTTGAGTGAATGCTTTTGGGTGTTTGCCAAGTAACCAAGAAGCGCTACAGCCTCTGTTTAAAATAACCCCAAACCGACCTATCATTGTTTAATGTTGGACAGTGAAAGAGTTTATAAACACCGGTAACTCACCAGGCCTCTGAGATCAGTGTCAATAAAATACAAAAGACACCGACCTGACATGTGTGAGATCCTGCTGTGTCTTCCCCTCCCTTTGGTTTTCCTTTCCACCCTCCACTATCTCCTTCCTCTCATCTCTCTCTCTCTTTTGGCTTTTCACCTGATCCTGAAACCAACTGCACTGCACAGAACCAGCACAGTGAGATGAGATGGCCCATCCAGCTCTGCCTGGCCTGAGAAGGACCAGTGAAGGGGAGGGACAGGACCAAACAAACCAGATGATGACCCTATTCAAGGAGGTGAGCTAGAGACCAAAGCAACCGCTGTCATGGCTGATCTGCCAGCCCAAAGTGTCCGTCCATGACTGATGAGCCGCCCTGTGTACTGAGAACTCCAACAAAAGCTGCATTTCCCCATCTTCACTATCCCATCTTGTCTCTCCCTTCTGTGTCTCCCTTCTGTGTCTGACTGTCCTTCCCAACTCAGAATGGAACAACAGAACTAACCCTTTCTTCTCACCAAGAAGGACTGTTTGAAAGAATAAGTGACTTTAACCAATATTCACCCAATTCTAAATGAGACTCCTGTAGGTTTTGATTGTTTGTTTTAGACAATCACTCAATTTCAGTTTCAACTTTTTTTTGCCTTGTTTTGATTCTTTTCCTTTTGTGTGTTTCAGTTAATAATTTTCTCACCTTTGGCATGACTTTGACACAGGGTTTGCCATGGCTCTAAGTGGGCTGAGGTCTCTGAACACCAAACCCCGAACCTAGCATAACACTGTTTAATGCTGGACAGTGACAGGGTCTGGTAACACCTTTGACTCTTTGGACCCTTTTATTCAATCGAAAATAATACAACTCCTCCCCCTCCCTCTACCCCTCTCCCTACCCCAGATGGGGGGCAGATATGACCAATGGAGGGACTGGGTGGCCCACAGAACAGGGGCTGGGTTTGAATTCTATACAGAAATAGGGAGCAGGTCCCAATACTTCTTTATGGCTGGGCTGGGTGAGTTGGGGCTGGCTGGGAAGGAGATGCTGGTCCCTGGCTCCATCGTCCTGCTTGGGAGAATCCCCCAGTTTACTCCAATTCTAGGGTGACCCAATGTCTCAATTTTATAGGGAGAGTCCTGATATTTGGGGCTTAGTGTTATATAGGGTTACCCTATTACCCCCCACCCAGTCTCGATTTTTCATACTTGCTGTCTAGTCACTCTACTCCAATGGAGGCACCGATCCAGCGTCCCGAAGTGCTCACTACGTGATGTCCCCACCATGTGTCACGGGGGCAGGTAAGGGAGGGGCCAGTGCAGAGGGACCCCAAGGTGGTGCTTACTGGACGCAGCCCAGATACCCAGGAAGCTTGTCACGGTGCCATTTATTGGTGAGTTTCCCAGTTTTTCCCTCCCTCCCCCAAACCCTTACAAACTATTTGCAGGAGCTGATGTTGTGAGTTACAAGGGAGAAGCCAGGAAACACAGAGCTCAGTGCTGCGGGAGCGAGCTCATCACAGTGCTGTGGGGCAGTGCAGACGGTGCCCTCCTTCCCCCTGTGATCTCCCCTGCCCGGCCTCCCCCTCCTGTGTCTGCAGCAGCATCCCAGGGCGAGGTGGCTGGCAGAGTCCCAGGGCCTGGCTTCACTTTTGGATGCTGTGGTAGAAGCGCCCAACGCCGGTCCCCTCTGCTCCATTGCTACTTGCTCTGCTGTGTTAGGCACGAAAGGGTATCTCCACCTTTCTCTGATCCGTGGTGTTTATTTAACACCTGCCACTCCCAGGCCCTTTTTCACAAACACTGCTCATTTCCTGAAAATGGAAACTGAAAATTAAATTCTTTGAGTGTGATGAGGACCCTGCGCAGGGGGCAGAGGGAGAACGGTTGGAGCGGGGAACTGGCAGAATAAAGCCAAGGCCAGGGAGGACTGGTTAATGGAGGGTGACTGGACTAGGCCTTGGCAGTTCTGGGGTCAGTTCCTGGCTCTGCTGCAGTCTCCCTGTGTCACCTCAGCCACGTCACTTGGGCCAAATTTTCAAAATTTCAAAGCTCCTTAGGCAGGGCAGAGCTTAACCCCTAGCTGCCCTGCTGCCTGGTGGAGTCCTCAGCCCTGAGTTCGGTGCCCAGGCTCCCCTACAAGGCAGGGGAGATTTAGCTGCCTAGGAAAGGGATTCTCAGAAACCAGCAAGCTGAGCAGGGAGCTGCCCAAGCCAGCCAGGAGTGAAATGCAGAGCAGAGAGACAGGGCTTAGGGCTCAGATCCTCAAAGGCACTGAGGCACCTAATTCCCATTGATCTCGGCCTTGGGTGCTGGGCGTGGGGAGGCGCCTGTCTCTGCTTGGGATGCTCAGATGTGAACGCTCTCTTGGGGGGGTTCGGGGCCTAAGCCAGGTCAGCTTCTTCTGAGAGAGCAAAGCCTCGGTGAGAGCCCATAGCCTGGGGGGTTGGACACTCAGCAGGATGAGGGGAGACCCCGTTGGAATCCGAATGCTGCACAATTTGGAGCAGGCCCTAGGCTCTGGGCTCTGGGCCGTACTGGAGATCCCCACCCCCACTCTGCCTCTTGTGTAGAGCACCACCCTGCTGAGAACACCTGAGGCCCCGGCCCAGCTGATGAGCTATGTGTCGGGGAACACATACCTGGAGAATGCCGCCGGGGGTTGTGGCTTGCGCTGGGGCTCTGAGCCATTCGCTAGCAGTGGAGCAGTGTCAGGACTTTGGCAGCTGTGTGCATGCCCAGCAGCAGGGACTTAGGCCTGGTCTACACTACGAGTTTAGGTCGACTTTAGCAGCGTTAAATCGAATTAAGCCTGGACACGTCCACACGACGAAGCCCTTTTTTTTTTAATTAAAGGGCCCTTTAAACCGGTTTCTTTACTCCACCTCTGACAAGGGGATTAGCGCTGAAATTGGACTTTCTGGGTCGGATTTGGGGTAGTGTGGACGGAATTCTACGGTATTGGCCTCTGGGAGCTATCCCACAGTGCTTCATTGTGACCGCTCTGGACAGCACTCTCAACTCAGATGCACTGACCAGGTAGATAGGAAAAGCCCTGTGAACTTTTGAATTTCATTTCCTGTTTGCCCAGCGTGGAGAGCACAGGTGACCATGCAGAGCTCATCAGCACAGGTAACCATGATGGAGTCCCAGGATTGCAAAAGAGCTCCAGCGTGGACCAAATGGGAGGTACGGAATCTGCTCGCCATATGGGGAGATGAATCAGTGCTAGCTGAACTCCGTAGCTGTAAACGAAATGGCAAAATATTAGAAAAAGTCTCCAAGGCCATGAAGGACAGAGGCCATAACAGGGACGCACAGCAGTGCCGCATGAAAATTAAGGAGCTACGGCAAGCCTACCACAAAGCCAGAGAGGCAAACGGAAGGTCCGGGGCAGAGCCGCAGATATGCCACTTCTAAGCGGAGCTGCATGCCATGCTAGGGGGTGCAGCCACCACTACCCCAACCCTGTGCTTTGACTCCATCAATGGAGAATCACGCAACAGGGAAGCGGATTTGGGGGATGAGGAAGATGATGATGTAGACAATGAAGATAGCTCCCAGCAAGGAAGCGGAGAAACCGGTTTCCCCAACAGCCAGGATATGTTTATCACCCTGGACCTGGAACCAGTAACCCCCGAACTCACCCAAGACCCTGAGGGCACACCGGGGACCTCTGGTGAGTGTACCTTTGTAAATATTACACATGGTTTAAAAGCAAGCGTGTTTAATGATTAATGATTAATTTGCCCTGGCAATTGCGGCCAGTACAGCTACTGGAAAAGTCTGTTAACGTTTATGGGGATGGAGCGGAAATCCTCCAGGACATCTCCAGAAAGCTCTCCTTCATGTACTCCCAAAGTCTTTGCAAAAGGTTTCTGGGGAGGGCTGCCTTATCCCGTCTGCCATGGTAGGACACTTTACCACTCCAGGCCAGTAGCACATAGTCTGGAATCATAGCATAAGAAAGCATGGCAGCATATGGTCCCGGTGTTTGCTGGCATGCAGACAACATCCATTCCTTATCTCTCTCTGTTATCCTCAGGAGAGTGATATCATTCATGGTCACCTGGTTGAAATGGGGTAATTTTAGTAAGGGGACATTCAGAGGTGCCCGTTCCTGCTCGGCTGCACGGAAATATTCCCCGCTGTTAGCCATGCGGTGGGGGTGTGTGTGAAGTGATCATCCCAGAGAATTGGGTGTGGGAGCGGGAAGGGGGTTAGTTGGGTTTGTGCTGCATGTTAACCCGGAAACCGCAGCCCCTCCTTTTACATTGCAAACCCATTTTAAATGGCCAACCCAACGGCCTCTTGGTATGGGAAATGAGGGCGCTGCTGTTTCAAACCATTCCCACATGTTATGAAGGTTAAAAAGCCAAAAGACTATGACTTACCATGGCTGCCTGCAAACCAAATTCTGTTGCCTGGCACTGCATGAGTTATCTCTCACACCAAACCTGCAGGCCCTCAATATAAGAGGAAAAATGCAACGGTGTAACGAAAGCACATATGCTGTGTAATGCGAACAGCAAAATGTAACGTGAAAGAGTATACCCATTGTTCTCTAAAATGTGTCTTTTTAACCACCTCTCCCTTTTCCTCCACCAGCTGCAAATGTATCTCCTTCGCAGAGGGTAATGAAGATTAGAAGGAGAAAGTGGCGGACTCGGGATGAGATTTTTTGGAGCTCCAGATGTCCTCCCACGCTGACAGAGCACAGCAGAATGCGTGGAGGCAGTCAATATCAGAGTGCAAAAAAGCACAATATGAATGAGAGGGTAGGTGGCGGGCTGAATCGTGGGCTGAAGAGAGCATGTGGCAGACTGAAGAGGATAGGTGGCGTCAGCTTGCTGACAGAAGGCAAGAGTCGATGCTCCGGCTGCAGGAGCATCAAATTGAAATGCTCCAGCATATGGCTGAGCTGCAAGAAAGGCAGCAGGAACAGAGACTGCCGCTACAGCCCCTGTGTAACTAACAGCTCTCCTCCCCAAGTTCCATAGCCTCCTCATAGTATCTGAGTGTCTGTTGCTGGGACAGTTGGTCAGTTTGACCGTGTGCTTGATTGCTTGCTTGTTTGTTTGAAAAGTGTGAATTGGGAGTGCTTTGTTCCAGGTGGGCCTTGAGTGGGCCTGACTGGTATATAAGGGCAGTCAGCAGCGAACCAGCTGAGCGGCGAACAGCAGAGGCTAACAGAGGGAGTTTGCCTGGGAGTTCGCTTGGGGAGAGCACACTGAGGCTTTCATCTGCAGGTGTCTCTGAGTAGTTCCTGCAACAGTTGAGGAAGTCCTTAAGAGGACGGTGATATGGAAGGTGAGCGATCAGCTGTTGTAACCTGCACAGGTTGTGCCATGTTTGTCTTTCTTCCACAGGACAGAAATGATTTTGTCTGTACAAAGGGCAAGCTGGTCTCCATATTGGAAGAGAAGGTTCGAGGGCTGGAGAAACGAGTATCGACTCTGTGTTGCATAAGGGAAAATGAAGATTTCCTGGACAGACATCAGGAGATGCTTCTATGGCCACAATGTTGTGAAGATTCAGAGCAGGCGCAGCAGGGACAGAAGGATTGTGAAGAGGTTTGGCAGCATGTGACCTCCAGAAGGAGAAAGAGGAGCGTCCATGCACCAGCAATGGAGATACAGGTGAGCAATCGTTTCCATGTTCTCTCTACAGGTGCTAATGCGGAGAGTGGACTAGATGACCCATCTGAGGGACGGGAGCAGAAGGAGACTCCACCGATTGGAAGGCAAAAGATGCACTGTCCTAGGGATGAGGGTTCCACGACCACCACTCCCAAGAGGAGGAGGAGCGTGGTGGTGGTCGGGGACTCCCTCCTCAGGGGGACTGAGTCATCTATCTGCCGCCCCGACCGGGAAAACCGAGAGGTCTGCTGCTTGCCAGGAGCTAGGATACACGATGACGGAGAGACTGCCGAGACTCATCAAGCCCTCGGATCGCTACCCCTTCCTGCTTCTCCACGTGGGCACCAATGATACTGCCAAGAATGACCTTGAGTGGATCACTGCAGACTATGTGGCTCTGGGAAGAAGGATAAAGGAGTTTGAGGTGCAAGTGGTGTTCTCGTCCATCCTCCCTGTGCAAGGAAAAGGCCGGGGTAGAGACCGTCGAATCGTGGAAGTCAATGAATGGTTACGCAGGTGGTGTCAGAGAGAAGGCTTTGGATTCTTTGACCATGGGATGGTGTTCCAAGAAGGAGGAGTGCTAGGCAGAGACGGGCTCCACCTAACGAAGAGAGGGAAGAGCATCTTCGCCAGCAGGCTGGCTAATCTAGTGAGGAGGGCTTTAAACTAGGTTCACCAGGGGAAGGAGACCAAAGCCCTGAGGTAAGTGGGGAAATGGGATCCTGGGAGGAAGCACAAGCAGGAGAGCACAAGAGGGGAGGACTCCTGTCTCATGCTGAGAAAGAGGGACGATCGATGAGTTATCTTGAGTGCCTATACACAAATGCAAGAAGCCTGGGAAACAAGCAGGGAGAACTGGAAGTCTTGGCACAGTCAGGGAACTATGATGCGATTGGAATAACAGAGACTTAGTGGGATAACTCACATGACTGGAGTACTGTCATGGATGGATATAAACTGTTCAGGAAGGACAGGCAGGGCAGAAAAGGTGGGGGAGTTGCGTTGAATGTAAGAGAGGAGTATGACTGCTCAGAGCTCCGGTATGAAACTGCAGAAAAACCTGAGAGTCTCTGGATTAAGTTTAGAAGTGTGAGCAACAAGGGTGATGTCGTGGTTGGCGTCTGCTATAGACCACCAGACCAGGGGGATGAGGTGGACGAGGCTTTCTTCTGGCAACTAGCAGAAGTTGCTAGATTGCAGGCCCTGGTTCTCATGGGAGACTTTAATCACCCTGATATCTACTGGGAGAGCAATACAGCAGTACACAGACAATCCAGGAAGTTTTTGGAAAGTGTAGGGGACAATTTCCTGGTGCAAGTGCTGGAGGAACCAACTAGGGGCAGAGCTTTTCTTGACCTGCTGCTCACAAACAGGGAAGAATTAGTAGGGGAAGCAAAAGTGGATGGGAACCTGGGAGGTAGTGACCATGAGATGGTCGAGTTCAGGATCCTGACACAAGGAAGAAAGGAGAGCAGCAGAATACGGACCCTGGACTTCAGAAAAGCAGACTTTGACTCCCTTAGGGAACAGATGGGCAGGATCCCCTGGGAGAATAACATGAAGGGCAAAGGGGTCCAGCAGAGCTGGCTGTATTTTAAAGAATCCTTATTGCGGTTGCCGGAACAAACCATCCCGATGTGTAGAAAGAATAGTAAATATGGCAGGTGACCAGCTTGGCTAAACAGTGAAATCCTTGCTGACTTTAAATGCAAAAAAGAAGCTTACAAGAAGTGGAAGATTGGACAAATGACCAGGGAGGAGTATAAAAATATTGCTCAGGCATGCAGGAGTGAAATCAGGAAGGCCAAATCACACTTGGAGTTGCAGTTAGCAAGAGATGTTAAGAGTAACAAGAAGGGTTTCTTCAGGTATGTTAGCAACAAGAAGAAAATCAAGGAAAGTGTGGGCCCCTTACTGAATGAGGGAGGCAACCTAGTGACCGAGGATGTGGAAAAAGCTAATGTACTCAATGATTTTTTTGCCTCTGTCTTCACGCACAAGGACAGCTCCCAGATTGCTGCACTGGGCAGTACAGCATGGGGAGAAGGTGACCAACCCTCTGTGGAGAAAGAAGTGGTTCGGGACTATTTAGAAAAACTGGACGTGCACAAGTCCATGGGGCCGGATGCGCTGCATCCGAGGGTGCTAAAGGAGTTGGCGGGTGAGATTGCAGAGCCATTAGCCATTATTTTTGAAAACTCATGGTGATCGGGGGAGGTCCCAGATGACTGGAAAAAAGCTAATGTAGTGCCCATCTTTAAAAAAGGGAAGAAGGAGGATCTGGGGAACTACAGGCCAGTCAGCCTCACCTCAGTCCCTGGAAAAATCATGGAGCAGGTCCTCAAGGAATCAATTATGAAACATTTAGAGGAGAGGAAAGTGAAAAGGAACAGTCAGCATGGATTCACGAAGGGGAAGTCGTGCCTGACTAACCTAATTGCCTTCTATGATGAGATAACTGGCTCTGTGGATGAGGGGAAAGCAGTGGATGTGTTATTCCTTGACTTTAGCAAAGCTTTTGATACGGTCTCCCACAGTATTCTTGCCGCCAAGTTAAAGAAGTATGGGCTGGATGAATGGACTGTAAGGTGGATAGAAAGCTGGCTAGATCGTCGGGCTCAATGGGTAGTGATCAATGGCTCCATGTCTAGTTGGCAGCCGGTTTCAAGCGGAGTGCCCCAAGGGTCGGTCCTGGGGCCGGTTTTGTTTAATATCTTTATTAATGATCTGGAGGATGGTGTGGACTGCACTCTCAGCAAGTTTGCAGATGACACTAAACTAGGAGGCGTGGTAGATACACTGGAGGGTAGGGATCGGATACAGAGGGACTTAGACAAATTAGAGGATTGGGCCAAAAAAAACCCTGATGAGGTTCAACAAGGACAAGTGCAGAGTCCTGCACTTAGGACAGAAGAATCCCATGCACTGCTATAGACTAGGGACCAAATGGCTAGGTAGCAGTTCTGCAGAAAAGGACCTAGGGGTCACAGTGGACGAGAAGCTGGATATGAGTCAACAGTGTGCTCTTGTTGCCAAGAAGGCTAACGGCATTTTGGGCTGTATAAGTAGGGGCATTGCCAGCAGATCGAGGAACGTGATCGTTCCCCTTTATTCGACATTGGTGAGGCCTCATCTGGAATACTGTGTCCAGTTTTGGGCCCCACACTACAAGAAGGATGTGGAGAAATTGGAAAGAGTCCAACGGAGGGCAACAAAAATGATTAGGGGTCTGGAGCACATGACTTATGTGGAGAGGCTGAGGGAACTGGGATTGTTTAGTCTCCAGAAGAGAAGAATGAGGGGGGATTTGATAGCAGCCTTCAACTACCTGAAGGGGGGTTCCAAAGAGGATGGAGCTCGGCTGTTCTCAGTGGTGGCAGATGACAGAACAAGGAGCAATGGTCTCAAGTTGCAGTGGGGGAGGTCCAGGTTGGATATTAGGAAAAACTATTTCACTAGGAGGGTGGTGAAACACTGGAATGCGTTACCTAGGGAGGTGGTGGAGTCTCCTTCCTTGGAGGTTTTTAATTCCCGGCTTGACAAAGCCCTGGCTGGGATGATTTAGTTGGGAATTCGTCCTGCTTTGAGCAGGGGGTTGGACTAGATGACCTCTTGAGATCCCTTCCAACCCTGATATTCTATGATTCTATGATTCTCACCCAGACGCCCAAGAATGAGGTGCGGGGACCTCCGTCCACCCAGCCACTCCACCCCAGATGATTGTCCAAGCATCAGAAGGCTGGCCTTCAATAAGTGATAAAGTTTTAAAGTTTTAAATTGCAGTGTGTCCTTGTCCTTCCCTCCTCCCACACCCCACCAGGCGCTTCCCTCCTCCCCCACCCCTCCCGGGCTACCTTGGCAGTTATCCCCCTAGTTGTATGATGACTTAATAAAGAATGCATGAATGTGAAGTAACAATGACTTTATTGCCTCTGCAAGCGGTGCTCGAAGCGGGGAGGGAAGGTTGGTTAGCTTACAGGGAAATAGAGTGAAACGGGTGTGGGGGGGTTCATCAAGGAGAAACAAACAGAAGTTTCACACCGGAGCCTGGCCAGTCACAAAACTGGTTTTCAAAGCTTCTCTGATGTGCACCGCGCCCTGCTGTACTCTTCTAACCACCCTGGTGTCTGGCTGCGCGTAATCAGCGGACAGGCAATTTGCCTCAACCTCCCTCCCTGCAATAAAGGTCTCCCCCTTACTCTCACAGATATTGTGGAATCGCACAGCAAGCAGCAATAAAAATTGGAATATTGGTTTCGCTGAGGTCTCTCCGAGTCAGTAAACTCCACCAGCGCACTTTTAAATGTCCAAATGCACATTCTACCACCATTCTGCACTTACTCAGCCTATAGTTGAACAGGTCCTGACTACTGTCCAGGCTGCCTGTGTACGGCTTCATAAGCCATGGTATTAAGGGGTAGGCTTGGTCCCCAAGGATAACTATAGGCATTTCAACATCTGCAACGGTTATTTTCTGGTCCGGGAAGAAAGTCCCTTCCTCCAGCTTTTGAAACAGACGAGAGTTCCTGAAGACACGAGCATCATGTACCTTTCCCAGCCATCCCACGTTGATGTTAGTGAAAAATCCCTTGTGATCCACCAGGGCTTGCAGCAGCATTGAAAAGTACCCGTTTCGGTTTATGTACTCGGTGGCTTGATGCTCCAGTGAAAAGATAGGGATATGGGTTCCGTCTATCGCCCCACCACAGTTAGGGAATCCCATTGCAGCAAAGTCATCCACTATGACCTGCACGTTTCCCAGAGTCACTACCCTTGATATCAGCAGGTCTTTGATTGCGTTGGCTACTTGGATCACAGCAGCCCCCACAGTATATTTGCCCGCTTCAAATTGATTCCCGACTGATTCCACAGGGCTATCGCCACTCGCTTCTCAACTGTGAGGGCTGCTCTCATTCTGGTGCTTCAGGGCAGGGGAAAGCAAGTCGCAAAGTTCCATGAAAGTGCCCTTATGCATGTGAAAGTTTCGCAGCCACTGGGAATCGTCCCACACCTGCAACACGATTCGGTCCCACCAGTCTGTGCTTGTTTCCCGGGCCCAGAATCGGCGTTCCATGGCATGAACCTGCCCCAGTAACACCATGATTTGCACATTGCTGGGGCCCGTACTATGTGAGAGGTCTATGTCCATGTCAATTTCATCATCACTCTCGTCGCCACGCTGCAATCGCTGCAATCGCCTCCTCGCCTGTTTTTGCTTTGGCATGTTCTGGTTCTGCATATACTCCAGGACAATGCACGTGGTGTTCATAGTGCTCATAATGACACTGTATGATTTCTAGAGCTGATATAGGGCAATTTGATCAGCAGAGTGATGTAAGCTTCGTTATGATTGCATCATCCATGACTTCTAGGAATAACATGATGCAATTCATATCATGTATGATGCAATACCAGCTTCAGATTGCATCATTCATTGTTTTGCCTAAAAAGCAAGTACTGTCCAAACCCAGTCATAGATTTATTCATAGATCCAGTCAAAGATGTATTTTAGTCATTTCTGGTTTAAATTGAGATCCCTTCCCTTTATAACTCACTTATTGTCCACCATTCCCAAGTCAAGGGTCATATATACTGACCCAATAGCATATCTTGAAAACTAGAGTCAATCAACAATTTAAGCATCATTTTCTTTCTCAGTGACCCAGAATTAGTAAAGTTTGACTACATTTATTTCAGAAGCATTTTGGCTGTAGAGCAGTGTATCCTGTTGGATTGTATGCACATACAAATAGGATAATCATATCATTGCATGTGAGCTTATGAAGTATTGCTGTATGAGTTACTGAAATATGTTGTGTGCTTGGGAACACCCAGAACCAGCCTTTCAGCTACAACAATGGAGTTGTCAGACAGCGGTTCATGGCTCATCTACACCCATCAAGGAAAGAATCTAGACTGCTTGACCAATGGGGACTGTATGGGGGCTCTTCATACTTGTGTTGTAGCAGTCCCTACCTGCTGCCTCTTCCTGTGATATGCCCCTCCGGTCAGGTCACTTTAAACTCTCCCCTTAGAATAATTCAACCATAAAGTTAGAAGGGACTTCGGTGGTCATCTAGTCTAACCTCCTGCCAAGATGCAGGATTTGTTGGGCTTAAACCATCCAGGACAGATGGGTCCAGCCTTCTTTTGAAAGCATCCAGTGAAGGAGCTTCCACAACCTCCCCCGGCAGTCTGCTCCATTGTCCTACCGTTCTTTAGAGTTAGCACGCTTTTCCTGAGATTTCATCTAAATCTGCTGTGTTGTAGTTTGAACCCATTGCCTCTTGTCCTGTCCTCTGTTGCAAGACAGAGCAACTTTTCTCCATCTTTCTTATGGCAGCTGTAGAGGAAAAATTGACCAAGCCTAAGCTTTGGCCTAAATAGCTGAATAAATGGCCATGAGACAAAAGTGGCCATGGGGAGTGGAAAATGTTGAGCAGTGGAAATTTTAAGCAACCGTTTAAGCAACTGCCTTAGCTAGAAATATGTAACCACATCGGTAGTGTTAGAAAGGCTGTTAAACCGCAACAGGAACACTTGTGAATAACAGGAAAAGCTTGTTTTGCTATTCTCCCTTATAAGGAAACCTGTTCTGATGTATGACATGTAACCGTTTGTGGTTTTAAGCTATATAAGCATTCAGTGTGCCGTGCTTGGGGTGGCAGTTTTTCCGGCTGTCACCCCTGCATGCAGGCTTGCAATAAAGTGGCCTCAGGCTGATCTGAACCAAACACAACGTGTGGTCATTTTTCCACCACACAGCCTTTCAAGTACTTAAAGGTGGTTATCACGTCATCCCTTTATCCCCTCTTTTCCAACTAAACACAGTTCCTTCAGCCTTTGCTCACCTGGCTTGCATTCCATCCCTTTGATCATCTTTGTCGCTTTCCTCTGGATCCTTTCCAGTTTCTCTACATCCTTTTTATACAGCAGTGACCAAAATTGGACACACTACTCCAGCTGAGGCCTCACCAGTGCCAAGTAGACTGGTACTATCACCTCCCCTGACTTGCATGCTGGGTCTCTGTTAATGCAACCTAAAATTGTGTTTGTTCTTTTTGCAACAGCATCATATGGCTGACTCATGTTGAGGTTGTGATCCACCACAACTCCTAGATCCTTCTCAAGAGTGCTGCTGCCAAGCCAGTTATCCTCCATTCTGTATTTGTGCATTTGGTTTTTCTTCCCTAAGTGTAGCACCTTCCATTTGTCTTTGTTGAATTTCATTTAGTTGACTATAGCCCAGTTCTCCAGTTTATCAAGATCCCTCTGTATTTTAGCTCTATCCTCCATGGTGTTGTCAATCCCCCTCTAGTTTGTGTCATCTTCAAATTTGATCAGTATGCTCTCTATACCTACATCCAGTTCATTAATAAAGATGTTAAACAACACTGGAGCCAGAACGAATCCCTATGGATCCCCACTTGTGACCTCCCTCCAATCTGACATCATTCCATGATGGCACCCTTCCAGGGCAGCCAGTGAACAGAAACAAGGGGAATTAACACAAACAAGTCATTCCAAAGTTGGGTCAAGGCTCTCTTCCTGTCAGGCTGTGGCCCTAAACTGAGTTCACAGGCAATAGAGGGGAATTGTTCCCTTTCTAGAAGAATCAGCATCTGGCCCTCCCTTCCCTCGGGGAGGGGTCGTCAGGTAGCGGTCATCTGGGGAGCTCCAGCTTCAGTCAGGCAGTCTCTCTCCAAGAACTGAGGTCTGCTCTGCTCCCTAGTTCTCTATCTCTTCAGCTCCCCACTCTAATCCTGATATTCCTCACAGACGTGATGGTGCAAAACCACCTGAGCCCCCATTAACCCTTTAACTCTGTGTTGCTCAGTGTGGTGTTTGCAAAGCCCATCACAGAGGGGAAGATGTTAAATGACTTGCCCACTTCAAGACTGTTTTGAAGACCTGCTGGACAGTTATCTGTATTGGGGCTGTTATGGGATATTGTCCTTTGGGGGGCAGAATTATTTATATGTAATATAAATATTGAAAACTGGCTGGTGGGAGCCAGTCAAATAAGGAGAGAAGCTGGGATACATTTCCCGGCTCACAGTCAGAGTCCTCTCTTCCATCACTAACCAGATCCAGGTCAGTTGTGAGGCACTGACCCCAGCAGAGGAGCACCGGAGACCTGCTGTTCAGGTAACACAGCAGTGGGGTGTCTACTGGCCACAGCTGAGGTCAAAAAGAAGTCTAGGGCCTGGTCTACACTAGGCGTTTATGTCGAAGTTAGCGCCATTACATCGAATTAACCCTGCACCCGTCCACACCGCGAAGCTATTTAGTTCGACATAGAGGTCTCTTTAATTCGACTTCTGTACTCCTCCCCGACGAGGGGAGTAGCGCTAAATTCGACATGGCCATGTCGAATTAGGCTAGGTGTGGATGGAAATCGATGCTAATAGCTCCGGGAGCTATCCAACAGTGCACCACTCTGTTGACGCTCTGGACAGCAGTCCGAGCTCGGATGCTCTGACCAGACACACAGGAAAAGCCCCGGGAAAAATTGAATTTGAATTCCTTTTCCTGTCTGGCCAGTTTGAATCTCATTTCCTGTCTGGACATCGTGGCGAGCTCAGCAGCACTGGCAACGATGCAGAGCTCTCCAGCAGTGATGGCCGTGCAATCTCAGAATAGAAAGAGGGACGCACCTAGGATGGAATGCAGTGCCTCGTAGAAACGGGATGTCTTGGGATGGGATCCGGAGCGTCCATTTGCCTCTTTGGTCTTCTGGTAGCCTTGTCTCAGCTCCTTGATTTTCACGCGGCACTGCGTTACATCCCGGCTGTATCCTCTCTATGACATGTCTTTAGAGATCTTCTCGTAGATCTTTGCATTCCGTTTCTTGGAGCGCAGCTCGGAAAGCACGGACTCATCGCCCCACACAGCGATCAGATCCAAGACTTCCCGATCAGTCCATGCTGGGGCCCTCTTTCTATTTTCTATTTCAAGTTTTGTTCAGTGAATCCACCTCATCATTCCTCTAGTTTTTGGTGGGGGTTGCAAGCCCCATCCTTGCCCCTCTTCTCCCTCTACATCCTATCTCTGGGTGATCTTTTCTGAACACATGACTTTAGCTATCATCTTTATGCTGGTGATTCATAGGTTCACTGCTGTGCTTCAGACCCATCTCCCTCTGTCCAAACTAAAATCTCAGCCTGTCTCTCTGACCTCTAGTGTGGATATCCAGTCTCAACTCAAACTCAACAGTCAGAGTGGAGTACTCAGTCTTTCCCTCCAGGCCCTCCCCGCTCTCCTCATTCTCTGTCACTGAGGACAATAGCACCATATTCCCAGTCATTCAGGTCCATATAACCTGTGCCTTATCTTTGACTCAGTCCTCTTTAGACTCACATATCCAGACCATGTCCAAGTCTCACTGCTATGTCCTACATAACATTTCTAATATCTGGCCTCTCCTCCAAATCCAAACCAACAAAACTTATCCAGGCCCTTAGGTTCTCATTCACATCTCCAACTCTTGGAGGGTCAAAGAAGAACATTGAGGAGTTTGCTGCCCAGCACGCTGCCCCCTCCTCTGAAACAGGATGATCCTCTCATCCACTGTTAGTGCATGTGGGCGTCCTGGTGCCAGCTGGGGCTCTGCGCTCTCTGCGGTGTCTGCTTCCCCTTCATCTCCTGCTTCCCTGTATTTTGCTCACTCCTAAGTTCTTCCTGACCCTCAACAAAATTACCAAGTGAGACAAACAAACAAAAACGATAAAACAGGACTGTGGCAGTAATTTAAAAACACCTCTACCAGAAATAAATGTGTGGACATGTTTTAAAAGTGGGGAGAGATGGACTGAGCTGGATTTCAAGAGGAAGCAAATCTCATGCCTTTCACCATGGCAAACACTTGATTGCCTGCAGACTTCAGCCATGACAGTGGAACCCTTGAACACTGGGTGGTATGGGAGCACAGGCGCCCATCAGATGGAGGCTCCAGGACGGGGTCTCAGATAGAGTCAGGGCCAGACCCATTCAAAGGTTAACAAACCATTAAAACTCATTTACATTGAATCCACCACTTAACAGGCAGCCAGTGCAAAGCACACAAAAGGGGCTGAATATGATCCTAACAGTCCCATGAGAAACTGTGCTGCTGCATGTGAACTAGCTGCAAGCGGTGGATCAGCCTTGCTGATAACCTCTCTGATGGGCTACACTAACCCTGCACCAGTAAGGAAGGGGTTAAGCAGCTGCTTTGAGCTCAAGTGGCCCTGCCTGCCACACTAGCCTGTCTGCTTCATCAGCAAACTCCTCAAGGCTCTCCAGGCAGACTCCAGCCCCTGAGCTCCTCAGAGATGTTTCTCTGCATTGCCCGGCCCCTAACACGGTGTGTTCACAGAAGATATTGAGTTTTCTGCTCTATTAAAGAGTCAGTATATCACAGCTTATTAATTTAACAGGGGTGAATACACCCTTCTCTTCAAACACAGCACTGCATTGGTGTAAAGTAAAAGTAGAACAAATTCGTTAACAGAAGAGCTGGTTTAAGTGATACCAAGTAAAAAAAGAAAGGTAGAGATGGCTGTGACACCCTATACCCATGTTCACCACTTTTATATGGTTAGGACATACTTTGTACAAAGTATGCCTTGTGAGGGATCATTTGTAAACTCATAATCAGCTGAACATCACTGTCCTATTAAGGTGTGTGTAGAGTCATGAGATTTTATTGTATGATTGTTACTGAAATGTGTTGTAATTCTGGGTAACAACCACAAGTCAATTTCTCAGAGACAAAGACATACTAGCATGCCAGCGAAGTGCTAAAGAGCCATTACCCGCTTAATTGGACATTCAACAATGGGGGAGGGGGTGTAAGCAAGAAATTTACAACTCATCCAAAGGACAGTTTGGAGCTCACATACACAATGGAACTACCTGCTCTCATGACCCCACAAGGATTTTTCCAGCACAAGGGGTTGGAGAATAAGAAGAGGGGGAAAATGTCTCTAGCTGCCTCTTCTCACCTCTTCACCTCCTGCCTCTCTACTCAGAACATCAATAAATACCTAAGGACTCTCAACTGAGGGAGGGGTCCCAGGCTGAAAGAAAATTCAGTGTGTGAACTGAGAACTATGAACTGCCTGCAGCATCTGGTGGGGTGAGAAAAATGTTTGAATCTGATCTAGCTTGCAAAAGTTTAGGAATTAGCTAGTGGTTTTATCTTGTTATTTTCTTTTGTAATCAATTCTGACTTTTATGCCTTATCACTTGTAATCACTTAAAATCTATCCTTTTGTCGTTAATAAACTTGTTTTATTGTTTTATCTAAACCAGTGTGTTTTGTATTGAAATGTGGGGGAAACTCAATCTGGGACAACAAGGCTGGTGCATAATCATTTTCTTTGATAAAATATGAGCTTGTATTGCCCAGTAGAGAGCTGGACAGTACAAGAAGGTACATTAATGGGATACAAGGATGGGACTGGGAAGTTGCTGGCGTTGCCCTGTACGCAATTCCTGAGTGGCTGGGAATAGCCCTGTGTATATATATGTCTAGTGTCAGTGGGTCAGGGGTGCACCCCAGATTGGAGAATTAAGGGGACAGTCCAGATTAAACCCTGGCGAATGTCACAATGGCTACAAGCAAATGAGAGTGAAAACATGCATCTAAAAGTCTAAAATTTAATCTAGCACGATACAGGCTTTGTTCAAAGTGGTTTCTCGTCAGCGCCAATCTCCTTTCTGCATTTTAGTGGCCAGTCTGGACAGGAGCCATCACAGAGATCAAATCACTTAGTTTCTTTGTCTTCTTAATGTGAAGGATAAACATGGAGTTTCTCTCTGTTCCTTATATTCCCAAAGGGATTTCTTTGATTTACAAGTCAGGAAGGTTTCCTTTGCCTCTCTGGGAGGCAGGAGCCCTGTTAATTCTCTGTTTCTCAAGTTCAGGATTAGTATAACCCCCTCTGGTTTAGCTTTATAGCTTCATTTACTGCTAATATGTAAAATGAGGTAAACTCACATTCCTAGAACTAGGGGTTTGTCTACACTTAAAGCCCTACAGCACACAGCTGTATCGCTGTGGCACTTGAGTGTAGACACTACCTATGCCAATGGGTGGGGCTCTCTCTTCCAGGTAATCCATCTCCTGGACGGGCAGTAGTTCGGTCAATGAAAGAATGTTTCTGTCGACCTAGTGGCTGTCCACACAAGGACTTGGGTTGGTTTAACTATGCTGCTCAGGGGTATGAATTTTTTACATCCCTGACTGACATAGTTAAACCAAACTAACTTTCCAGGGTAGACCAGGCCTAGGACAGACCTGTTTAGCACTTCTACCTAGGCTAAGCTGTCTTTGTCTTAAACATGTCCTAGTAACATCACCCTGAGGGAATTCATTACTTCCCTTATAAGGTTGATGTGCATTTTACACTGATTTTAATAACTAGCATGTCATTAGCTTTTATATGATATCTCACAAAGTATATTTTGTACAAATATTATTGCGGTTTTGTGTAGAGGGTGAATGCAGAGTTTCCTAGGATCACACCTTTGGTTTCAGTTATTTGACATTGTACTTTATCTATTAGGAAAGGGGGCACTGGGAGGAAATGAGGCAGCAGTCTCATTGGGGTGCAGGACTTAGATGCCAACCATTGGGCCCTGATTCAGAAGCCAGTGGAGAGGGCGGTCCTGGATTCCTCTGCTAACGTCTAGAGGGTGCAGAAAGCCCACCCCTGAAAAGGGGAATTTGGAGGAAAGAAGGATCTGACGACAGAAGGCTCAAGACTTTGACACTGGGGAGATTTGGAACCCCTCACCTAACCAACAGAGCTACTCCATTGCTGGACTGTTTATATACCCTGAAAGGGATGGGCAGAAATGTGTGACCTGACTGGGGGGCTGAAGCACTGCAGGGCTGGATTTGCTGTCAACAGGGAGCATCAGGAAAGAAGAGAGCCTTCTAAGCCCATGCCTACCCACAAGTGGGCACCTGCAGTGAGTGATTTCCTTCATATCCCATGAAGAGGGAAGTACCAACATTGAGCCTTGAGATCATGAGGGCATGTGCTGCTGTTGCCAGGTTGTCACAGGATAAATACAGGTACACCAATGCACATTGTGTAGCTGGAATCCACACTCCTGAAGCATGTCCAACACACAGCTTTCCATGGATAGGCCGTGGTCAAAAATGATGCAAGTTTTTTATCTCTACTCTGTACGAGCCCCTTCAGTCACAGCAGACATCAAGGATGAGTGAGTCATCTCATAAAAATGGTCCCTGTCCAACAACAACACTTCTGTCTGCCCAAGGCTGAGGGCAAGATGGCTCTGATGCCTCTGTGATGTTGGCAGGCCAGGTGCCAACTCATGTCAAAGCCCCGGGACAATTCACTTGTATATTATATAGATCATGTGTTAAATGTATAAGTGTATTTGGTATTTAAATTGTATGAAAACTTGTGGGCTGCTACTTGCATTGTTTTCACTTATCTGGGTCCTGTTATAAAGTAGTAGCAAACATTAACCTTGTGTATACCCCTGTAACTAAATAACCCATCAAATGAGAAAGAAGCCTTGTGGAATGCAAATGAAGAACTTTAACAGAAAAGTGCTCATTTCAAATCAAGTGGTCATTGTGTGTGATGAACGGAGGTCAAAGACTCAGAAAGCATTCCTCACTTTCTGTCAAAGGAAAAACCCACACGGGTAGGGACACTGGCAGCTTGATTGCTGTGAGAAGAAGCTATAGGTATGGATACAAGGAAAGATCCTTCATCTCTGAGCGGTTTGGACTCTTACAGGGAAGAGTACCAGATGCAAAGTGGAGATCCCCAGAGCAGGGCCATCCTTAGGCATACACAGCTGCTTAGGGCACTCAAAAATTCACGGCAACCCTGGTGTCCCAAAAATTCGGGGCACCTTAGTGTCCACCTCCCGCCTCTTCCTATCCCTATTCTAACCCTTCCTGCAGGCTCCCACCAAAGCTAGCTGCTGCAGCCTGGAGAATCTTCCTCCAGAAGGGATCTAGTACTTAAAAGTGAAAAAGCCTTCCAGCCTGCCAGCCCTATTAGCACACCATTGAAAGTGTTAAAGAGCCATTCAAGTGGTAATGAAGCCATTTAAAAGGCATTTGCCAACGCCCAGGTATATACTGTCAGTTTCTGAATTTACTGAGAAGAACAGTTGTGCATCACTGAGTAACCGAGACCGCTGACCATGGAGCGGCTTGCGGTGAAGGCTGCAGCAGAACCCCATGGAGAGGCAGGGCAGTTGTCCTCAGACCACGTAAGGTGCCCCTTAACACCCCGCCTCCCCCATTTCCACCCAGGGAGGTAAAAGTGCTGCAGGTAAACTTTGGAACTCTGGGGCTGCATTGACTAGGGACAGAGACGTTTGGGTTGCTGGACTTTGGGGATTTTGGGTGATTTGGGGTTGCTGGACTCAAGAACGAAATGAAAAAGGACTTGGCTCAATTTGTTGGGGGTGGTCTTTGCTTGTGGTTTGGTCTTTGAACCCTAGTGTGGTGTTTTCCCAATTTAATGCTGATGTCATTTACCTCATGTCATTAAAAATTTTCTGCTACACCGAGACTCT
This sequence comes from Chrysemys picta bellii, assembly GCF_011386835.1. Lineage (NCBI taxonomy): Eukaryota > Metazoa > Chordata > Testudines > Emydidae > Chrysemys > Chrysemys picta. The sequence goes on from NW_027052710.1 coordinate 398,158, forward strand.
GTGCTTGCGAGAGGGGAAGTATTGCCTCTTTGAGGCACCCAGGGGTGTGTGTAAGATTTTCCCAGGTCACTGGGTGGGGGCTCAAGCTGGTTTTGCATTCCATTATTGAACCCGGCCTTTGCTGCTATCAACTAGGCCTGGCAGAAGGGTTACAGTTAGTTTACTATAGCATTGGCTACCAGCATTGTCTTTGGTGTAAGAGCGAGAGTACCAGTTGATCTGCGGTAAGTGACTGGTCTCTTGTGACTGGAAGAAATCTAAATGTGATGTGATATTTTATTTAAGTGACCTTTTATCACTAAGTCCAGTTTGTCTGGGTGGCAAGATAGACTGGAGAGTCTAAGGGGACTGTCTGTGACTCCATGGTAAGACTGGTATAGTAATCCAGGAGTTCACATATGTCACTGGCTTGGTGAAATCTAATTATAGAACACACCACCAGTTTGGGGTGTCTTTGTGTTTTCTGACAGTCTGCCCTGAGATAGGCACTCACAGTCATGAGCCACCCCAGACAGTGTGACACCCTCCAACTAGCAATAACATGGATGAGAGGATCAGCTCCTGAAGGATGCTAAATTTCAGGACCCTTGGCAATGAGGAACAGTTCCCCATCACCACCCATCGACTGTGATCTTCCAGGTCAGAATGCAACCACCAATGAACAGTCCCACACACATTAGAAGTATCCCACAGTAACCGACGCAATAATGCATGATCAACTTTATCAAGAGAAGTGATAGGGTTTAAGAATGGGTTAGACAGACACCTGTCCAGAATGGTCTAGATAATACTTAGTCCTGCCTCAGCACAAGGAATGGGACCAGATGCCTTCTCAAGGCCCCTTCCAGTCCTATATTTCTATGATTCTATGATTCCCAGCTGCAAATCCCAAGCAGAATCTGGCATCTCCCTACAACATGGCCTTAGGAGTGGGGCTTAGCACTCAGCACTCTTGTCAGCATCTCCCATTGGCCGGCTTACGCAGCTCCCCGCCTGGCCTGCTGGCTTTTGTGACTTGCACTCTAAGGTGCCTATCTCTCCCTAATCATTGTACTCGACTGTAGGCACCTAGCTCAGGCTTTGGGTATCCCAGTGATTTTTCCTAGCTCCTTGTGGGCTCTCAGGCCTTTATCTACAGAATGCATGAACCATCATTACCCTCCAAGGAATGAGACCTCTGTGCATAGTGAGGGTGATGAAGTGCACACAAACTTTAATGGCAGTCAGGGCCAGGGCTGGGAGTAGAACTCCTGGGCCATAGACCTGCAGTTTAGTGCACGTTGCCCTAGGTTACAGAGTACAGCACAGGAGTTGCTCTCCTCCTCAAACAGTGTGTGAAGACTGCAGCTTCCTCTTCAAGATGTTTAGTCCGTGTGAATCCCATTCAAGGTGCACGTGTGCCCCATGCACATGAGATCAGAATCTTTGCCCAGCAATGTCCATTTGGGCTGTGCCCTGCAGGCCTCTAGCCCCCATCCTGCACCAGAAGGCACAAAGAACACAGAGGCCCCAACCGTTCCTCAGCTCTCTCACACCATCTGTGCCATCAAGACAAAACTCAGCAGTGCCCATCTGCTACCCATACCATAACTCTCCCTCTTTCCCTCTGCCTTATCTTAGCTGGTTAGTCTAGTTTGTTGAGGTTACCTACCCCTATTTCATAATTCAATTTAATCTGTATTTAACAAAACACACACAAAAAGCCCATTTTTTAAAAAATGTTAGTTGCTTGGTGCTACTGCCTTTCCAATGGCGGACCCAGAGTTCTCAGCATACAGGACTTTTCCATCATGCAATAGACTCATTCCCCACACTGGCAGCCATAGCCAGTGTTTATTCTGTCTAGGTGAGGGCCATATGTTGGACCAATGCTCAGTCTGTCAGTATTCTTCATCTAGAACTCGCCAGTCGAGGGACAGTCGTCAGAAGCTGTTTCTCTTGGAACAACTGATGAGGGGCACATCTGACCCAGAAGAATGGACAGCTGGCTCTTAAAAGGGACCTGCTTCCTCGATGTCCCATTGGGCTAGTGATCAGGTGAGTTGACATTCGACCCCCAAGATTGGCTCTGACAAAAGGGCTGACTCACCCCCAACCAGCCCTTCAAATTGAGCCCTTCACTGCTGGCTCTGAAGGCTGGCATTGCTTCCTCAGCACCAAAGCAAGGCAGGTCAAAGCACCAATCAAAGGAGAGCTCTCAACACCATTCTGCCGCACCTGATGGGAAGAAATCAGAGAGGCCTAACAAGAGCCAGCAGCCTTCTGCCCACTCCCAGTGTCCAAACAGTCACCCAGCATGGGCTGCTGAGGTGGAAATGCTGGTGCACCTGGTGCTGAGTGAAATTACACCAACCCCAGTACCCAGGAGCAGCCCCAGTTATTTTGATGGCCAAGGCAGAAAACATTTTCAACACCTCCGCCCCCACCCGAGCCTGAGGCCTGTGCACTCCAGGCCATCATCCCCTGTGGAGAAGCCAATGATGTAATTTTCCAACATGTTCCAGGCTGCTCATAGCTGCCCAGGTGACAGTCTCCCCAGCCCCAACTCCTGCATGAGAGCTTCTCTCGCCCACAGGTGTTTCACTCCTATGTTCAGTCTACCTTGGTGACTCCCTTTTTTCCCAGTGCCTTGCAGTACTGCTAGTACTTCAGGTACTATCTCCGGATACACAGTCAACTCTGGGTGGACGCTACTAAGCCCTATACCCTGATACATGACTTGGGGTTCTGCTGTCATAACCTTCCAGAACTTGTGTGGGTAGAGCGCCCCCTCACAGGGTCAGATTCACAAGGTCTGTTCTACTCCCTGAACTTTAACCAGTCTCCTTTAGTGTGCTGGGCCACAAGAATCCACACAGTTCCAGAGGAATAGGCCTGTGGTCTCCATGACTTTGAAAGCTGAGCCTTCAGGGTCCAGCAATCTTGGTCCCTCTCTGTGTCTCCTGGTAGCAAGTCCTGCCAAGCCAGACTCCTGAAGGAAACTTGTTCTATCCTTCAGGGTGCAATGCTCTTCAGTCAGTATCTGCAGTGACCTAGTCATCTGGCATATAGGATCTGAAAGTCTTTGGGTCAGCATGAGAGAAGCAGACTTAGGGTAGAGCTCACATTGGTGGGACCCAGGGCTTTGCTCTGCCTGCTCCCCTGAGCTCCATCCCTGCTATTCCTGCCACGTTTGTCCCTCAGCCCCTGAGAGCTGCTGTATGTCCTTGAACCCTAGAATCATAGAAGATTAGGGTTGGAAGAGACCTCAGGAAGTCATCTAGTCCAATCCCCTGCTCAAAGCAGGACCAACACCAACTAAATCATCCCAGCCAGGGCTTTGTCAAGCCAGGCCTTAAAAATCTCTAAGGATGGAGATTCCACCACCTCCCTAGGGAACCCATTGCAGGGCTTCACCACTCTCCTAGTGAAATAGTTTTTTCTAAGTCGAACCCCTTTTCCATTTGCTCACCCGCTCGGTGCTTTTACTCTGCTTCCCTGCAGAGAGGTGGGGGCAGCAAGGCTTCCATTCCAATATCTTCATTCCTGCCCAGACAGCCCTAGTGACCATATGTCTTGGATACCTGCCTTGATCTCCCTGTCCAAGGGAGAAAATCAATCCTTTCTCCCAAGGGGTTGCAATGCTGAGGGGACAGGTACAGTGTCATGCAGATAGTTCATAAAAATATCACAGGACATTCCCACTTTTGTCACATATGGTCCCTGAGCTGCCACACCTCCATCACTGTATATCTTCCCAGTCCTTCCGATGGGAGAGCTGTCAATCGAACATCAGTCTTTTCCGATGCCCTGTCTCCCTCCATCTGTTCTCTCTAGATCTAGGGCTCCCTTTCTGCCTCCAGCTGGTTAATATCATGCTGCATTGTTTTCATGCCCTCCATCCATTCTCAGAGGTCTGAGTCCTTTGTCTTCCCCATAGCAGCAGTGATTACCAGCTGAGCCTCATGTTCTTATGTCCTGGGGCTGGGCCCCCTTCCTCTGCAGCCTCGAAGGCTAATTGTAGCTCTGCAACAATCCAGATGGTATCTTACAGCCCATCAGGTTTCTCTTTAGGAAGAGTTGTCCAGATCTCTCTCTCAGCTGTGGGGGTCATAAATTGGTTCCTGGCCATTAAATCCCATTTTCAGTTTTCATAGTCCAGGAATGCCCTGGTGACCAGACATCAGAGGGCAGGTCCAGGATTGCTGACCGATTCTCCTTCCACTCAGGTCTGTGGCTTAATGCAGGAGCCGCTGTTAGGGCATCCCTAATGGAGGCATATTCCCCTGGAGTACCATGTCTGAGTCAAACACAAACCTCCTGGGCTTTGCCTTGGAGCAGTAGGCCAAAAGAAGTCCAGCCTGGAAGCCCCATTCCAGCCATTGGTTCAGGCAGGTCATTCAGAATGGTTGATCTGGCTGCCCAGCCTTGGAAATCCCCAGGACAAGCTCTGGACATGCTGATTAGATGCTGCATCTCACCGCCTGCACTGCCCTGTCTAGTTCCTGCCTAATTAATTTCTGCCTACCAGGTAGCCTTCTGGCAGCTTGCTGACCTCACATCTACAGCATCCTAACCTTTGCCAGCCAAATTCACCAGGTGGGTCCTGCTTCCCAAGTGGAATGTCTTAATAAGGCTTCCCAAGTGCAGCAAGATGAGGGTCTGAAACATAAGCTCACATATCAGAGGCCTGGTATGAGGCCTGGGCTAATGTAGACAAAATTTTGCTGATATAAAGCAAAATTAAGTTGTGAGCAAGAGGCTGACCCTGCACACAGAATCTGGCAAGAACAGGGCTGATATTGCAGAAACACACATTCCTAAGTAGTGCTGGGCACAAAAATATATACACAAACACATTCCAGAAAGGTGGTACCAGAAAACCTCGATACCAAACACATTCCCCAAAGAGAACAGGAACACACTGACCCAGCTTAAGGATAAGGTCAGGATGACAGCATGATGGATAGATATGTTTTGATTAAACCAACATGTACAAAGTAATGGGTGGCATGCTAGTACATCAGAGGGTGGCATTCTGATACATCAGGGGCAATACATAATTTGTTTGTATTGATATATAAAGATGTAAAGAAGAATCCCATGCACTGCTACAGGCTGGGGACCGACTGGTTAATCAGGAGTTCTGCAGAAAAGGACCTGGGGATTAGAGTGGACGAGAAGCTGGATATGAGTCAGCAGTGTGCCCTCGTTGCCAAGAAGGTCAAAGGCATATTGGGCTGCATTAGTAGGAGCATTGCCATCAGATTGAGGGAAGTGATTATTCCCCTCTCTTCGGCACTGCTGAGGCCACACCTGGAGTATTGATCCAGTTTTGGGCCTACCACTACAGAAAAGATATGGATAAATTGAAGAGAGTCCAGTGGAGGGCAAAAAAATTATTAGGGGGCTGGGGCACCTGACTTATGAGGAGAGGCTGAGGGAACTGGACTTGTTTAGTCTGCAGAAGAGAAGAGTGAGGGGGGATTTGGTAGCAGCCTTGAACTTCCTGAAGGAGGGTTCCAAAGAGGATGGAGCTCGGCCGTTCTCCGTGGCAGATGACAGAACAAGAAGCAATGGTCTCAAGTTGCAGTGGGGGAGATTTAGGTTGGATATTAGGAAACACTATTTCACTAGGTGGGTGGTGAAGCATTGGAATGGGTTACCTAGGGAGGTTGTGGAATCTCCATCCTTAGAGGTTTTTAAGGCGCGGCTTGACAAAGCCCTGGCTGGGATGATTTAGTTAGGGTTGGTCCTGCTTTGAGCAGGGGATTGGACTAGATACCTCCTGAGGTCTCCTCCAATCCTAAACTTCTATGATTCTATTTCAGAGGGAGTGTCTTTGGCCAGCCTAGGGAACAGTGGAAAGTCCTGCCACTGACTGTGCTATGTGTTAGTAGCCTTGTAGAGTCTGCCAGGTGTCTTCGCTGAAAACTGAGTCTGGAGTTATTGGGCAGTTTAATGGAGGTCTGCTACCTCTACTATCTACGCAGAGCTGGGCCAGCACATTGAATGAACACACACGCAGCCAACATCAGACCACACCAAGTGCAATTAATGAGGCTACTCAATGCTACACAAACCCCTCAGGATTCCCACTAGCAGGCCAGGTGAGCCACAACTTGGTGGCAAGCCCTGAACACACATCAGCAGCTAAGCTGTGTGGGCACTGCCCTGGCTGGCAGGTCCAGTAACCACTCAGACAGATAGCTTAAGAGAAGGGGTACTGGACCAGGGCTGGCAGGAAAAGGAAAGACTCCACATACTGCAAGGACAGCAGCACAACCATTTACACTTCAGGTAACAGCAATTCCTATCTTGGATCTGGGGGCTGCCAGTCCCACAGAGGGTGAGAGCTCCTGCTTGGGATCCTTTTCAGTCCATTGCTTTGTTGGAGGCAAGCAGGTGACATGCAGGTTTCCTGGCAAGGATGAGTCTGTGGTTCTCCTTGTTGGGGGGGGGGGGGGGGAGGTAGGGTGATCAGATCACCCAGGTCAAATATTGGTACGCGGGGAGGCGGGGGAAAAAAAAAGTGGCAGAGCAAAAAAAACCCTCCTCCACAAGCGCTGGAGGGAGGCTCCGGAGATGCAGGGGAAGCGCGGGGCCGGGGTGAGTGTGAGTCCGGCCTGGCCCCGAGCAGGCAGGACTCAGTCGGGCAGTACTGGAGGGAGAGTAGGGGCGCGGCCCGCGGGGCCAGGCGGCGGCTGTTCTGCCCCCCGGGCAGCGGGACTCGGGAGCAGCCGCTGCTGCAGCTCCCACTGCCGCGGGGGGAGGAAGCGGCCGATGGCCAAGCTCGGCGCCTGTGGCTGTGGTGCCCGGGCCCGAACCCCCCAAGCCCGGGCCTGTTGCGGGGACCCAGCAGCGCACATGCTGTGCCCAGCCCCTGGCCAGTCGCATGTGGGCTGCTGCCCAGCTGATGCAATCCCTCGGTGGCCCTGGAGTGGGGGCAGCAGGCCCCAGCCCCCCCCGTCCTGCTCAGGTCCTGCAGGGGAACGAACGGGGCTGGGCTGGGCTGCCGATGCCTCCGCCCCAGGGCCGCTGTGGGATAGCACCAGCTGGGCAGCAGCCCAGACGCGCCTGGCCAGGGGCTGGGCTGGGCGCAGCGTGCGCTGCTGGGTCCCCGCAGCAGGCCCCGGCTCGGGGGGTTCGGAGGCGCCGCAGCCGCCGAGCGCCATCGGCCGCTTCCTCCCCCCGCGGCAGTGGGAGCTGCAGCAGCGGCTGCTCCCGAGTCCCGCTGCCCAGGGGGGAGAACAGCCGCCGCCTGGCCCCGCGGGCCGCCCCCCTCCTCGCCCTACCACCCAACTGAGTCCTGCCTGCTCGGGGCCAGGCCGGACTCTTACTCACCCCAGCCACGCGCTTCCCCTGCGTCTCCCGGGCCTCCCTCCAGCGCTTGCGGAGGGAGGAGGAATGGCGAGCCTGGGGAAGAGGTGGGGATTCGGGGAGGGAGCCAATCGGGGGAGGAGGGGGTGGAGTCGGGGCGGGGGTGGGGGACGCGAGCACTTCCGGGCTCTGGAGCATTTGCTTGTTTGTCCAGTGTCCCGACTGCACATCGGTCGGGACGTGGGACAAACAAGCAAATATCGGGACAGTCCCGATAAAATCGGGATGTCCGGTCACCCTATGGGGGGGCCTCTCTGCATTGCTCCTGTCCACCATCACAGTACTTCCCGCCCAGCTCTGACTAGCGACTGCTGCAGCCCTTGGCAACAATTATGCTTCAAGCTGCCCACTACATAGTTCTCCTTTACAAGGACAGCACACCCTGCTCTTCAGAGCCAACACCCCGTCAGAGCACACTGAGCTCCCCCCAGCCTATTCTTGCTGTCTGTTGCTTCTTGGCTGCAACAGCCTCCTTCGGGCTCCTGTCCCTTCCACAGCCCAGGCTAGTTGCTGGGTCTCTGTCCCCAGCCGCTCCCTGGATGAGTTCAGTGCTTATCACTGTGCCTGCAGGGCGTGGCCCAGACTCTGCTGTGTCTCCGTAACTTCTCCACACACCTGGTCTTCACTGCTGTGTCCGCTGAGCCCAGGGTGCTCTGTTCACCAGGCACTATTACAGCCTGCCCCTGCCCAGCACCCCCTGCAGCTCTCTAGCTGCTACTACAGCCTGTGCCTGCCCAGCACCCCCTGCAGCTCTCTACCAGCCACTACACCCTGCCCCTGCCCAGCACCCCCTGCAGCTCTCTACCTGCCACTACAGCCTGCCCCTGCCCAGCACCCCCTGCAGCTCTCTACCAGCCACTACACCCTGCCCCTGCCCAGCACCCCCTGCAGCTCTCTACCTGCTACTACAGGCTATTTCCCTGCTTGTCTTCCTGGTCCCCAGGCATCTCTCCAGGTTTCTCTAGTGCTGCATTTCCTAGAGATGCCTTCCTGGCTCAGATCTTTTCAGATAGAGTGAGAAGTTGGAAACTGTTGTCCAATAAAGGGTACTGGGTCTGTTCTTCCACTCTGGGCAGGGAGGATGACAGGTCAGTGTAGAAGGTGGGAAAAAGAGAACAGACATGAGTTTGCTGCTCCACAGCTTCATCTCACACAGTTCTGAAGTCCAGAATACTGATCAGGTTTGTTTCCGTGGCTGGTTAGAGGGTATGGTGGTGTGATCATGCAATCCCCTCGTCAGTCAGAGAGGCAGTTCTCTCCCTCTAGGTCCCCCAGCCCAGTTCCAATGCACAGAGATTGAGTCAGTTACAGATCAAAGCTCCAAACCCTAGAAGCTCGTGGTTTTAACTCTGTACGTCCCCTGGTCAGTCCCTGCTGTGGCAGTCAAAGGGGTGGCTGCCACATCCACACAGTCACTTGTGTTAACACACACCTAGGGGTATGTCTGTGATGCCTCCCGTTTCCCCCATAGCTACATCCCTGGCTTCTTCCATAGTCCAGCTGCACACCAGAAAGCAAGATCTTGCTGCTTCTGCTGCCCAGGCAGGCAATGGCCTATGCAGGACCCTGTGGCTGTTGCTGAGCCAAGGTCCAGAGCTAGATAACCAAGCTTCATGTAAAGCACATGGTGAGTTGTTTTTTTTCTTGGTTTTCCTTATTATTGTCTTGTCCATATGGGGGGTGGGAGCTGAGAAAAAGAGGTACACACCACGGAGAGGGGTCTGGCAAAAGGGATGGACCAGTAGAAGAAGGTTGGGACTGAAGGGAGAGAGGGTGCGTAATGTAGTGCAATCGTTGGGAACAGGAGATACTTTTCCTTTAAAGTCCCCTCTCTCCTCCTCTTTCTACTGGGGCTCATTTTAGTTTTCATATTGTCAGGGTCCAGACATCTCTTAAGATCTGATACCAGGGCCGCCTCCGCCCCCGGTTCCTTAGTGGTGAGAATGTGTCCACACATCTCCACGTGTGCATGTGGGTGGGAAGGTTATTAAATGACTGACCATCCTTCTATTATATAAATTCATATAAATGTATAGATAAATTATAGATGGAGGATAGATCCATCAATGGCTATTAGCCAGGATGGGTAGGGAAGGTGTCCCTAGCCTCTGTTTGCCAGAAGCTGGGAATGAGCAACAGGGGATGGATCACTTGATGATTCCCTGTTATGTTCATTCCCTCTGGGGCACCTGGCATTGGCCACTGTCAGAAGGTAGGATACTGAGCCAGATTGACCATTGGTCTGACTCAGCATGGCCATTCTTATATCAATCATTTATCTCCAGAGAGTTAAAGGGGTGGGGGAGAGAGACTTTCAGGGAAAGCAGAGGGCAGGTGTTGGCACTGGAGGGAAGCCTAGACATTCCCTTTTATTTGGGAATGACTCTGGGTTATGCATAGCACCCTGGAAACCCCATCTTCTCCCCAGCAGGCCCTGCAAACCTGGGGGCAGGTCCCAGCCCTTCATTGGCAGCTGCAGACTCCAACTCCCCAGGGCAGCCCCGCTGGAAGGATACTGCAGCTTATTCATGGAGTCCTGGTCAATGGTGCCTTTGCTGTTGTACACCAGGGTGCTGCTCAGCAGGACGGCCAGTGTGAAGATCCAGGTGTCATGCTTCGGGTCACCCTAGGTTCACAGGCACAGGGAGAGAGAAGGGGAATGGGGTTGGTTGAGAGCATCTCATTGTATGAGTTCTGTCAGTGTAACATACAGTTCTCCTGGCCAGCAGCACTGCATAAGGGGACAGAGGGATCCTCCCCAACAGGCATGACAGCAGTTTCCCATGGGGAGAAGACTGCTAGTTTGCCACCCTAGGAGGTGCAGAAGGCACCTGGCACCCCTTCAGCTATCCACCTTTCACCTGTAACTCCAATTCAGTGATGCCAATTATAAAAGCAGCCTCACACTCCAGCTCTGAACAAAGCACTGCTCTGTAATGAAACATGATGCAATCCACTGGTATTTCTTTAAGCTCTTTCGTAGAATCAGCAGGTACCAGTGACAGGCTGAACTTTTACAGGAAGGGGAAACTTAGATGCTATCATCCAGTTATAACCATTGTTCTCCCTTTGCTGAGCAGTAGCAAATCTGGAGCCATTTTCAGCATTTTCCCACAGGAGGTGAAATTGGTGAGAAAAAGTCAAGGTATTTCTTAGAGTAATTTGTTTACTTACAGAACATGCCCAAGGCCTGTTTGCTTGAATGGAGGTGCTAATAACGACCCCCCACTCTCCTCACACACACACTCTCTGAAACCTCAGCTAAGGCACAAGTGCCATGTCACCTAGACTCCACTCTCTGAGGCCTCTCCCTCTCAGATTCTCCTCCTAACACATATTCCCTCTCACTGCCGCAGGCCCTGAGCTTTTCACCTGGAAAACCTGCAAGTCTGAAGCTGCTCACCGCACAGTCTTGTAAGGCAGCCTGGGAATTAACTCCTTATACATCTGCTCTGCTGTACAAAGGTACCAGGGAAAGGTTTCACTACTAGGGTTACACTGGTCTACAATTTTTGAGAAGTCGTCTGCTTCAGAGATAAAATGTGCTATTTATTATGTATTTTGATGTGCTGAATTCAAATATGACAATTAAAACAACTGATTGGCTACTGTTTCTAAGATATTTAAGTTTTTACATTTTATGTTGATGTATATTGTGTAGATAGTAGAGTTTTAATCATAAATTGTAAACCTAGGTCTTTTCATGTGTTTATGGTTGCTTTACATGATAATATTTCACCTGTCCTGTTTATGTAACACTTTAAAAATCAGCAAAAGGGTTATATAAATAAAATTTATTATGAAACAAAAGGCAAAAAACTATTATGTACATAGTTTAGTCCTATTCAGTGTCTACACGGCGCTTCTTGGCTTGTCTCTTGTATTCATTAAATGGAGCATCTCTTGTCACTGTCCAGCAATAGTATGCAAGCATTGATGGGCTCCATTTGCCCTGATAGCGTTTCTCCATTGTTGCAATTGTGACGAAGTGGGGGGTTTTCTTGTTTTCTGTGGAGTTTCAATGGTTTGCATGCAGAGGGGGTGGGACTCAGTTTCCCTGGGTGTTACTGGTTTAACGAGGTGAGGGGAGAGGGAGTGTGTTTTGCAGAGGACCGGAGAGAGGACTTAGGGACCCAGCCGATGGCCGGGAGGATGGAGACCCCAGCGACCAGTGACCTGGCAACCTGGTGACCTGGAGGCCCAGCTGAGGAGACGCAGCCAGTTCTGGCCAGTGGGCGGACAATGGGCTGCAGAGTGAGGACCCAGTGACCTAACCAGCTGGTTCCAGCCAGAGGACAGAAGCGAGGAGAGGAGGCCCTGGTTTACAACCCTGTTTACCTGGAGAGAAGACAATGGACAATGGCGGGGCCTGGGGCTGGTGACCTCAGATGCTCAGCTGGGAGCAGGGGGGCTCTGGGCTGGAGAGGGGGAGCAGGCAGAGCCCACTTGGATGCAGAGAGACTGGGATGTGCTCGGCTGAGGGAGGCCAGGCCTGAGGCCCTGAGAGTTTCCTGTGCTGTGTTCAACTCTCAATAAACCCTCTTGTTTCATGCTGGCTGAGAGTTATTCCAGTCTAGAGAACAGGGTGGCATCAACCCCTTTGGGGGTGGAGGCCCGGGCGGTCCAGAGCTAGTAGACTCCCCGAGGGGGCCTACGGCGAGAAACAGGTGTGCTAGGGTTCCGAGAGGTGCAGATCCAGGAGGTGGAGGGGCCTGACCCCGAGAGAGAGTGGACCCCCGAGAAGGGCTGTCTCACTGAAAGGGGCACCCCCCACGGACCTCACGGGGCCAAGAGTGGGCACGATCTGTGAGTCCGTGACAACGTAGTGTCAGAAGTGGGATTGGTCGTGGATGCACCCTGTAGACATTGGCTGCGAGTGCAGGCGCTTTGCAGTGAGTGGCTGCCAGCGATAGAACGCGGGTATTGAACGGAACCAGCCTGGAAATGGCCTAGAACCAGCTCCATAAGAGCGACCTGGCCCGTCTCTGCAGGGAGAGGGGGCTGAGCGTGGGGAGACTCACTAAGGAGCGGCTGATTGCTTAGCTTGTAGAGAATGACCCGTCTGAGGCGCAGGCTCCAGACCCCAGGGGGGCTCCCGGGGTGCCCGGAGAGCCGGGGAGTAGCCATGGGGGCAGTCTGTGTAGTGACCGGGAGTGGGTCAGACCTGACTCCCCAGTCAGTACAGGGAGACCCCAGTCAGGTTCCTCCCTAGAGGAGCTGCGGAGATTGGAGCTGCAGCTGAAAGCAAAGGAGCTGGAGCTAGAGGATCGGAGGCTGGTGGACAGAGAGAGAGAACGAGCGGACCGTGTAGAACAGCGGAAGCACGAGTTGGAGATGGACAAGAGGCGGGCCAAGAGGGCCTGCCGCAGGGTAAGTGGGGAAGGGCCCCGAGACGCCAGTGGTGTGGGGAGTCTAGACACCAAACTGCTGCCCCAGTTCGAGGAGGGGGGGATATTGATGCTTATCTCACAGCCTTTGAGAAGGCTTGTGAACTGAACCAGATTGACCCCGCAGACAGGCTTCGCTGTCTGACCCCCCTGCTGGGTCCCAAAGCCATACAGGTGTTCAGCCAAATGGATGGTGTTGAGACGGGGGACTACGACCTGTTCAAACAGGCTTTGCTGCTGAAGTTTGAACTGACCCCCGAGGCATACAGGAAACGATTCCGGGGTGTGCACAAGACCCCAGGTGTCTCTTACAAGGAGGTCACCAACTTGCTGGGGGAATATCTCCGCAAGTGGGGGAAGGGCACAGGGGCCACTACCGCAGAGGACGTGTATAACCTGGTGGGGTTGGAGCAGCTGTATGACATCTGCCCTCCGGACCTTAAGATGTGGCTAGTGGACTGGAAGCCCAAAGATCTGCGCAGTGCAGGGGCAGTGGCAGATGAGTTCGTGGACAGTAGATCGGGACGGGGGGAGACCCACATCAGGGACTCATAAGGGGAGTCACCCTGAGCCCTCTCAAAGGTGGGACTCCAGGAAGCCCCACTCAGGGGTGCCCGAGACTGCCGGGGCAGGGTGACCCCCTCGTGGGACTTAAGGGACATGAGGTGTAATTACTGTGGCCAAAAGGGGCACAAGGTGGCACAGTGCCTGAAGATGAAGGAAATGGCAGCCAAGCAGAACCCGCAGGGTATTAACTGGGTGGAAGCCCACCGGAAAGGGGCACCGCCAGGCCCAGGGACTGCAGTCGAGAGGGCTGTGCCAGGGGAGGGGACCACCAGGCCAGGCCAGCAGGGGAAGGCGGGGCCCCAGGTCCAAAGCACCCGTACCCAATCCGCCGGGTGAGCGTGGGACAGGCCCCGGGGGACTAATCGCCACATCATCGCCATTGAGATGGGGGGAAGACGTGTCCAGGGGTTCTGGGACACGGGTGCAGAGGTGACGCTGGCGCGGTCCGAGGTGGTGGACCCAGACCAGGTAGTGCCCGATTCCTACCTGAACCTGAGGGGAGTGTTTGGGCCCCCCGTCAAGGTGCCCGTAGTGAGGATACACCTGAAATGGGGGGCTAAGGAGGGACCCAAAGAGTTCGGGGTGCACGACCACCTGCCTACCGAGGTGCTAATGGATAATGACTTGGAGAACTGGCCGGATGGCACTCATAGCGCCCTGGTCCTTACCCGGAGCCAGAGCCAGCGAGGGGTGCGGGACCTCCCGAGGGCGGGGGCTGAAGCGCCGAGGGTAGGGCTCGACAGGGCTGGGCCGGAGCCTCCGTCCCAGGGTGGGGAAACTGAGGCGCCACCAGCCAGGGCTGTATCCTCAGACCCAGCAGCTGAATTCCAAACGGAGCTGCAGGTGGATCCCTCCCTGGAGAAACTGAGGGCCCTGGCTAGCCACGACAGTGCAGGGTCCCACGGGGAGAACCGCCAGGAGCGATTCCTGTGGGAGAGGGGATTCCTGTACCGGGAATGGACTGGTTCAGGGCGAACTAAATCTTGGAAAGTCGGGAGGCAGCTGGTGGTTCCCCAGAGGTACCGCCGCAAACAGTTGTTCTTGGCCCACGATATCCCGCTTTCGGGGCATCAGGGCATCCGGAGCACCAGGCAGAGGCTGCTGCAAAACTTTTACTGGCCCGGGGTCTTTGACGCTGTCCGACAGTATTGCAGGACCTGTGACTCCTGCCAGAGGGTGGGGAAGGCCCGGGATAAGTGTAAAGCCCCGCTGAGACCTTTGCCCATCATAGAGGAGCCTTTCCAGAAGGTGGCCATGGACATAGTGGGGCCCCTCAGCAGGGTGACCCGGTCAGGGAAGAAATACATCCTGGTGGTGGTAGATTTTGCTACGCGCTACCCCGAGGTGGTGGCCTTGTCCTCTATCGAGGCAGACACCGTGGCAGACGCGCTGCTGACCATCTTCAGCAGTGTGGGGTTCCCCAAGGAGGTCCTTACAGACCAGGGGTCTAACTTCATGTCGACCCTGCTCCAGTGCTTGTGGGAGAAGTGTGGGGTCTGACACACCTGGGCCTCAGCCTACCACCCTCAGTACAATGGGCTAGTGGAGAGGTTCAATGGGACCCTAAAGAGGATGCTGAAAACCTTTATGGACCAGCACCCGCAGGACTGTGACAAGTATTTACCCCACCTGCTGTTCGCATTTAGGGAAGTGCCCCAGGAATCCTCAGGGTTCTCCCCATTCGAGTTGCTGTACGGAAGGAGGGTGAGGGGTCCCCTGGACTTGATGAGGGCCGAGTGGAAGGGAAAGGCCTCTCCCGATGGGGAATCAGTGGTAGAGTATGTACTGACTTTCTGGGAAAAGCTCGTGGAGCTCATGGGCTTGGCTAGGGGGAACCTAGCAAGGGCCCAGAGGAAGCTGAAGCTCTGGTATGACCGCTCAGCACGTGCCCGCTCCTATGCTACCGGGGACCAGGTGATGCTCCTCATCTCCGTGAGGAAGAACAAGCTGCAAGCGGCCTGGGACGGCCCCTTCACGGTCATCAGGCAGGTAAACGAGGTGAACTATGTGGTGGAACTGTCCAACCGGGCTCACAGCCACCGGGTGTATCACGTCAACATGATGAAGCCGTACTGGGACAGGGAGAAGTTGGTGCTGGCTGTGTGTGGGCAGTGGGAGGAGAAAGGAGAGGACCCCCTGGTGGGACTCCTCCCTGAGGCTGGGGCTAACCCCTCGCTAGAATCAATTCCCCTCTCAGACCAGCTAACCCCTGCCCAGCAGGCAGAGATCAGAGCCGTGCTGCATTCATACCAGCAGCTGTTCTCCAGCCGGCCTGGGCTCACTAACCTGGCTGTCCACCGGGTGGAGACGGGAACCAACCCTCCCATCAGGTGTTCCCCATTCAGGGTCACTGGGAAAACAGCCCAGGATCTGGAGAGAGAGGTCGGGGATATGCTGGCTTTACGGGTGATCCAGCCGTCTGCCAGTCCCTGGGCCTCGCCCGTGGTGCTGGTCCCCAAGAAGGACGGGTCGATCCGGTTCTGTGTGGACTATCGGAAGCTCAATGCCATTACCGTGTCCGATGCCTACCCCATGCCTAGGACCATGAGATCCTAGACAAGTTGGGGGGTGCCCGGTACCTCACTACCATGGATCTTACCAAAGGCTACTGGCAGGTGCCTTTGGACCCGGAGGCCAGGGCGAAGTCCGCCTTCACCACACCAATAGGGCTCTTCGAGTTCTTAGTCCTGCCTTTCAGCCTCAAGGGGGCACCTGCCACCTTCCAGCGCCTGGTGGATCAGTTACTAAGGGGGATGGAGGGCTTTGCACTAGCGTATATTGACGATATCTGTGTCTTTAGCCAGACCTGGGAGGAACATGTGTCCCAGGTGAAGAGAGTGCTGGGTCGCCTCCAGGATGCAGGACTGACCATAAAAGCTGAAAAGTGCAAGGTGGGGATGGCAGAGGTTTTATACCTGGGCCACAAGGTTGGGGGTGGCCACCTGAAGCCGGAGCCGGCCAAAGTGGAGGCAATCAAGGCCTGGCCCGCCCCCCAGACTAAGAAGCAGGTCCAGGCTTTCATTGGGATGGCGGGGTAATACCGGAGGTTTGTGCCCCACTTTAGCTCCCTGGCAGCACCCCTCACAGAGCTGTGTTGAAAGGGAAAGCCGGACAAGGTGGTCTGGACCAAGCAGTGCCAGAGGGCTCTCTGTGCGCTGAAGGGAGCACTTATCTAGGGCCCGGTGCTGGTAAACCCAGATTTTAACAAACCCTTCCTGGTGTTCACCGATGCCTCGGACACAGGGCTGGGGACAGTACTGATGCAAACTGATACTAAGGGGGAGAGACACCCCATTGTGTACCTGAGCAAGAAGCTGCTGCCCCGGGAGCAGCACTATGCGGTCATAGAAAAGGAATGCCTGGCCATGGTGTGGGCCCTTAACAAACTGCAGCCGTATCTATTTGGGCGGCGCTTCACCGTGTACACCAACCATTCGCCCCTGACATGGCTGCACCAAATGAAAGGGGCTAATGCCAAGCTGCTGAGATGGGCCCTGCTCCTCCAGGGGTATGACATGGAAGTGGTCCATGTGAGGGGGAGTGCCAATGTTATAGCGGATGCTTTATCGCGGGGCGGGGACCTTGAACTTCCCCAGGTCACTGGCTAAGTGACCCTGCTCCGTTCAGCCTCAAAGGGGGGAGAGATGTGACGAAGTGGGGGGTTTTCTTGTTTTCTGTGGAGTTTCAATGGTTTGCATGCAGAGGGGGTGGGACTCAGTTTCCCTGGGTGTTACTGGTTTAACGAGGTGAGGGGAGAGGGAGTGTGTTTTGCAGAGGACCGGAGAGAGGACTTGGGGACCCAGCCGATGGCTGGGAGGATGGAGACCCCAGAGACCAGTGACCTGGCGACCTGGTGACCTGGAGGCCCAGCTGAGGAGATGCAGCCAGTTCTGGCCAGTGGGCGGACAATGGGCTGCAGAGTGAGGACCCGGTGACCTAATCAGCCGGTTTCAGCCAGAGGACAGAAGCGAGGAGAGGAGGCCCCGGTTTACAACCCTGTTTACCTGGAGAAAAGACAATGGACAGTGGCGGGGCCTCGGGCTGGTGATCTCAGATGCCTAGCTGGGAGCTGGGCTGGAGAGGGGGAGCAGGCAGAGCCCACTTGGATGCAGAGAGACTGGGATGTGCTGGGCTGAGGGAGGCCAGGCCTGAGACCCTGAGAGTTTCCTGTGCCGTGTTCAACTTTCAATAAACCCTCCTGTTTCATGCTGGCTGAGAGTCACTCCGGTCTAGAGAACAGGGTTGCATCAACCCCTTTGGGGTGGAGGCCCGGGGGTTCAGAGCGAGTGGACTCCCCAAGGGGGCCCACAGCGAGAAACAAGTGTGCTATGACCACATGAAACAACTTTTGAGGTGCATAAACGATGACCAACATCAGTGGCAGCTTTGTGGCGATTTGAAGGTTGTTGCTCTCTTGCTTGGTCTGCAGACTGGATACACAAAGTACTGCTGTTTTCTCTGCGAATGGGATAGTCGTGAGAGAGATTCCCACTACATCAAGAAAGATTGGCCACTGCGACAGTCATTGGAGCCTGGGAGGAAAAGTGTTCAGCATCCACCACTTGTTGAATCAAGGAAGATTTTGTTACCACTCTTACACATCAAGCTGGGTCTGATGAAGAACTTTGTCGAGGCCATTGACAAAACACAAGCAGCTTTCAAGTACCTCCGTGGAAAATTTCCAAGGTTAAGTGAAGCTAAGATAAAGGAAGGTGTCTTTGTTGGTCCTCAGATTCGTGAACTTCTTCGAGATGATGCATTTGACCATGCACTGCGTGGCAAGGAAAAGACGGCATGGAAAGCCTTCCAGTTAGTGGCAATACATTTTCTCGGAAACAGCAAGGCAGACAACTACAGGTTGTTGGTGGAAAATCTCCTCAAGGCATACAAAAGCCTTGGTTGCAACATGTCACTAAAGATACATTTTTTGCACTCTCATCTAGATTTTTTTCCACCAAACTGCGGAGCAGTGAGCGATGAGCACGGCGAGCGATTTCACCAGGACATTGCAACAATGGAGAAACGCTATCAGGGCAAATGGAGCCCATCAATGCTTGCAGACTATTGCTGGACAGTGACAAGAGATGCTCCATTTAATGAATACAAGAGACAAGCCAAGAAGCGCCGAGTAGACACTGAATAGGACTAAACTATGTACATAATAGTTTTTTGCCTTTTGTTTCATAATACATTTTATTTATATAACCCTTTTGCTGATTTTTAAAGTGTTACATAAACAGGACAGGTGAAATATTATCATGTAAAGCAACCATAAACACATGAAAGGACCTAGGTTTACAATTTATGATTAAAACTCTACTATCTACACAATATACATCAACATAAAATGTAAAAACTTAAATATCTTAGAAACAGTAGCCAATCAGTTGTTTTAATTGTCATATTTGAATTCAGCACATCAAAATACATAATAAATAGCACATTTTATCTCTGAAGCAGACGACTTCTCAAAAATTGTAAACCAGTGTAATAAATGCCTATTTCCCAGAAGGCTGGAAGCCTCAAATAGCTAATGTTAATGATCTGCTTTGAAGATAAAAGTGCGACACACCTGCTAACCATGATTATTATTATGGGAGAGATGAATATGTCTTCTGACTTGTCATTGAAGAAGCCAAGGTGAATGGAGATGAAATGCAATGCAGACAGGTTGAGGGATGAGCTGGGGGAAAGATGATGGGGAGAGCAGGTGTCATGGAACAGGTCACCTAAACCCCTAGTGGTCACCTACCACCGCACACTAGAATCTTCGACCCCAGGAGGACTCCCTGCTGTGTGTTTCAGGTGTACCTCCATCGCAGAGAGATGTCCTACTGCTCACCCTGTCGGGGGTGGTGGTGTACCCACAGCCGTGTGTTAACAGCTCCATCAACACCTGTTCTACAGGGTGCAGCGGCTGCAGAGTGGTGAGATACCCTGCTCCTGCCATGGTGACCTTCGGGGGAGCATCGGGGGCTTGTCTGGTTATGGGGGCCATGGGGGTTATGGATGGGGCTACGGGTACATCCGTGGGGGCTGTGGGAGCTCTGGGCCATGTTAAACCCAGAAAGACCATCCCTGGGACAAGGAGTAACCAGGCAGTGAATAACGGGATCAGCTTAGGGGCATGGCTTTCAAAAGTGCGGAGCACCCACAACTCCAATTCAACTCAATGGGTACTGTGAGTGCTCAGCCCCTCTTTAACTCTGCCCCACACACGTCTTTAACTCTGCCCCATATGTGTCTTTCCCATGTTGCGCTTTCCTCACATTTATGAGTCTTTCCTCTAATGGCTTCCCAGCCAGGGGCTTCTTCTAGTGTTAACGTGTTGGGCTGAGTCTCATGTCAAGCCAGGCTCCGTTACCCCACACGGCTAATGGCTGTGAGCTGCCCCTAAATGACATTTGCACTCACAGTAAGGCCCCTCCCACTGCTCCAGTGGGGTCAAGGGGCTTTAGTGTCAATGAGAATCCAGCCCTGTGAGTTGTGGCCTTTCCACGGCTATTTACCGGGTGTTTCTGGCTTTGAACTTTCTCACAGTGGATGTATAATGGCAAAGCTGCTCGCTCCTCGGCCTATATTTTCATTTGTGGTATTTGACACTGACTGGGGAGAAATAAGTGTCTCAAAGTGGTTGCAGACAGGTCTTGATTGTGAAAATTCTCAGCAGAAAGAAAGAAAGAAACAAACATCCTGTGTGAAATGCGGCACCTTGGAGAGGGTGATGCGTGCAGCCCTCGCACACAGCGGGGTAGATATTCTCTCCACTCTGCAACGGTTCTCCCTGTAGCTCCACACAGCTTTTCAGCTGCACATTAACAATTATGTCGCATCACAGCTGTCGTCTACACTGGCAACGTTAAAGCTGGTTGTTGGGGTGGTAGGGGAGGAGGTGAGCGACAGGGGTGCGTGGGTCTCTGTAGCTCCAGAAAAGAGGCCCTACAACGAACTGGCTCTCATGTAGCAAAGCAGCCGAGAACTAGCCGGAAGCCCAGGCAGGAAAGGAGGAAGCCTGCCTGTGTAGGGAAGCTCGGTGGACTGTTTGTTGTACTATCTAACAGGATGAGAAATGGCTTGATTCAAATCCTATCCAGTTTAGAGAACTTAGATTGCGGTTTTGTTTTAATTCTTATGGTGATCTACTTTGATCTCTATGCTATTACGTGTAATCACTTAAATTCTATCTGTCTGTAGTGAATAAATCTGTTTTATATTTTTTTACCTAAAACACTGTGGTTTGCTTGAAGTGCAAAGGGAAATCTATTCAGGAACAGGGGCTGGGGCATTGTCCTCTCCACATCGAGCGAGGGGCGCACTGGGAAATACACATATACGGGTCAGGCTGTTCCCCAGGGCAGGATGGTAGAGCTTTGGGGTCCTACGCTGGGGAGGCGCTAACTGGAGTCTCTCTATTGATAGTTCATGAGTGGCTGAGGAGAAGCATTCACAGAACTGCAGCTGGGTGTGTCCCTGCCTGTGTAAGGTCGGTGTGGATGCAGGACCAGGAGCGCTCTGCAGTTTGTCACAGCAGCACAGTGTGAGAGGGGGCCCAGGCTGGTTAGTCAGAGGGCTCTGTGGTGCCCCAGTTCCAAGTTACACCCCGGGGGGAGGAGGGGAACCCGTCACAACGGTGTAGCCCAATGTGCTAGCTTGTCTTTATTATATTCACTGTTTTGCATTATATTCAGCAGTAATGCAAGGAACCTACAGGCCTGTATCCTGTCAGACATTCGCTTCAGCAAGTTAGCATAAGGCTTGAGGCCTATGAACTTCGCACAGATAAACAGCCCAACGGAAAACAACAAGTATTTGGGGAGCTGAAAATAGAGTGTTACAGGTAAGTTCTGACCACAGTTTCATAATCCAACTGCAGAAGTGTCATGGCAATGAACTGACGTACATAACGGGTACATGAGCTACATCCGCAGATACCTGACCAGTAAAGGGCCATGGTAACAAACTGACCTATGTGATAATAAGTTAAGATCATTAATACACTAACCTATGGAAAAAGACACTCCAACATTGGTAAGGGGAGGAAATACAAAGAAGGGAGAGGAAGAAACCCCTACTGCATATGCATTAGACATGGCAACCTCAGCATAAGGCCGGGGTGGCCAACCTGTGACTCCGGAGCCACATGCGGCTCTTCAGAAGTTAATATGCGGCTCCTTCTATAGGCACCGACCCCGGGGCTGCAGCTACAGGCGCCAACTTTCCAATGTGCCGGGGGGTGCTCACTGCTCAACCCCTGGCTCTGCCACACCATGAAACAGCTGATCGAGAGGTGTGGGGAGGGAGGGGGAGGCGCAGATGGTTGGGAGACCCTGCGATGGCTGTGGGGGAGCTGATGCGGGGCTGCTGACGTGTTACTGTGGCTCTTTGGCAATGTACATTAGTAAATTCTGGCTCCTTCTCAGGCTCAGGTTGGCCACCCCTGGCATAAAGTATTGTAATAGTGGCATTCCAGCCCAGGGACGGTAGGAGAAGGAGATGTCATCCTTTGGGGGTGCCAGCAGGACGGCCACTGGGTTGATGGGGAATGTGTTGGTGATGAGGAAGATGATGGCTAACACTTCAGGTTGTTCTGCCGGAGATGGGGTGAGCAGATGGATGTCCAGATGGATGTTCGGTACTATCTCTATCTACCTTGCCAAGTTGGGGTGCTTGTGACTGTGCTAAATGTATTATAAACTATAGTTGTAAATATAAAAGAGTTCCGCTAGTGGGAGTGTAGCACCTGTGCACTTCGGGGTTCCCAACTACCTAATAAATTAAATAAAATTATACCTGATCTTGGGCCCAGAACCTGTCAACCCTCAAAGTATTAACTGGGGATTCTTAAGTGATCAATATAATTAATATATCATCTA
Source organism: Chrysemys picta bellii (assembly GCF_011386835.1). Taxonomy (NCBI): domain Eukaryota; kingdom Metazoa; phylum Chordata; order Testudines; family Emydidae; genus Chrysemys; species Chrysemys picta. Next base: position 420,344 of record NW_027052710.1, read on the forward strand.
AACATCGGGCAAGAATGGGGAGGATCAGAGGGAGCATGTGGCCATGGACGGGCAGCACATCACTTCAGAAGACGAGGTCCCGGGGCTCAGTCAGCTCCCGTTCACCCCACGGCTTCACGTCCACCCATGACTCTGTGCCCTGCACCCCCAGCTCTCTCTGCTGCTCCGGTAGCTCCCCCTCAGCCTCGCCCGGGGTCACCACACCCCTGCACTCCTCCTGGATGAGGGGCTGCCCGTCCCACAGCTTGTCCCGCAGGCGCCAGTGCTTGCTGATGCTTGGCCAGGCCGCGGTCGAGCCCCTCCAGCGGGTTGCAGGCCTTGCACAGGGGCTGGCTGGCCATGTAGCCGCAGTGCTGGCAGGTGCCGTGAGCCAGCATGCGGAGGTCGGGGTGCAGTGAGAGCTGCTCGCCCGAGTGCCCCAGGTGGCCATGGCACTGGGCCGGGCGGCCTCCAGCTCCTTGAGCAGGGCGCGGGCGTAGCCGCAGTATGCCTGGGGGGTGTAGACCCACTCGGTGCTGAAGTAGTCCAGGCCCTGGAAGTAGGCGCAGAGGTAGGGTGGCTCTATGTATTTTGCCGCTCCAAGCACGGCAGTCAGGCAGCTTTCGGTGGATTGCCTATGGGAGGTCTGCCAGTCCCGTGCCTTTAGCGTACCCGCCGCCGAATTGCCGCCGAAGCCGCGGGACCAGCGGACCTCCCGCAGGCATGCCGCCGAAGGGAGCCTGACTGCCGCCCTCACGGCGACCGGCACGCCGCCCCAGTCACGTTCTTGGTGCGCTGGTGCCTGGAGCCGCCCCTGCGTAGAGGACGATCTCCTTCTCGTAGACGTGGCGCAGGGGCTTGCAGTGGGGCACGGCCCCCTCCCTCTCCTCCCTCTCCCGCCCGCTCCTGCCCCCCAGCGCAGCCGGCCCACGTCACCCTGCAGGAAGTTCATCAGCTCTGTTCTAGCTCCACCATCAGATTTGGGCTTGAAAGTTACAAAGGGGTGGAGTTAAGGGTGCTCTAGCTCGACTCCCATATTGGGACTGAGGCAGAGAAACTGAGTCAGAGAGAGGCAAAATTGACTTCCCTACAGACACCCAGTGACCTGGAAATACAACCCAGGTCACTCCCAGGACCCCCACCCCGCTCTAACCACTAAACCCCACTCCCCTCCATGACGTAGGGATAGAACCCAGACCCCTCCCTCTCTAACCCATTAGCTGTTGCCAGACATTTCCAAAGCTGGCCTAGAGGTGGGTGGGTCCTGTCATGCCACGCCGGTGGCCTCTCCCCCCAGCTGGGGATTCCACTTATACACCAGGCTCCCCGGCTCCTGACTCCCACCTTAGCTTGGGCGCTGGCAGGAAGAGGTGCAGGGTGTGAGGCAGCAGCCCGGGGAGTGGTAAACACACCAGGTGTTCCCGTGGTGCAGCGCGTTCGGCTGCTAACCGAGAGGAGGGTGGGTCGAGCCCACCCAGGGACGGTGCTGAGACGTTGCACCTCGGCTGCTGGTCTGCTGCTGCCTGCCCCAAAGACATGGGCTCAGTTTGACTTCTATATTATGCGGGGGTGGGGGGTGACAGGGGATCCAGGTAGGATGACCAGATAGCAAGTGTGAAAAATCGGGACAGGAGGTGGGGGGTAATAGGTGCCTGTATAAGAAAACGCCCCTATATTGCAGGGAAGATAGGGTATCCGGGGGGCTCAGGATGCCCCGGGTGGGGATTAAGGTGCGGGGGTTTCTGGGTGGGGCAGGTCCGATGGCAGGTGCGTTGGGCGGACGTGGGGGCAGCTCCCCAGACAGTGATCCTTCCCCTCCACAGCTGAGGAGTGATGGGGGCGGGAAGCAGGGCTGGGGGGCTGCAGCTTCCTGCAGCCGGGGAGGTCTCTCGGGCTGGGCCTGAGCAGACCCCGGTGGCTCAGCAGTGGAAATCCCATCCTCTCCCCCTCCCCCACACCCCGCACAGCCCAGATTAGCAGCTGGGCGCTCACCTGGGAGCCTGGCTCTTATGAAAAACAGCCCCAAAGTGGAGCTCTGCTGTGGGTCACGACTCTTCTGCTCTCCCTGTTCCCAGCCCAGGGAGGAACTGACCAGCAGGGACAGAGCTCCTGGCGTCACCTCCCCACCCCACCCGCAACGTGAAAGTTCATGAGGCAGTGAGTTCCACAGGCAACTCTCAGGAGCAGGTTCTTGTGGCTAAGGGTGCAATGCGCTGGCTGCGCTCAGCTGGTCCGTATCCCGGGGGATGGGATTTAAAGGGCTGTTTGGTGGCGTATAAAGGCCGAAGCGAAAGGATTCAACCCCGAGCCGTGTCCCGCGTCGAAACCGATCGGGTCGAAATCGACACATTCCTGCAAAACACTTTGGTTCTGTCTGTATCTCCCAACCGGCCCGGCCCGGCCTGGCTCTCCGCAGCCAGATCAGACTGGGGGTGGGGGGTGGGGGAGACACGGGATGGGGAAGGGGACTCTCACCTGTAGCTCCTCGGCGCGTTGCTGTCCCGGCGGGCGAAGGAGCGGACGACACCGGCTCTCCGCCTCTCCGTATAAAGCTCCCGTTAGGGGAGAAAGGGGAAGTTGGCACAAGCCAAAGGGCGGGGTGGCAATTCCCCCGGGCAGGGCCAGCAGGAGGCGCTCGCACCGGGGCCCGGCCGGGCTCGCTGGCTCATGGATTGATTCGATCCTGGATCTTTCTGCCCCTCGTGACTGAGGCGCAAACCGGGGCTTGGAAACCAGCCAGACTCGAGGTCCTGGAGCCCAGGTGGGGAACTGGGAGCCGCAGGCAGGACACAGCAGCAGTCCCAGAAGCAGCCACTTGAAGGCCCATGTGACATCCACTGGCACCGCGCTCCTGACCATAGCTGAGCTCCGGGTCTGCCAATGGGATCTCGGCGGCTGACTGGGAAAGTGACAGCAAGGACCAGCCTCCTATAAAGGCGAGAGTCCCCGCTCCGGTGTGCGGGGAGCGTCACAGCAAAGGGATCCTCTCCGGAGAGCCCAGGCTGCTACCCGCGGAGCTGAGCTGACCTCTGCCCAGGCGAACGGCCCCTCGGCTTCCCCCCTGCCCAGCGAGCAGGTAACTCGCCCCATCGGCGGAGGCACGAATCGGAGCAGGGGTCGTGCAGTGAGAGCCCCCCGGATCGCTTGGCGAACTGGGCTCCTCCAACAACGGGGGATTCATGCAGCCCCTGGCAAGGTGCCATGTCTAGGGGCAAAGAACATCGGTCACCCACAGGCGGGGGGGGGGTCGCTGTGAGAGGGGGTCGCTGCCCTGTCTGTAACCAATGGGGGGGGGGAGTTCTGCTTTCCAAAGGGGGACCCTGGCGAGCTGCAACTCTGGGAAGGACCCAGGTGTCCTGTGGAACCAGCTGCCCGTGAGCCCCCCAGGGGATGCTGTGGCCAAGCGGGTGAGCTCGACCCTGGGCTGGGGAAACGGGTGAATAGCGAGTAGGAGCCGGGAGGTGGGATCCCCTCCGGATAGCGGGAGACCCTGACTGGAGACTGCGCCCACTCTGGGGAGGAAGCGAAAAATGAAACTATCCCCAGGTGCCCCTTGAAGCCAGAACAAAGCTGCCCAGCTGCGACCAGCTCCAGGCCTGGCCTTTTGTGCAAATTACTTCATGGGCTAATCTGCAGACAGCCAGAAACTGCAGCTTCTGCCCCACAGCTGGGTCCCCCGGGCAGCAGAGGGGAGGGAGCAAGTCACGCAACTGCCGGGAACTGGGCACCTCCGCGGCTGGGGCAGGAGGTGGCCGGGTAGATGGGGGATGCTGCCGCGCTCCTGGGTGGATGGATTCGGGGTGCTGGAAGGTGTTGGGGTGCAGGGGGTGGGTGCTGGGACAGAGATCGGGGGAATGTGGGGAGGTAACGTGGGGGGAGAAGTGGGGGTGTCTGGGGCAGTAGCTGGGGCACTGCGGGGGCGAGGGGGATCTCTGGCCATTGAGGGTCTGTTGGGGAGCGGGGCTGAGAGTCCCGAGCTTGCTGGGTGGATTCTCCCTCTCCCAGCTGGAGGCTCTGGCTGGCTCCTCGCGGCACTTTCCTCCTGAGACCCCATGGTTTGAGGGGGGGAAGCTTTTGGGGGTGAGGGACCCACTGGCCGAGTCCTTCCTCCCTAGAACCTCCAAGGTGTTTAGGCGCAGAACTCCCACGGACTGATGGGAATTAGGCACCTAAAGACCTTTGGGGATTGGAGCCCTGGATACTTTTTTGTTTTAATGGCAGCTGAGTCTCTGCACTGGCTAAGTCTGTGATTTGCACGGGGGGGGGGTGCAGTGGGGAGCGTTACTAACGCCTCCTTCCTCTTCCTCTCCTGGCAGCTCTCTCGAGAATGTCCTGGCGCTGGCCTGGGGAGGTGCACACATTTATCTCCGTTTGCTCCCAGGCACTAATACCCTTGGTATCTAGGTAGAGCTACAGGTTCAACTCTATTAATAAGAGGTCAGATACCCAGGATCAATCAGGTTACTAATCAGAGATTATTGGTCGAAGATGAATCAGCTCGATACAGGGGTGTAAATACATCACGGATGCGGGGAAGTGGTACTGCAGCCTGAACCATTCCAACTACCTGCCAGAAAATCCCCCCTTCATAGACCAGGCTTGTGTATGACAAAGGGGCGCTGAACATTCCTTTCTCCTGACTGATCGACCTGTGGAATTCCTTCCATGGCGTCTGCATTGACATCATCGATACAGTAGAGGCCTGTCAACGAGTCGTCATTTCATCAATCACAGACAACACCTGTAATAGCAACCGTAACAGATACGGCAATATCCTGGATGAAGCTTATTGGGTTAAGTTCATTGTCTTTGGAGTCTGTTGTATGAAATGCAGTTGTTCAGATACCCACGTGGGCCAGGGATTGTCTGTATCTGCATGAGGTGGGGTAACTACGGTGCCTGAGAACAGGGGATTTCAGTCAGGTTGTAACGTGTCCAGAGAAGCACCGCCACCTGCAAATGGACACACCTTCTGGTCCAAGGGTTCCCCAATCCTTAGGGAAGGGCTGCAAGGACTGGGCCGGCTGAGGCCGTAAGACTCAGGGCTTATTCTGAGCAAAAGCTGTTATGAGTTTGTGACCCCAGAGAAACCCGTGGGTGGGGTTTGAAGGGCTGCTCCCAGCCAGAGCTCAGCTCCTGTTGGAGTTGGGGGATCTCTGGTGAGCTTATTAGCACGCGTGTAGGTGCATTTATTGTTTTTAACATGGTTTATCTGTATCGTATTTAGCTTAAGAATAAATGTGCCTGCTTAGAAAGAGCTGTGTGGTAACGTAACTCTGGCAACTACACTGTTTACCGTCTCTGAAGAGGAAGCAAACAGGCCTGCTTAGGCAGTCTGTCTTGTGAGGACGGGGGGAGCTTTGCAGGTGATCTGTGCTTTGCTACCTTCACTTCCTATATTAATCAGATCAATGGCTCTGCTCAGTATATAAGGAGGAGACGTGTGTGTGCCTGTCAAGAGATCACAGCTGGAGACTGGCCCATCTGTTCTACTTCAATAAAGCTCAGAAGAACTGAAGTGTTTCAGGACTAACAGTGAAAGATTCTTTTCTGGGTTGCGGCTTGTTAACCCATAGGTGCAACCAGGAGGGAGGAGGGTGTAATGGGGGGTGACTTTCCTTCCCCAGGTTAGTCGGGGGCACTGTGCTGCAAGGAGCAGGTCAGGGGCTAATTAGGCGGTGCTGTGTTTCTGGGAGTGGGGCAGGGTCTCAGTAGGGGGCGCTGTGCTCCAAGGAGAGGTTGGTGATCTCACAGGGGGCGCAATGCCCCAGGGAAGGTGGCTGGATGCTCAGGTGGGAGCACTGGGCTGCAGGGAGCCGCTGGCATGTTAATTAGGGGAGTTGTGCTGCAGGGAGCAGCGTGGTGGGCATCAGTTACGGGCATCATGTTGCACGGAGTGGGGTGAGGGCTCAGTAGGGGGCGCTGTTCTGCAAGGAGCTGGGCGGGGGGGCTCAGTCTGGGGGGCCTGCTGTGGGGCGGGGGGCTCAGTACAGGTGCTGTGCTGCAGGGAGGCAGGGCTCGGAAGAAGTTTGGGAAGGTCAGGAGGGGGCGCTGTGGTGCAGGGGGTGGGCAGGGATAGATTAAGCAGCAAAACCTTCATTAACACAGAGAAAAGGTGCCCAGTGATACCTTGGGCCCTTCCAGAATGTCAAGTTCAGCAAAACTCAAATGTCTGAAGACCATGAAATGCAGAGTTAAGGTAAATGCTTTATCATAGCTCTGCCCCCCCCCCGCCCGCCCCCACCTCCACCCGACGATTGTTGTACTTAAAGTACTGCACAGGATCTTTTCAGGGGGAATAAGACAAAACGCCACATTTATTAGTAATACATGTATTCATTAACACTGTATTATATGCATATAATATATTACACTTACACTCACACACACACACACAAATCCATTCCATCTTGTTGTTACCAATTAGTTGCTCCCCTTAACTTCACTGGCCAGGTGAGTTAGATGGGGGAGGGGGTGGAGCCGGGCTTCTGCCGATCCGGATCGATGCTCCCATGTTGACAAGACGAGACCCGGGGTCCTCTGCAAGACACCTCACTTTTATAGCAGCTTTCCTCTTATGCAAATCTATACCAGATTCAAACTTTGTGTCTGTGTCCATTGGTCCTTTGTGCTGCTTTCTTTTGAGTGTTGTTCCAATGCTGCAAAGAGGGTGTTTCCAAAAGAAGGTGCTTGCTTCTAACCCCCGAGGCCGTCAGTATGTCTGCTTGTCTTTAATGAGCCCACTTGACACGTTTTATTGTCCTTGGGTCTGGCTCCCAGCCCCTCTCCAAGGGTTGAGGCTGTCTGGATGTGCTGCCTTTCATGCCTTGCTCATCCACACCTCATTCATTCAACAGGGCAATTGATTAAGAGTGGGGGGGGAGAGCTCTTGTTCTACTGCTAGCAAAAAGAAATTTTTCTTCTATCTTATTCTATCCTTAGGGGCTATAATATTATACCAAGGGCAATGCAAAGTTTCTAAATGAGGCTTTGATACAAAGTCCCAGGATACAGAGGTCACACGTGGGTAGACCCACCACAAGGTTATATGAAGAGGCACAATGTAAAGTTATATGAAAATTATCAGAGATTGATCTACATGATGCCAACAGACCCTGGGACTTGTCTGTGTGAACTCCAGCTGCTGTCACTGGGTGAGGTTGTAAATTGTCCTGAATGGGGGAAGAATAAGCTGGAGCCGACTAGGAGAACTGTGATTGAGAACTGAGGAGATCTGGGTCTGATTCCCCCAGGTGTGTGATCAAAGGAACGAGGTGCCCATGGCCCCTGGAGGTTCCAGTCTGCATCGTTTCTATACAGAATTGAGCAGGTTGGGTCAGTAGCAGGGCACTGGGGTCTTCTTGCCATGGGGATTGTTAGCAGTGAGGTGGGATTTGAGCGCAGGCTGTGTGATTAGTGATGAGCAGGGGAAAGGACACGTCTAGGTGCTGTCCTGGGTGCTAGGGTGACGGGGCTGGAAAAGGGGCTGACGTGGTTTGAATGCTACAGGTGTGGTGTTCTGGTGGGGAGCAGGCTCAGTGTCTGAGCATAGGACAAGTGCAGGTAGCGCCAGTGAATAACACTGACCAGGCAGAGTGGGCGTGGGCATGTTCTGAGCACAGGGGGCATCGCTCGAAGGGGGCAGAGCTAAGGTGATGTGGGCCTTTGCCCTAACTCTGTTTCCTGCTTTTCAGAAGTTGGAGTTGTGCTGAACTCACTGCTCTGGCAGGGCAGGAGCTCTCACTGGGCAACCTGAACTCTGCCTCAATGAAGATTTTGCTATTTTACTTTCTAGTGTTTTAAACCAAAAGAGAAATGGTTGTTGGTGGGAGTTCGTGGCCATTTAGACAGCTGTCGTCCCCACCTAGGTTTGCAGTTGCTATGCTACTGTGCCTAGGTAATAATCAAAATACCGAAGTGTTACATGGTGCTTTAGATCAGGATATTTCAAACAGCTTTACATCATTATCCCCATTATACAGATGGGAAACTGAGGCATGGGGAAGGGAAGTGACTTGCTCAAGATCAACCAACAGACCTGTGGCAGAGCTAGGAATAGTCCCAGTCCAGGGGTGTCTCCACTAGGCCACGCAGTTGCCATGTGATTCCTCAGGGCTCCTCCCCTCTCCTGTACATTGTATTACAGTGTGATGGGGATACGGTTAAGCTTTTGTCATGATTAATTTTAGTAAAAGTCAGGGACAGGTCGCAGGCAATAACCAAAAATAATGGGGGGAGGGGCTGATGAGGGGATGACTGAAGCTCGAGCCCCACGGTGGGGAGGAAAGAGAGCCCGAGCCTCGCTGTGGGCATGGGGGGTCCAGCACTTGCACCATGACGGCTGACAGCTCCAGGGCCCGCGGTGCCTCAGGGCCCTATGTCACTGCCCAGGCTCCTTCGGGTCGTCCCTCCCCACACACACACACACACCACCTGCAGCAGCTCAGAGCTCCGGGGCCCCGGCCGGCTGACAGATCTGGCCTCCACCCGACCCAGGGCTAAAGCGGAAAATGTCCTGGAGGCAGGGCCGGCTTTAGGCCGATTCGGCCGATTCCCCTGAATGGGGCCCCGCGCCTAGAGGGCCCCGCGCAGCTGTCCATCCGGCCCACGGCCCACTTACCCCTCCTCCCCTGAACGCTCCACCCACCTTCTCCTCCCCGCGAATCAGATGTTTGCGGGAAGCTTGAAACAAGCAGCAGGCAGGAGGTAAGCAGGGGGGTGGAGGAGAGTTCCAGGGGGGCTCAGTGCGGCCCAGGTCGAGCGCTCGGCTCCCTGCAGCCTGGCCCCGGCCGAACACCCCCAGCCCGGTCCTGGCCAAGTGGCTCTGGCCCGGCCTGGCTCGGGCCCCGCGGCGCCGATCTCGGTCCCGGCTGAGCGGCTCCGGCCCGGACCTAGAACCGGCCGAGCGGCTCCGGCCTGGCTCGGGCCCCGCGGTGCCGGCCCTGGCCAAGTGGCACCGGCCCGGCCCGAGAGGCTCCGGCCCAGCTCAGTTCAGGCCCTGTGGCGCCGGCCCGGCCCGAGAGGCTCCGGCCCCGGCCCGGACGTGGACCTGGCCGAGTGGCTCTGGCCCGGCTCAGCTCAGGCCCTGCGGCGCCGGACCCAGCCAAGTGGTGCCGGCCTGGCCCGAGAGGCTCCAGCCCGGGCCCGGCCCCGGCCCGGACGTGGACCTGGCCGAGCGGCTCTGGCCCGGCTCAGCTCGGGCCCTGCGGCGCCGGACCCAGCCAAGTGGCGCCGGCCCGGCCCGAGAAGCTCCGGCCCGGCCCCGGGCCCGGCCCCGGCCCAGACGTGGACCTGGCCGAGCGGCTCTGGCCCAGCTCAGCTCGGGCCCTGCGGCGCCGGCGCCAGCGCGGACCGAGAGGCTCTGGCCTGGCCCTGGCCCAGCGGCTCCGGCCCAGGCCCAGACCGAGCGGACGCGGCCCAGACCCAGACCCGGACCCGGCCGAGCGGCTCCAGGCAGCGCGGTTAGGGGGCAGGGAGCAGGTGTTGGAAGAGGACAGGGGAGTTCGGAGGGTTGTGGGGGGGGTGGATAGGGGTTGGGGCGGTCAGAGGGCAGGGAACAGGGAGATTGAATGGGGGCAAGGGTCCTGGGGGGGCAGTCAGGAAGGAGCAGGGGTTGGGTTGGGCGGTGGGGGGCAGTCAGGGGCAGGGGTTCCAGGGGCAGTCGGGGACAGAGAGAAGGGGTGGTTGGATGGGGCAGGGGTCCCAGTGGGCCATCAGGAATGAGAGGAAGGGCTGGATGGAGTGGCAGGGGACAGTAGGGGACAGGGAAGGGGGGTGGATGGGGCAGGGGTCCCGGGGTGTGTGTCAATAACTTTAGGTAGGCTTAGCATGCATCCACATACATTACGCAATGTAAGTAATATATAATTTTATTATTTATATAGTTATGGAAAGTAAATAATACATGGAAGAAATGAAAGGTGTTTTTTACGTGTAAAGTAAAAAAAGTAATCCCTGTCGGGGCCCCGCCGAAAATGTTCGAATTGGGCCCCGCACTTCCTAAAGCCGGCCCTGCCTGGAGGTCTCTGAAAGTCCTGGAATCCGTGAGCTCTGTGACATCATTTTATCCTTTAGGGTTAATGGTCCTGCTGTGAAACGTTCACAGTGTGTAGTTACTAACAGGGCCCGGGAGAGAAATCTCAGCTGTGGTGGCTACAGCTATCATTACAGGCTGCCGTGCTGCAGGGATGGACAGGGGCTCATGCAGGGAGAGCGTTATTTAGGTTCAGCAGAGAGCCCCACGCTGCATGGATAAGAACGGGGCTTCGCAGGCAGCGCTGCGCTGCAGGGAGCTGGGAGGCTCAGTAGGGGGCACTGTGCTGCAGTGAGGGTGGCAGGGGACTCAGTAGGGGGCACCGTTCTGCAAGGAGTGGGGTGGGGGTTCGGTAGGGGGCAGCGTGCTGCAGGGAGTGGGGTGGGGGCTCGGTAGGGGGCAGCGTGCTGCAGGGAGTGGGGTGGGGATTCGGTAGGGGGCGCTGTGCTGCAGGGAGTAGGGTGGGGGCTCGGTAGGGGCAGCGTGCTGCAGGCAGTGGGATGAGGGTGCATTGGGGGCGCCGCGCTCCCAGGAGTGGGACAGGGAGCTCGACGGGCAATGCTGTGCTGCAGGGAGTGGGGTGGGATTTACAGTAAGGGCGCTTTCCCCTCACAGTCTGTGCTGGCCCCAATGCCCCAGTGTGGTGCTAGGGGTCACTGTGCTCAGTAGGGGACACTGTCCCCCGCCCGTCAGCGCTGGCCCCAATGGCACAGTCCAGCGCGTCCAAGGTGACAAAAGGCCAATGTAGCCTGTTAGACAAACTGCAAAAGTCAGCAAAGCAGGAGACCAACAGACGGGACTGAAGGAGGGAAAAGAGCTGGGCTAAGGCTCCAGGGTGGGCCGGGCTCTGGGTGAAGTCCCAGGCTGGCACCACAATGAGTTGAGAAAGTCCGGAAATGGGAGGCACCCTCCAGAGTTCAAATCCCCATAGCATGTTTGAGTGATTAACGTCGATGGGACTAGACCTATCCCCCCACCCGGATATTGTGTATCTGGGCGTCACTAAATAGAAGCATTGGGATGGGGGGGACTGAAAGAAGCACGCCTCACCAACATGGCTGCCACCCCCACTGTCTCCTGGAACCCCAGGATCCACCGTGACTCTACTGGGTCTTGTATTCCTCCTCATCCTCAGAGATGTGATGACCAGAGCAGGTCAGAGTGGGAACCACATGATGCCACCAGCTCCAGCTGAATCCGCTAAACTCCACCTGGGATGAGAGACGGATTCCTGCTGACACCCCTCCCTCCTGGTTATTTTCCTTCTCCACGTAATTTCTCCTTTTGCCAGTGGTGACCGAAGATTCCTAAAAGTGTGTGTGGGGGGAGCTGCTACCACCTAAACTGTGCCCCCCATACTTCCCCTACCCCCAAACTCCTGCCCCTTCCCCCCCCCAAGATCCCACCCTCAGACCACCCCTTCTTCCTGAGCCACTGTCCTCGCAGCCGCTCCAGCTCGTCTAAACTAACTTTCCCTCTATCCCCCAAAAGAACAATTCATACCATCTCTGACACCATCCTACAGACTGGCAAGCAGGGGTTCTCCATAAAAGACAGGGAATGAATGAGGGAGATTGTTAAAATGAAAGTCCCACTTAATACTGTTGCCTCTTGGGGCCATGGGGTTCACCATTATTTGCAGGGCTATTTACATTACGAGGAGGAATCAAAGACACAAGCCAGGTCAGTTCTTGGTGTGAGCTTGTTTATTTACACAGAGCGCACACACAGATGTGGTTTCTGAACACAGCAGAAACAGTCACAGGCACTTTCCTCACTCTAAAATCCCCACGCCTGCCATCCAGTGGGCTCTGTGCCCAAGCAACTCTGTCCCTCTGCTTCCTCTAAGCCAGGGGTCTCAAACAAGCAGCCAGCGGCCCGCTGGCTGGCAGGGGCCTGAGGCAGAGGCAGCAGCGGCTGTTGCAGGTCAGGAGGGGGGAGGGGAGGAGAAGGCACATGTGCTTTGCAGCCTTCCCCTCCCCTCCCCCCGGCACTCACCTGGAGGAGACACTGAGGGGGCTTCCGGTCTGGTGGGAGACAGGAATCTCGGCAGTGGACCTCACTCACCTTAGCAGCTGCTGGGGCTCCGGTCGGTGAGAGTTTGACCCCGTGATTCCCCCTAGGTGTGTAATATTGGGTTGGTTTTGTGGTTTTCGGTGGTGTTGCTGTTTGAGGGTGAGTTTGTGCCTGCCTCTGTTTCAAAACTAAACTGGGGATCATGTAACCCAGGAAGAAAGCCCCGAGCCGGTACTTAGTGCTGTGAATTCCAGGTGAGGGGGGGGGGGGGTTGGAGGAGGAAATCAAATACATCAAGAGGGGAGAATGCGAAAGGTCTGCAACACGGCAGGCTGAGACTTTTATCTCTCCCTTCTCCCCCGAGAGAGGGGAAACTGAGGCACGGAGTGATCTGATTCCCCTCCCCAAATTATTTTGCAAAGGAGGGGGACAGGGGGCTCCTATCCAAACCAGTTCCCTTCCCATCAACTCTGCTTCCCCTGCTGCAAGACCACTGTAGGGGCTGAATATTTCCATTAAACTCTGGCTCCTTCATTTGCCCTACAACAATAAAATAGACCGGCTTGGGGGGGGGGAGGAATATCCCCCCCCCCCAAGCTGTGTGGACATTAAGGTTTTTTTGGGGGCAGGGGGGGCACGATAACATTCCAGATTGATCAAACGCCCAGCTCAGCTTTCTAGCCATCCAGCAGCTCTAGGGCAGGGAAGGAAGGGGCTCTTGGTGCAGAGTGGTCACAAAACAGGGGTGAATTTAGCAGGGGGGGGTCCGGTTGAAATCCCACCCGATGCAGCCACACAGAATCTCTGGCGGCGTTAGGAGAGGCCAGGAGTGGAAGCAGGTGGCCCGGGGGTGGGGGGACATTTGCCCTCAGTCCTGGGCTCTGGGATGGACTAGACTGGGTGGGTGGTGGGTTCAGTCTAGTCTTCCAGCCTGTTGTTCTCGCTGGGGTTTGTGGTTTTCATCTGGCTCCACCGAAAAGATCAAACAAGCCCAGTAGAAAAGGGGGGTGAGAGAGGTGGGAAGGGGTTTGTAAGGGGTTAAAGTGACCCATCAACGAAAGAGTAAAACCAGAGTGTGACTGGGTTTCCCCCCAGCCACCACTACTGCAAACACTGGGCAAGGGGCAGCCCCATCCCCCACCGAGGCTATGGTGAGGGGCAGCAGGGGAGGAAGGAAGCCACATGTGATGGCAGTCCCCTCCCCCCCAGCACCCACCACCCCCTCTCCGGCCCCCAAACTCCTGTCCCAGAGCCTGCACCCACCCCTCCGCACTCCCTCCCAGAGCCTGCACCCCTCCACCCATCCTGCACCCCACACCGTGCCCCAGCCCGGAGCCTGCACCCAAACTCTGTCCCACTCAGCCCTGGGCAAAGCTCTCCTTGGCTGGCTCCCAGCCCCTCTCCAAGGGTTGCAGCTGTCTGGAAGTGCCTGCCTTCCACACCTTCCTCATTCACACCTCATTCATTCAACAGGTCAATTGATTACAAAGTGGGGGGAAGATCTTATTCTACTTCTAGCAAAAAGACATTTTTCTTTTACCTTAATTATACTACCTTAGGGGCCAGCTATAACATTACCAAGGTTCAATACAAAGTCATATAAAATTATACAAAAATGCATAATGCAGAGATTTATCTTCAACTGCACTGATTGATTGCTGTGTGCAGTAATATAGTGACCCCTGGGTCTTTGAATGAGGCTTTATACTTGGGGGGGAGCGAGCGGCGAGTGGGTGGGCAAGCGGCGGGTGGGCAAAGAGGCAAGCAGTGAGCCAGCAGGGGTTCTAGGGGATGGGGGCATGGGGGTTTCTGGCGGGGGAAGGGAGAAGGTGAAAGGAGGCAAGTGGTGGGTGGGGGACTGACTAGGAGGGACACAGCAAGCCAGCGGGGGGCTAGGGGGTGAAGAGGGGTGTGATGGTGGGGCTGAGCGGGGAGGGGTCGGGTCCTATTTTACTGCTGTGATCTGATCACCCTATGTCACCCCCCACCCCCAAACCTTCCTTTTCGGCCCACAGCTGTTTCGTCGGGGTGGCCCTGGGGAAGCAGAGTTTGTTTCCGTGGGCCGGGAGGCGCTGGGGGGGGGGGGGGGGGGGGAGGAGGGCACAATTTTATATTAATAAGGAAATATTTTATAAATTTTAATAAAATAAACATTATTGAAGAAAATCAGTTGTACAACTATCAAAACATGAATTATTTTCCTAATATGAAAGTGAAAATCAGCTAATTAATATATAATTTTGTTATTATTTATATAGTCATGGAAAGTAAATAATACGTGGAAGAAATGAAAGGGTTCTTTTTAAGAGGCTTTTTTTTTTAGTCATCCCTGCTGGGGCCCCGTCGAAACTGTTCGAATTGGGCCCCGCACTTCCTAAAGCCGGCCCTGCCTGAGAGCAACAATCTAAGACTAGACGCAGCAGGCGGGTGCTCCAGGCAGACGGGGGAGCACATGGGAGCAGGGAGATGGTTGGGATAACGCAATGGGCAGTGCTCCCAGAGCTCCAGCCACGGGCCATTGTCGAGTGATCCAGAGGGTCCATGGCCGGGGTGAGGCTGAAGGAGGCGTTTGCAGAAGGTCAGTCCGGGGGCTCTGTGGAGGTTACAGTCGGCTCCTCCCCGGACAGGGGCAGCCTGGGGGAAAGTGTGAACGCGTCTGTGCTCAAAAGCCTGTTTCATTTGCCTTGGGCCCTGCAGTGACGAGGGAGGGGTTGGCACCGGGGGGTCGTCACGCAAGTCTAGGGTTACCATATTCAAACATTTAAAAAAGAGGACACTCCACGGGGCCCCGGTCCCGCCACCAGCCCCACCCCAACCCCTCCCCTTCTCCGCCCCCATTCCAACCCCTTCCCCAAAGTCCCTGCCCCAACTCTGCCCCCTCCTCTGAGCACCCTGCATTCCCCCCTCCTCCTTCCCGCTCTGATCTTGGTTGGGGGTTGCTAAGTGCTTCCCTGCTCCCCACTCGCCCTGCAGCCCCTGCAGCCTCTATGCCCCTGCCTGCCCTGCTCCTCCTTGCCCTGCAGCCTCTGCACCCCATCACCCCTGCAGCATCTGTGCCCCCTGCTCCCCACTTGCCCTGCAGCCCCTGCACCCCCTCGCCCCTGCAGCCTCTGCGTCCCCCGCCTGCCCCACCCCTACAGCCTCTATGCCCTTGCCTGCCCTGCTCCTCCTCGCCCTGCAGCCTCTGCACCCCCCTCTGCAGCCTCTGCGCCCCCTGCCTGCCCTGCCCCTGCAGCCTCTACCCCACCCCCGCTGCCTGCCCTGCTCCCCCCGCTCACCAGGCAGAGGGAGAGCTGCAGGCTCCAGGTGGACTCAAACACTGCCACACTGCTCTGTGGGGGAGGAAGGAGCGGGGGAGGGGGAGGGACTCTGGCTGCTAGAGGCCCTAGTGGCTGCGAGCGGCTTTCAGTCAGGCCAGGCGTCCAATCAGCCGCGCCGCACTCTGCATGAGGGGAAGGGGGAAATCCCGGACATTTCTACTTGATTAGAAATCTCCCCCCGGACGGCCTTTTAAAGCTGAAAAACCCGGACATGTCCGGGGAAACCCGGACAGATGGTAACCCTACGCAAGTCACATCAGGATTTAGGGTTTTACAATTGTGTCTGAGTGAATTTACCCACATGCCCAATGTGGTGCCTGCCCAGGCTGCAATTTCAGGGCAACAGGAACCAGGAAGTTGAAAATCTGTGGCTAGAAGGAGTCGTTGTTGGTGTCGCTCCCTGTTGTTTCCCAGTGAAGAGTTCGATGGGCTCTGCCCTGGCCCTGCTCTCGGCTGGGGCCTGAAATAACCATTCCCTGAGCTCCTTGCAGAGCGCGTGAGGCACTGGGAACCCTGGGAGCTTTATCACAACTTGGCCTTGTTCGCTGGTGAAATAAAGAATAAACAAAGAACAGGGTCAGTCAGGATGACCCTGGCTGACTCATATTCAGTATGTTATGGTGGGGGGGAGACCTCCGTGGAAACGGAGCTCAGAGCTCAGTTATGGTGAAGTTTCACACCTGATGCAGAAAAGCAGCAATTTCATGAGACTTCCCACAGCTCTGAGCGCCGAGCTCCAGCTGGGACAGGGTCTTTACTTTCATCCTTTCAGTCACGTGCCGATGTTTGATCCTTTCAGGGGGTGCGGGTGTTTTTTGTGCTGTTTCTCTCAGTTTGAAACGTCTCCCTCCATAACCACCTCCAGAACTCGTAGAGCATCAGCAGCAGCAGCATCCAGGAAATTCTGCAATATGATCTTTGTGGTAGGGAAAGAAACTGCTGCAGATAATATGGAACCTACCACAGGTATAACATTTAAAAAATAGGTAGAATATTTCACTGTCCCAGCTCCGCACTTCGTCAGTAGCTTAATTACAAGATCTTTTGTTATGTCCTCACTCAGTGGGACTTTATAACGGCCTTCAGCTCTGCAATGGGCTTGTTATTCTGTCTAGCAAGTGTAGCGAGAGCGTTTTCAGTGAGGCCGAAGTCCCTGCAGTACTCTTTCAGGGACGTCATCAGCATGGTGGTATCGCAAGCAGTGGAGAGACCCGGGATAGGAAGAGCAGTGACTGCGCATGACACCAGACTTTTCCCCCATATCTCTGCTTGCAGTTGTTGTTTTTTCTTCTCCAAGGTTTCTTTAGAAACATTGGACAGGGATCGTAGGAGAGTGAGTCTCTTGTGACCAGGGAGCTCATCCACAAGCGTTTCCTGCAACTTTGGAAAATCATAATTGCGTAAGTCCTGTCTAGATACAAGAAAAACGCGTGGGGAGACCACCCCTCCTGCTTCCAGGCCTTCGATGCACTTCCTTCTGATGGCATCGAGGATCGCACTCTCACTGTACTGATGTGGCCTTTTCGTGGCAGCTTTCCTCTGCTTCAGGATTCCCTCCTCGTCATAGTGTCGTTTTTCATTTGTCAAATCCTGGTCCACCTTGGAGCGCACAAAGTAAAACTTCTTCCCCTGTCTCTGGATCTCCTTGGCGAGTTCAATATCGTGGGTTTTGAAGCGGGTGCAGGAGATGATGATGAAAAAATCATAGCGGCTGAACCCCACCTGCTCGAGGTACGTGTCTGATTTAAATTTTGGGGTCCCGATCCCTGGCAGATCCCAGACTATTACATTTGGGTAGCTAGGATGTGGGTAGGCAGTGGGCTGCATTGTTGTTTCATTCACCCCCGTATCAGCCGCATCAGCATCTGTATCCCCCAGGCCCCGGATGGCGTTGACAAAGGACGATTTTCCAGTGCCCGCCTCCCCTGTGACAGCGATATTGAGAGTGATTTTATCAACCATCTCCAGAGCCTCTTTCACTTTAGCAGCTGCTTCGGTGAGGTTTCCTTTCCCGACAGCAGCCGTCAGTTCTTCCATATCCTCTTCAGGTATCTTAGGAAGCTCTTTAGCATCTACCCCAGCCATGGCAGCTCCAATGCACTGCTCAGTCTGCCTGCGAAAAGACAATGAGATATTCCATGTACGGTTAGTTTATACAGTAGATAGACGTCAGCTCACATGTGAAGGTCCGGTGGGAGTTTGGGCAGGAAATGGGAAAGGTGGAGTTAAGGTGACACTTTCCACTCAGCTCAAGCACATAACCTTAACTCTGCCCCCATAGGAATGCCAGGAGAGACACCCCCTGTGTTTTTCTGGGGACGGAAGGGACCACACAACATGTGACATGTGAAATCCTAGAAAAGGATTCGTATTTTCCCAACAGGAAGCCAAAGAAATTCCCTTAGAGAAAGAAGAAGAATCTCATGAAGTTCGTGGACTGGCTACTGTGTCCCAATCAGCCTGCTGGGGCTTCTCAGCGAGTCTCAGGGAAGGGAGGAAGAATCCCAGTCTCCTCAAGCCTTCTGCTATCTACACAGTCTCTAGCCTTTCTTCCCACCTTTGATTTAGAGCAGGAGTCTCTTCCTAGAGCTTCCAGGAGAGCCAGAGCAGGTGGGACAGGGGACTGGGTGATTATCAGGGGATTGGAAGAAGGCAGGGGCATTTTCCTCCCTTCCTGTCACCCTGCGTGCATGATGGGAGAACCCCCACTGGGCCTCACGCTCATTAGTTCTACCAGTGTCTGCACTGGGGCTTTGGTCAGCTTAAGTTTACCACACAGGATGTGAAATTTTTCACAGCCCTGAGCGATGTAATTAGGTCGACCTAACTCTGCAGTGTAGACCATCTCTTAGAGGAAGCAGAGGGACAGAGTTGCTTGGGCACAGAGCCCACTGGAGGGCAGGCGTGGGGATTTTGGCGCGAGGAAACTGCCTGTGACTGTTTATGCTGTGTTCAGAAACCACAGCCGTGAGCGCGCTCTTTGTAAATAAACAAGCTCACACCAAAAACAGACCTGACTTGTGTCTTCGATTTCTCCTCCTAATGCAAATAGCCCTGCAAATAATGGTGAACCCCATGGCTCCAAGAGGCAACAGTATCAAGTGGGACTTTCATTTTAACAATCTCCCTCTTTCATTCCCGGCGGCTGTAGAGAGTCTTTTATGGAGAACCTCTGCTTGCCAGTCTGTAGGATGGCGTCAGATATGGTATTAACTGTCCTTTTGGGGGAAAGAGGGAAAGTTAGTTTAGAGGAGCTGGAGTGGCTGCTGCTGTTGATGCTGTCACAGTCTGACCCCGCCTGGTTTAAGGCAAATCCAGACAAACACACACAAAAGGGGGGAGGAAAGAGCAGCAAAGGGAGAAAATGCAGCTTCTGTCCCTGGGGCTGACTCTCACTTCCAGCCTTATGGCTGGAGAAACACAGGCCCAGCCCATGGTCTGACCAGCCACTCCCACACCTGGCAAACTCATGCTGGCATCTGGCTGTTTAAGGCCTGGCTTTTAGCTGCCTTATTGGTCACAGGCTCACAGCCCACGTGCAAAGGGTAGAATTGTCTTGTCCTGTGACGCTGAATTCTTAACAGACAGAGGCAAAAGGACGGGGGCGGGGAAATAAGGCAGAGAAGGACAATGCCCCAGGATGGACGGGGCGTCCTCAAGAATCAATCTCAGATCCCAGGTGGAGTTTAGCGGATTCAGCTGGAGCTGGTGGTGGCATCTGGCTCCCTCTCTGACCTGGCCTGGTCAGGACGTCTGTGATAAATAAAGAGGGAGAGGGGTAGCTCCCTTTGATGGGCAGCCAGTTAGCTGTAAAATCCCTCTTGGTAGCTGTTCTTTACTTGCTTTAGCTGTAAGGGGTTAAAAAGGTAAAGGAAAAAAAAGTGGGCACCTGACCAAAAGAGCCAATGGGAAGGCTAGAACTTTTTAAAATGGGGAAAGAAACTTTCTCTTTGTCTGTTGTTTTCTGGGCTGCAGGGACATGGAGCAGCAATGCTATAAGCAGGAATGTTGTGTAAAGTTTGAACCAGGTATGAAAAAGTATCTTCCATGCCTAGAAGAAATAATTTGCATAGGGAATGTTTAGTTAGATGCTATCAGGTTTATTTCTTATTTTGGCTTGTGGATCTTCTCTGTGCTAACCCCAGATGCTTTTGTTTGCTTGTATCCTGTAAGCTGAACCCCC
The DNA here is from genome assembly GCF_011386835.1 of Chrysemys picta bellii. Classification (NCBI taxonomy): domain Eukaryota; kingdom Metazoa; phylum Chordata; order Testudines; family Emydidae; genus Chrysemys; species Chrysemys picta. The sequence continues at coordinate 439,875 of NW_027052710.1, forward strand.
AAGAAAGCTAGTTTGGGTGCTTAATTTTTGGAATTGCTCCTTTAAAATCTAGCAAATGCCTTTCTTTTTGTTTTTAATAAAATTTAGCTTTTTTAAAGAAAGATTTGGATTTTTGTGTCCGAAGAGGTTTGTTCATGTTGTTTGATTAGCTGGTAACCACAGCTAATTTCCTTTGTTTTATTTCTCAGCTCTTCCCCGGAGGGTGGGGTGGGTGAAGGGCTTGAGGGTACCCCGCAGGGAGGAATTCCTAAGTGCTCCTTCCTGATTTCAAAGGGTTTTTTGCATTTGGGTAGTGGCAGCATTTACCAAGCTAAGGTCAGAGAGAAGCTGTCACCTTGGGAGTTTAGTACAAGCCTGGAGTGGCCAGTGCTAATTTTTAGAATCCTTGCAGGGCCCCACCTTCTGCACTTGGAGTGACAGAGTGGAGATTCAGCCTTGACAACGTCTCTGAGGACGAGGAGAACAAGGCCCAGTGGTGTCACGGTTAGGGTTACCATACGTCCGGATTTTCCCGGACATGTCCGGCTTTTGGGGGCTCAAATCCCCGTCCGGGGGGAAATCCCCAAAAGCCGGGCATGTCCAGGAAAATCGGGAGGTCAGCCGGGCCGGCGGGGAGCCGGGGGAGCCGGGCCCGCGGGGAGCCGGGCCGGCTGGGCTGGCGGGGAGCTGGGCCGGCCGGGCCCGCGGGGAGCCGGGGGAGCGGGGAGCCGGGCCGGCCGGGGGAGCGGGGAGCCGGGCCGGCCGGGCCCGCGGGGAGCCGGGCCCGCGGGGAGCCGGGCCGGCCGGGCCCGCGGGGAGCCGGGCCGGCGGGGAGCCGGGTCGGCCGGGCCGGCGGGGAGCCGGGTCGGCCGGGCCGGCGGGGAGCCGGGGAGCCGGGCCCGCGGGGCCGGGAGCCGGGGGGTGCGCCGGGCCGCCGGGGGCCGGCAGTGCTGGGCGGGCCGGGGGTGGTCGGCCGGGGCTGGCACCCCAGGGCCCGAGCCGACCCAGGCTGGAAACGCCGGGGGGCCAGCCTGGGCCGCGCCTCCTCCCCCCACACCCCCCTTACCTGCTTCAGGCTTCCCGCGAATCAAATATTCGCGGGAAGCAGGAGAGGGGGCAGAGACTTTGGGGAGGGGGCGGGGTTGGGTGGGGCTGGGGGCGGGGCCGGTTGCCATGGAGTGTCCTCCATTTGGAGGCACTAAATATGGTAACCCTAGTCACGGTGGATCCTGAGGTCCCAGGAGACAGTGGGGGTGTCAGCCATGCTGGTGAGGCTTGTTTCTTTCAGTCCCCCCATCCCACTGCTCCTATTTAGTGACCCCCAGATACACAATATCCAGGTGGGGGAGGAGCCTTGTCCCATTGACGTTAATCACTCAAACACGTTATGGGGATTTGAACTGGGGAGGGTTCCTCCCATTTCCGGACTTTCTCAGCTCATTGTCGTGCCAGCCTGGGACTTCACCAGAGCCCGGCCGAGCCTGTAGCCTTAGCCCAGCTCTTTCCCTCCCTCAGTCCCGTCTGTTGGTCTCCTGCTTTGCTGACTTTTGCAGTTTATGTAACAGGCTACATTGGCCTTTTGTTTTATTGGACTCACCACACTATGCCATTGGGGCCAGTGCTGACGGCTGGGGGACAGTGTCCCCTGCTGAGCACAGTGACCCTTAGCGCATTGGGGCCAGCACAGACTGTGAGGGGAAAGCACCTTTAGTATAAATCCCACCCCACTCCGTGCAGCACAGCGCTGCCCGTTGAGCTCCCTGCCACGCCCCTGGCAGCATGGTGCCCCCTAATGCACCCTCATCCCACTCCCTGCAGCACAATGCCCCATGCTGGGCCCTCACTCCACTCCCTGTAGCACACTGCCCACAATGAGCCCCTGCCCGGCTCCCCAGTACCTGGTTTACCATGGTGCCAGTGACTCCATGGTGCCGGGCTGGGGCGTGAGGGGTGGGCTGGGCGGGCGGCCGGGCCGTACTACTCCTTATCCATACACAAACTACGCAGCTGTGTAGGGCACTGGGAAATTTGGGGCACCAAATTGCCTCAAATTTCCTGGTGCCCTACGCAGCTGCGCACTGCTCCAGCGCCCAGCCCATTTCCCCCCGGCTGGCTGAGCCAGCCAGGAAATCTACCCCTGCCTCTGTTCCACCTCTTCACCAAAGCCCCCACCCCCACTCCACCCTTTCCCCTGTTAGGCCCAAAAACCGAAAAACATGTTTATCTCGGCTTCTGCTTGTTATCCCAGTAAACATGCTTATCTCAGTTCTCACTGTCGTTTCCCATGCATGAAGCTGCACGTATACAGGATGTATAGAAGATATATGGAAAAGGGGAGGGGGTTGGACGGACCCTGGGAAAGGAATGTGAAGGACGGGAAGCTAAACAAATGTATCCTGATTACTGCTAGAACTGAATTTAAACAATGCATAGGTTAGCAGAATTTAGACACGCTAAGTTGTTTGTCTCTCTGTATAAAAGAAGCCCAGTTGTGCTTGTAAGGTGTGTTCCTCCCTCTGGCATGAGTCGAGGGGGACACCCGCTCAGCTGACTGATCAATAAAGAACTTGAAGCCGTCTTCTAGACTCCCGTGCCTCCTTGGGGTAATTGGGCAGCTCCAGGGGGGAAACGAGCCCATTTGGCTAACAAATGGCGACCACGAAGGGACTTCTCTCCCTGTAGAGGGCACTGACCGACGGCCGAGGGCGATTCCGAGGAGTGGCCACCTCGAGCTGTTGCTTTGCTCGGGCCTCGGATCGTCACAATCGGCCGGGGCGGCTGCGTCCTCTCTGAAGAGAACTCTGAAGGACACGGAAGCAAGACGGCTTCAGAAGGAGGGGAAGTCTGACTGCCGGACGCGGCCACTTCGGGCGGTAAGTGCGTTTACCTCCTGGGTTTGAGGAATAACGCCCCCGAGGTGTGGGTTGGACAGTGGAAATCCCCTAGGCAGCCTGTATACGGGAAGGTATGTTAACATTATTGTAGCTTTGTAAATGTCTTGTTGTTGTGTTTTTGGTTAAAGGGTAAGCAAATAACGGCCAATGAGTAACGTAACTAACTCCACAAGTCCATGAGCCGTTTTTAACAATTATTGGGACTTGGAGAAACCTCAGGGATTACTCTTGTTTCTGGGAGGGGTAATCTTGTTTCTCCTCTTAATGGTGTGTTGGAAACCGAGATTGTAACTGATTAAAGGATCTGTGTGAAAGATGAATGAGTGCTGCTGACAGGTCTGAGGCATAAGCTGACTTCAGCCGCCCCAAGACTCCTGCGAGGGGAAACCCGGTGACCAGGATATCTTGATTGCAAGGGGGGTCAGCCGAACCTCGTGACTCAGCGAATATCTGAGTTAGAACTAGATCTATACCTCTTCCCCCTCTTGATACCTCTGTCTCAGAAAACTCTGGGTAAAGCATAATGGGGTCCGGACAAAGCACCTTCTCCTGGACACCCCTGGGATGTATGCTGGATAACTGGAAGGCGTTTAGACGCCAGGCTAATTACGGAATTGTATTATGTAAAGACAAGCTTGTAAAATTCTGTACTCTTGAATGGATGACATTCGGGGTGGAATGGCCCGAGGGAGGGACGCTCAAACCAGGGGTTGTACAAGCAGTACATAGCATTGTGACCTGGGATGGGCATTGGGACCAATATCCCTATATAGATATTTGGCAGGACCTTGTGGCCAATCATCCCCCATGGTTGCAAAAATGTAGATCACAAACTATTAAAACCTTAATGGCCCATGCCCCTGTTAGGAAACCCTGTTTCCCTGTTAAGAAATTTTGTCTGCGGGCTGTGATTCCCTCTGCCCTTGAGGGTAATCTCACTATGGTATATGTTCCCTTTACCACTAGTGATCTATATAATTGGAAGTAACAGAATCCCCCATTCTCGGAAGAAAGGGGCCCACGTTTTAGCCATGGCCCAAAGGAAAGGATATGAAGAAAGGGGGGACAAAGTTAAGGGACGGCCAGGGCCACCGGGGAAGGGGCGGGGCCCCTGCCTGGGTCGAAATCAGTGCACTATCTGTAGGAAAGAGGGGCACTGGAAGAATGAATGCCCCCGGTGACAGGCCATGGGAAAGGAACGTAAAGATAAAACCCCGTCCCTTCCTATCCTCTACAACAGTACAGGACGTTCAGGGGAGGAGTCTTCCCCATAGGGGGGTCGGGGAACCCAGCGGCCCCTCCTGGCGGCGCAAGCTGCCAGCCTGGATCCCACGGTGAAGATTAAAGTGGAGGGCAGCCCAATTGAAGCCCTTATTGATACTGGGGCGACCCTTAGTTTGCTCCCCCTTAATAAGGCTCCCCGAGGTAGAGCTCGGGAACGTGCCATGGTCCAGGGGATAGAGGGACAAACTACAGTTTTGGAAAAAACTCTGCCTCTCCTAGTAAAAATAGGGGACCATCAAATTTCCCATCAGTTTGTTTGCAGTCCTTCCTGCCCCATAGCGCTGCTCGGACGAGATATCCTCACTAAATTGCAGGCGGAGATCTCATTCGATAATGGGACAATGGAAGTCAGAATCCCTAAGCAACAAGCCTCTAATTACCAGATGGCTCTCATAAATGCTAGAGATTACTCCCTGGAATGTAAGGGAAGTGATGGAAGCCAGCTGCAGGGGGTAAATCCCAAGGTCTGGGCGGAAGAAGGAGGCGTGGCCCGAGCCAGGAATGCTACACCAGTGCATATTTCCCTTAAGGAGGGAAGCAGCCCAGTCCGAATTCGACAATACCCCCTTAAGCTAACCACTCGGATCGGGTTAAAACCCCTGATTCAAAAGTTCATACAGTGCGGGTGGTTAAAGGAAGACACATCCCCATACAATACTCCAATAATGGGAGTGCCTAAACCCAATGGACAGTACCGATTGGTCCAGGACCTCAGACAGATTAACAAGTTGATAGAAGCCCCCTACCCAGTCGTCCCGAATCCCCACACAATTCTAGGCCAAGTACCTAAGAGCCACAGCTGGTTCTCGGTTATAGATTTAAAAGACGCCTTCTTTTCCATCCCCCTTGATTTAGAATCTCAAAAGTTGTTTGCCTTTGAATGGGAGGATCCGGACACCCATTACAGGGCCCAATATCTTTGGACCGTTGTCCCACAGGGACTCACCTGTGCACCAGAGATTTTTGGCAGCCAGCTAAAAAGGGACCTGGCCCCATTCCTGGCTAACCATCCTGCGTGTAACATAGTTCAGTGCTGCGATGATCTGCTCTTGAGTACTGAAACAGAGACAGTCTGCAAGGAGCAAACTGTAGAGCTCCTCAATCACCTTGGGGTACAGGGATATAAAGTATCAAAGGAAAAAGCTCAGTTGGTTAAGCAGCAGGTCACCTTCCTTGGATACCACTTTTGCCAAGGGAGTCGCAGTTTGGGTAAAGAAAGAATCCAGGTTATACTTAACAGCCCTCAACCCCGGAACCCCTGAGAATTAAGGGCTTTTCTGGGACTGACTGGCTTCTGTTGACTCTGGATCCCTGACTATGGGGGAAAAGCCAGACCACTATATGAGTCTTTGACTAAAGAAGGTCTACTCCACTAGAAATGGACCAGGGAAATGGAAAAAGCATTTCGAGAGCTTAAAGAAGGTTCAGCCTCCTGCTCTAGCCCTCACAGATTCCCGGAAGCCATTCACCCTATACGTTCGTGAAAGAGGAGGGGTGGCAGCTGGAGTCCTGTGCCAAAGGTCAGGGCCAACCTGGCGACCCATTGGATACTATTCGAAGGTCTTGGACCCTGTCGCCAAGGGGTGGCCTGCCTGCTTATGGGCCATTGCAGCAACCGCTCTCCTTGTACAGGAGGCTGAAAAGTTTACCCTGGGGGGGGGACACTGAGGTTGTGGTTCCCCACGGGATGCCTCAAATACTGGGGACAGGCGCTGGGGAAAAGCATCTAAATCCCAGTCGACATACCAGATATGAGGTAGGGCCCTTGCTAGCCCCTAACTTAACCTTTAGAACAGTTAGTTCCCTCAACCTAGCTACCCTATTGCCTGACCCTTGGGTTTCCTATGAGACAGCCCCACTCATGACTGTATTGAAGTCTTGCAACAGGTATCCCAGGCACTCGGTATACAATGGAAGTTGCATACACCCTGGAGGCCGCAAAGCACGGGACAGGTGGAAAGAATGAATAGAACTCTCAAGGATACCCTCACTAAACTATGCACAGAGTCTAGTTTAAAGTGGCTTGATGCGTTACCACTCGCCCTTACCCGCATTCGAAGGGCCCCACGTAAGGGTCTTAAGCTTTCACCATTATCCTGGGGTTCCGGGAGGATGTAAACTGGGAAATGGGGAAGGACTCCTTATGGAAACAGGTCTCTGGGTTGCAGTCTGTTTTGTTACAGCTGCATCGACGCGGTGCCTTTTCAGGCCCTTTCCTTGGACTAGCCCGTGTACCCATTCCAGATCGGTGATCAGGTCCTCGTCAAGAAGTGGAAGCGTGACCCCCTTACACCACGGTGGGACGGCCCGCACACTGTCTCGCTCATCAGCCAAGCTGCAGTCAAAGTTCTTGGGAGTGACAAATGGACACACTATACGCGGGTAAGGCGGTTTCTGAACCCTAACCTGGAGACTGAACTAGCGGAAGAGGACACCAGCCCTCTGCCCGCCCCGGCTCCGGACGCCCGGGGTGGCACAGGTGAAGACTCCACCTGGGAGTATCAGTACTTGGACGGACTAAAGGGACTGTTTAGAAAAAGATAATGAAATTATTGTTAATATCTTTGTTTATGTGCTTCCACCACTATTATGGTTGGGAAAATAGGTTTTTACAGCTGGGGGAGACAATAGCAAAATCCACTAACCTCAGTAACTGTTGGGTGTGCGGAGGCCCAGGGGAGTTAAATGAATGGCCTTGGGTAGCCCAGCCGGTACAGCCCAAATGGTGGCTCAGCAATTTGAGTATAATCCACGATGGAACGGGGGTTTGGACTGAGGATAGTAGTCCCTGGCGACTGTATTCTTCTGGAATGGGTATTCTCTGCCTTAATCGGACAAGGCGGGGAGTGTACTTGGGAGAAAGCAAGTGTGATTGGACTCTATCCCCAGGGTTTGATTGCTGGGACCCTTATTGTCGTCCGTATGACTGCTCTAAATATCAGGGGCAATGGAACCAGACCCATGTGAGGCTCACCAATAATAGTTGGGTAAAATGCTCCAAACAATACTACCCTACGGCCGAAGGTTGCAGGGCGGTAGGACAGGATGGGTTCTTTGACGCCCTATTCACAAGTTGCCAGGTAGACAATACCACTAGCAAGGACCACATGGTACAGTGGTTTCAAATGGGCATGGCAGAATAAGAATGGAACTCGAGTATGGGGTTTTAAACAATTCTGGTCTAGCACCAATCAGCCAAAATGAGGCTGCGATTGTGTCTGGAAAGCAGGAGCTGGGGCGTGGAGATGTGATTATTGCAGTTCAGCTAATGGAATGGTAGGGGGACCTTTAGGGCCAGGTAATCCTTTATATTTTGACCATCTAAAGGACGATGAGAATGAGGAAACCTGGAATGGCCCCTTTGCTAATGGAACCTGGGCTCTAAAGGGCCATTATTGGATCTGCGGGTCCTATGCCTACCGAAGATTGCCTCCAAATTGGTCTGGGATATGTTATGTTGGATATATAAGACCCTTGTTCTTTTTATTACCCCAGATGCAGGGAAATAAATTGGGAATTAAGGTGTATGATGATTTAATTAAAAAAAAGGCGGTTCATGGATTCCACCCTGACCGCTGGAAGCTCCCAAACATGGGGGGCTCAGGAGTGACCCCCTGAGAGAATTATAAAACATTATGGTCCAGCTACATGGTATCCTAATGAGTGGATCTCAGGGGCAAGGGAGCCCATTTACAACTTGAATCGGATAATTAGGCTGCAAGCCATTTTAGAAATAATAACTAATCAGACGGCTGCAGCTCTTGATCTTTTGGCCGATCAGTCCACTCAGATGAGGAATGTGCTCTACCAGCACCATCTAGTTCTTGATTTGCTGGCAGAAGAAGGGGGAATCTGTGCAAAATTAAACTAATCTAATTGCTGTTTACAAATAGATGATAATGGAAAGGTGGTAAAACAGCTAACAAAAGAAATGAGGAAGCTAGCCCATGTCCCGGTCCAAACATGGGGTGGGTGGAATATGGACTGGTTCACGTCCTGGTTACCGCAACTGGGATGGCTCCAAGAAGGCCTTCTTCTCTTTGTACTTTTTATTACAACCCTATTAACCCTAGCTTGCTTTGCTCCCTGTGTAGTTGCATTAGTCCGACGAATGGCTAATCAAATTATACACCAACAAATGATGGCCCTATACCAGTCGGTGAAGGCTGAGGATTGGGGGCCATAAGGCTCTCAAAATGCTTTTTAGGGGGGAATCTTGTTAGGCCCAAAAACCGAAAAACATGTTTATCTCGGCTTCTGCTTGTTATCCCAGTAAACATGCTTATCTCAGTTCTCACTGTCGTTTCCCATGCATGAAGCTGCACGTATACAGGATGTATAGAAGATATATGGAAAAGGGGAGGGGGTTGGACGGACCCTGGGAAAGGAATGTGAAGGACGGGAAGCTAAACAAATGTATCCTGATTACTGCTAGAACTGAATTTAAACAATGCATAGGTTAGCAGAATTTAGACACGCTAAGTTGTTTGTCTCTCTGTATAAAAGAAGCCCAGTTGTGCTTGTAAGGTGTGTTCCTCCCTCTGGCATGAGTCGAGGGGGACACCCGCTCAGCTGACTGATCAATAAAGAACTTGAAGCCGTCTTCTAGACTCCCGTGCCTCCTTGGGGTAATTGGGCAGCTCCAGGGGGGAAACGAGCCCATTTGGCTAACACCCCTGAGCTACGGCCCGGGGAACTGCAGCAGGGATCAGGCGCGCCCTGCATTCAATGGGCGGTGGGAAGTGGAGCGACCCGGCCCCGGCCCACTCTGCTCCGCCTGCTCCCTCCTGCCCCCAAAGCCTGCTCCTGCCCCCCACAGACCTTGGGCGCAGTCCCTCACTCCTCCGAGTAGGCCGGGGGCCAGCCCTTCTCCCCCCCCCCACGGGGGGCTGCGTAGGGCACCACAATGTCTAGGGACGGCCCTGCTGGGCCCCTCGAGGCATGTGGATCCTGTGGGAGCCTGGCCGGGGCAGGTCGGGCTCCTGCTCTGTCCTGGCTGGTTGTGCCACTTCTGAGGGGCCAGAGAGATCCCTGACCGGCCCCAGCAGTGCTGCAGGCTCAGCCCATGCATGGACATAGCCACTTCCAGCAGGCTGGTGAGTGTGGCTGGGGGGCAGGAAGGGGGTGGGGAAGTGGGTCTCTGGAAGGTCTCTTGGGGGGCACTGGGCAGTGGGGGTTCTGTGTGGGAACTCCTGGGGGGAATGAAAACAGATCCACTGCAGATTTCTTTGCTTCCCTTTCAAAAGTGACCGAGAAGCAAAGAAAGGGGGGTGGCAGCTGAGAACGCCCATGGGCTTAGTTTGGGGGGCAGTGCCCCCAAACAGGTGAGGCGTGGGGGCACACGGAGTCACATGCCACTACCTCCCCCTCTTTCTGCAAGCGCAGAACTGCCTGGCTGAAAAAAGAGGGTGCTGTTCAGAAGATGCCATTTTCTGGGTCTTAGTGCTGGTTGAGCTCCCCTTCTGTGTGCTGGGAGCCATCCTAGCCCATGAAAGCTTATGCCCAAATAAATCTGTTAGTCTCTGAGGCCTGGTCTACACTACGAGTTTAGGTCGACTTTAGCAGCGTTAAATCGAATTAAGCCTGGACACGTTCACACGACGAAGCCCTTTCTTTCGACTTAAAGGGTCCTTTAAACCGGTTTCTTTACACCACCTCCGACGAGGGGATTAGCGATAAAATCGGCCTTTGCGGGTCGGAATTGGGGTAGTGTGGACGGAATTCGACGTTATTGGCCTCCGGGAGCTATCCCACAGTGCTTCATTGTGACCGCTCTGGACAGCACTCTCAACTCAGATGCACTGACCAGGTAGACAAGAAAAGACCCGCGAACGTTTGAATTTCATTTCCTGTTTGCCCAGCGTGGAGAGCACAGGTAACCACGCAGAGCTCATCAGCACAGGTAACCGTGATGGAGTCCCAGGATCACAAAAGAGCTCCAGCATGGACAGAACAGGAGGTACGGGATCTGCTCACCATATGGGGAGATGAATCAGTGCTAGCTGAACTCCGTAGCAGTAAAAGAAATGGCAAAGTATTAGAAAAGGTCTCCAAGGCCATGAAGGACCGAGGCCATAACAGGGACACACAGCAGTGCCGCATGAAAATTAAGGAGCTACGGCAAGCCTACCACAAAGCCAGAGAAGCAAATGGAAGGTCCGGGGCAGAGCCGCAAACTTGCCTTTTCTACGCGGAGCTGCATGCCATTCTAGGGGGTGCAGCCACAACTACCCCAACCGTGTGCTATGACTCCGTCAATGGAGAAACACACAGGGAAGAGGGTTCGGGGAATGAGGAAGATGAGGATGGAGGTAATGTAGGTAGCTCACAGCAGCAAGGAAGCAGAGAAACCGGTTTCCCCAACAGCCAGGATATGTTTGTCACCCTGGACCTGGAACCAGTAACCCCCGAACTCACCCAAGACCCTGAGGGCACACAGGGGACCTCTGGTGAGTGTACCTTTGTAAATATTACACATGGTTTAAAAGCAAGCGTGTTTAATGATTAATGATTAATTTGCCCTGGCAATCGCGGCCAGTACAGCTACTGGAAAAGTCTGTTAACGTGCATGGGGATGGAGCGGAAATCCTCCAGGGATATCTCCAGAAAGCTCTCCTTGATGTACTCCCAAAGCGTTTGCAAAAGGTTTCTGGGGAGGGCTGCCTTATTCCGTCCGCCATGGTAGGACACTTTACCACGCCAGGCCAGTAGCACGTAGTCTGGAATCATTGAATAACAAAGCATGGCAGCGTATGGACTCGGTGTTTGCTGGCATGCAAACAACATCCATTCCTTATCTCTCTTTGTTATCCTCAGGAGAGTGATATCATTCACGGTCAGCTGGTTGAAATGGGGTGATTTTATTAAGGGGACATTCAGAGGTGCCCGTTCCTGCTCTTCTGAACAGAAATGTTCCCTGCTGTTAGCCACGCGGTGCGGGGAGGGGTGAAGTGATCATCCCAGAGAATTGGGTGTGTGGGGGGAGGAGGGTTAGTTGGGTTTGTGCTGCATGTTAACCTGGAAACCGCAGCCCCTCCTTTTACATTGAAAACCCATTTTAAATGGCCAACCCAATTCATCCTTGATATGGGAAATGAGGGCGCTGCTGTTTGAAACCATTCCCACATGTTACCATGGCTGCCTGCAAGCCGAAATCTGTTGCCTGGCACTCCGTGAGTGATCTCTCATACCAAACCGGCAGGCCCTCACTATAAGAGGAAAAATGCGACCTTGTAACGAAAGAGTGTACCCATTGTTTTCTAAAATGTGTCTTTTTTAACCACCTCTCCCTTCTCCTCCACCAGCTGCAAATGTTTCTCCTTCACAGAGGCTAGTGAACTTTACAAAGAGAAAACGGAGGACGCGGGACGATATGTTCACGGAGCTCCAGATGTCCTCCCACGCTGATAGAGCACAGCAGAATGTGTGGAGGCAGTCAATGTCAGACATGAGAAAAGCACAATATGAACGAGAGGAGAGGTGGCGGGCTGAATCGCGGGATGAAAAGAGCAAGTGGCAGGCTGAAGATGATAGGTGGCGTCAGCTTGCAGACAGAAGGCAAGAGTCAATGCTCCGTCTGCTGGAGAATCAAACTGATATGCTCCAGCGTATGGTTGAGCTGCAGGAAAGGCAGCAGGAGCAGAGACCGCCGCTACAGCCCCAGTGTAACCAACAGCCCTCCTCCCCAAGTCCCATAGCCTCCTCATCCAGACGCCCAAGAACACGGTGGGGGGGCCTCCGGCCACCCAGTCACTCCACCCCAGATGATTGCCCAAGCATCAGAAGGCTGGCCTTCAATAAGAGTTAAAGTTTTAAAATGCAGTGTGTCCTTTTCCATCCCTCCTCCCCCACCCATCCCAGGCTACCTTGGCAATTATCCCCCTACTTGTGTGAGGAATTAATAAAGAATACATGAATGTGAAATAACAATGACTTTATTGCCTCTGCGAGCGGTGCTCGAAGTGGGGAGGGGTGGGTGGGGTGGTTGGTTTACAGGGAAGTAGAGTGAACCAGGTGGGTGGGGGGCGGAGGGTTCATCAAGGAGAAACAAACAGAAGTTTCACACCATAGCCTGGCCAGTCACAAAACTCATTTTCAAAGCTTCTCTGATGCGCACCGCACCCTGCTGTGCTCCTCTAACCGCCCTGGTGTCTGGTTGCACGTAATCAGCGGCCAGGCGAGTTGCCTCAAAATCCCACCCCGCCATAAATGTCTCCCCCTTACTCTCACAGATATTGTGGAGCGCGCAGCAATAACAATGGGGATATTCTTTTCGCTGAGGTTTGAGCGAGTCAGTAAGCTGCGCCAGCGCACTTTTAAACGTCCAAATGCACATTCCACTACCATTCGGCACTTGCTCAGCCTATAGTTGAACAGGTCCTGACTCCTGTCCAGGCTGCCTGTGTACGGCTTCATGAGCCATGGCATTAAAGGGTAGGCTGGGTCACCAAGGATCACGATAGGCATTTCAACATCCCCAATGGTTACTTTCTGGTCCGGGAAGAAAGTCCCTTCCTCCAGCTTTGGAAACAGACCAGAGTGCCTGAAGACGCGAGCATCATGTACCTTTCCTGGCCATCCCACGTTGATGTTGGTGAAATGTCCCTTGTGATCCACCAGGGCTTGCAGCAGCATTGAAAAGTACCCCTTGCGGTTTATGTAGTCAGTGGCTTGGTGCTCCGGTGTCAAGTTAGGGATATGGGTTCCATCTATGGCCCCATCACATTTTGGGAATCCCATTTCAGCAAAACCATCCACTATTGCCTGCACGTTGCCCAGAGTCACTACCCTTGATATCACCAGGTCTTTCATTGCCCTGGCAACTTGGATTACAGCAGCCCCCACAGTAGATTTGCCTACTCCAAATTGATTCCCGACTGACCGGTAGCTGTCTGGCGTTGCAAGTTTCCACAGGGCTATCGCCACTCGCTTCTCAACTGTGAGGGCTGCTCTCATCCTGGTATTCTGGCACTTCAGGGCAGGGGAAGGCAAGTCACAAAGTTCCATGAAAGTGCCCTTACACATGCGAAAGTTTCACAGCCACTGGGAATCATCCCACACCTGCAGCACGATGCGGTCCCTCCAGTCTGTGCTTGTTTCCCAGGCCCAGAATCGGCATTCCACGCCATGAACCTGCCCCAGTAACACCATGATTTCCACATTGCTGGGGCCTGTGCCTTGTGAGAGGTCTATGTCCATGTCAATTTCCTCATCACTCTCTTCGCCGCTCTGCAATCGCCTCCTCGGCTGGTCCGGGTTTCGCCTTGGCATGTCCTGGCTCTGCATATACTCCAGGACAATGCGCGTGGTGTTCATAGTGCTCATAATTGCTGCGGTGATCTGAGCGGGCTCCATGATCCCAGTGCTAGCTATGGCGCCTGGTCTGAAAAAAGGCGCGAAACTAGTATCTGACGGACCAGGGGAAGGAGGGAGGGCGGGCCGAGTGACGACATGAGGTACAAGTACAGGGAGTTAAATTCAAGAAAGGTGGCTGTGCATCAGGGAGAAACACAAACAACTGTCACACAGAATGGTCCCCCCAAAGTTTAAACTGAAAACCCTGGGTTTAGCAGGCCATTGATTTGACGGAGGGAGGGGGAAGCAAATGAATAAAGAACAAATCTATATTTTACATCTTAAGACGACGGTGCAGCATGACTGATAGCCCTCGGCATCTTCTGGGCACTTGGCAGTTAGTGTACTAAGACTGATAGCCACATTTTTCCTGTATGATGACGATGGCCTTCAGGCCTATTACACGATCTGCTGCTCAGGGAAGACTCTGCTAATGTACGATGATCCAACTTGTAATAGGACGGTTACCAGTCATAATACACCAGCTACTGCCAAAAGGCAAGAGGCTGGTGCAATGGAGCCCTACGGCTGCCAGCCCCACATTTGCCAGCACCCAGATCGCCGATGAAGGCTACCAGTCATGCTGCACCGTCTACTGCCAAAAGGCAGTTAGCAGCTGCTGCTGTGTAGCAATGCAGTCCCACGTCTGCCGGCACCCAGAGGACATATGGTGACGGTGAGCTGAGCTGAGCGGGCTCCATGCTTGCCGTGGTATGTTGTCTGCACAGGTAACCCAGGTAAAAAGGCGCAAATCTATTGTCTGCCGTTGCTCTGATGGAGGGGGAGAGGCCTGACGACATGTACCCAGAACCTCCCACGACACTGTTTTGCATCATTCGGGCATTGGGATCTCAACCCAGAATTCCAATGGGCGGCGGAGACTGCAGGAACTGTGGGATAGCTACCCATAGTGCAATGCTCCGGAAGTTGATGCTAGCCTCGGTACTGTGGACGCGGTCTGCCGACTAGAGCACTTAGAGCATTTTATGTGGGGACACACACAATCGGCTGTATACAACCGATTTCTATAAAACCGGCTTCTATTCATTCGACCTAATTTTGTAGTGTAGACATACCCTAAGGTGGCACAAGGACTCCTCATTGTTTTTGCTGATACAGACTAACATGGCTACCCCTTTGAAACCCGTCATCCTGTTTTCTGTACAACAGTGAGTGCCTATGGAGGGGAAGGGCAGGGGCAGACTGGGGCTGGGGGAAAGAGGCAGTGGGAAATGAAGGCGATGGAATGGGGAGGAGATGGAGCAGTGGGGAAGGGGCATGGGATGGGGAAGAGATGGGGGAAGCGGGAACAGAGGGGAAGCTGGAGCCCAGCATGCAACATCCCAGTGGCAGAAGCTGGGACTCCCCTTTTAAGCAGGCCCATCGAACCCTCACCCTGACAAGCCCCACCTCCCCTTCATCTGTACCACCCCGATGAGCCCCCCCAGACACCCTCCCTACTGAGCCCCAACAACCTACACCCAGACCCCCACCCAAATGAACCCCACCTCCCCTGCACCTAGAGGCCCCCTACTGAGCCCCAAACACCGGCACCTGGATCCCCTGCAGACTCGTATTCCTCCTACTCCTAGAACCCCCCAATGAGCTTCTGTGCATCCAGATCTCCCATTGAGCCACCCGCACCCAGATTGCCCCACAGAGAACTCTCTTACCCCCACCTGGATCCCCCCACACTAAGTGCCTTTGCACTTGGATACTGCTGCCGGACTGAGCCTGCTCACCCACACCTGGTGCACCTGGCACAGGGGGGCAGGCCCCAGGGTATTTCTGGGGCAGGCCTGGCCCTTGCACTGTGTCAAGGTCACGTGCAGCCTCACTGCCGAGTCCCTGTCCCGTGATGGGGTGAGGGGAGGCTGCAGGGTGATCTCCCACCTCCATGCAACCAGTGGCCTGTGCTCCCAACTGCCATGGTGGAGCCTCCACATTTATTTATTGACAAATAAAATGTGCAGAATTTTAAAATATTGTGTGCTGAATTTTTAATTTTTGGATGCAGAATCCCCTCAGGACTATGGGGTGCTGTGCAGTTGTGATGGTGGGACTGTGAGGAAGGTGGTGGGCAGTGGGGCGGTCTATGGGCGGAGGGCACTGGGCGAGCGGTGTGGGGTGCAGGGTGCTGTGCAGTTGTGGTGAGAGGCCAGTGCGGGGGCTGGGCATAGAGATCTGTGGTGGAGGTCTCTGGGCGAGGGGGCGCTGGGCACAAGGGTGGGGCACTGGGCAGGGGGGCGGTGTGGTGCGGGCCTGCCCTCAAGGGGAAGGGGTATGCTGGGAGCACAGGGCTGGGCAGGACATTGTGCATCCGGCAGCTGCAGATTTGTAAACAGCACCCTCCTGCTGGGCTGTGCAGAGCGGGGCTGCTCCCGCCGCACTGTGCTCCATTGCCCCCAGCCCGCCCTTCACTCTGGAGACTGACCATCCCGCCCCCCTGTGCCTTGCCCCATGGGGGCCCACAAATATGTTTGGGGCCAGGCCCACAAAAAGTTAATCTGGCTCTGCCGCTCCCTGCAGCACAGTGCCCCCTACTGAGTCCCCCGCCCCCTTCCTTGAAGCACGGCATCCCCTGCTGAGCCCCCTGTTCCTATCCATACAGCGTGGGGCTCTCTGCTGAACCTAAATAACGCTCTGCCTGCATGAGCCCCGTCCCATCCCTGCAGCACGGCAGCCTTTAATGATAGTTGTAGCTACCACAGCTGAGATTTCCTCCCCGGCCCTGTTAGTAACTACACACTGTGAATGTTTCACAGCAGGACCATTAACCCTAAAGGATAAAATGATGTCACAGAGCTCACGGATTCCAGGACTTTCAGAGACCTCCAGGACATTTTCCACTTCAGCTCTGGGGCGTGGGGGGGCCGGAGCTGTCAGCTGGCTGGGGCCCCGGAGCTCCGAGCTGCTGCAAGTGATGTATGTGGGGGGACCCGGAGGTGCCTGGGCAGTAACTTAGGGCCCTGAGGCACCGCGGGCCCTGGAGCTGTCAGCCACCACGGAGCAGGTGCTGGGCCCCCCATAGTGTGTGGGGGATCCCCAGTGTGGATCGGGATCTCTTTCCCCCACACCGTGGGGCTCGATCTTCAATCATCCCCCTGTCAGCCCCTCCCCCATTATTTTTGGTTATTGCCCGCAACCTGTCCGTGATTTTTACTAAAAAAAACTGTGACAACATCTTAACCTTACCCCATCACACTGTAACACAATGTACAGGACACGGGAGGGGCCCTGAGGAATCACATGGCAACCGTGTGGCCTAGTGGAGAGACCCCTGGACTGGGACTAGCCCTAGCTCTGTCACTGGTCTGTTGGGTGACCTTGGGCAAGTCACTTCCCATCCCCGTGCCTCAATTTCCCATCTGTATAATGGGGATAATGATGTAAAGCTGTTTGAAATGTCCTGATGTAAAGCACCAATGAACACTTCAGTGTTTTGATTATTACCTGGGCACAGTAGCATAACTGCAAACCTAGGCGGGCACTAGAGCTGTCTAAATGGTCACAAACTCCCACCGAGAACCATTTCTCTTTCGGTTTAAAACACTAAGAAGTTAAATAGCAAAAACGTCACTGAGGCAGAGTTCAGGTTGCCCAGTGAGAGCTCCTGCCCTTCCAGAGCAGTGAGTTCAGCACAACTCCAACTTCTGAAAAGCTGGAAATAGAGTTAGGGCAAAGGCCCACATCACCTTAGCTCTGCCCCCTTCGAGCGATGCCCCCTGTGCTCAGAACATGCCCACGCCTACTCTGCCTGGTCAGGGTTATTCACTGGCGCTACCTGCACTTGTCCTATGCTCAGACACAGAGCCTGCTCCCCGACAGAACACCACACCTGTAACATTCAAACCACGTCAGCCCCTTTTCCAGCCCCGTCACCCTAGCACCCAGGATAGCACCTAGACGTATCCTTTCACCTGATCATCACTAAGCTTGTGCTCATCTCCCACCTCTCTGCTGACAATCCCCAGTGCCCTGCTACTGACCCAACCTGCTCAATTCTGTATAGAAACGATGCAGACTGGAACCTCAAATGTCCATGGGCACCTCGTTCCTTTGATCACACACCTGGGGGAATCAAACACAGATCTCCTCAGATCTCAATCACAGTTCTCCTAATTGGCTCCAGCTTATTCTTCCCCCATTCATGACAACTGCACCTCACACAGTGACTGCAGCTGGAGTTCACACAGACAAGTCCCAGGGTCTATTGGCATCGTCGGGTGGAGGTGGGGGTGGGGTTGGGGGCAGAGCTAAGATAAAGCATTTACCTTAACTCTGCATTTCATGGTCTTCAGACATTTGAGTTTTGCTGAACTTGACCTTCTGGAAGGGCCCAAGCTATCACTGGACACCTTTTCTCTGTGATAATGAAGGTTTTGCTGCTTAATCTATCCCTGCCCACCCCCTGCATCACAGCGCACCCTCCTGACCTTCCCAAACTTCTTCTAAGCCCTGCCTCCCTGCAGCACAGCACCCGGACTGAGCCCCCCACCCCACAGCAGGCCCCCCAGACTGAGCCCCCCCGCCCAGCTCCTTGCAGAACAGCGCCCCCTACAGAGCCCTCACCGCACTCCATGCAACATGATGCCTGTAACTGATGCCCACCACCCTGCTCCCAGCAGCACAACGCCTCTAATAAACATCCCAGCTGGCTACCTGCAGTCCACTGCTCCCAGCTGAGCATCCAGCCACCTTCCCTGGGGCATTGTGCCCCCTGTGAGATCACCAACCTCTCCTTGGAGCACAGCGCCCCCTACTGAGACCCTGCCCCACTCCCACAAACGCAGCACCGCCTAATTAGCCCCTGACCTGTTCCTTGCAGCACAGTGCCCCCGACTAACCTGTGGAAGGAAAGTCACCCCCCATTACACCCTCCTCCCTCCTGGTTGCACCTATGGATTAACAAGCCACAGCCCAGAAAAGAATCTCTCGCCGTTAGTCCCTAAACATGTCAGTTCTTCTCGGCTTTATTGAAGTAGAACAGATGGGCCAGGCTCCAGCTGTGTGATCTTGACACACACACACACACACGTCTCCTCCTTATATACTGAGCAGAGATATTGATCTGATTAATATTGAAAGTGATGGTAGCAAATCTCAGATTGGCTGCAAAGCTCCCTCTGCCGCCACAGGACAGACTACCTAAGCAGACCTGTTTGCTTCCTGTTCAGAGACATAAACAGTGTAATTGCCAGAGTTATGTTACCACACAGCTCTTTCTTAGCAGGCATATTTATTCTTAAGCTAAATACAATACAGATAAACCATATTAAAAACAATAAAAGCACCTACACACGTGCTAATAAGCTCACCAGAGATCCCCCAACTCCAACAGAGCTGAGCTCTGGCTGGTGAACAGCCCTTCAAACCCCACCCACGGGTTTCTCTGGGGTCACAAACTCATAACAGCTTTTGCTCAGAATAAGCCCTGAGTCTTATGGGCCTCAGCAGGGGGGAAGACTGAGGGCAAAAACAACTGAGGAGAGTTGGCAGTTTTTCAAAGGGACACTATTAAGGGCCCAAAAGCAAGCTATTCCACTGGTTAGGAAAGATAGAAAATGTGGCAAAAGACCATCTTGGCTTAACCACGAGATCTTGCATGATCTAAAAAATAAAAAGGAGTCATATAAAAAATGGAAACTAGGACAGATTACAAAGGATGAATATAGGCAAACAACACAGGAATGCAGGGGCAAGATTAGAAAGGCAAAGGCACAAAATGAGCTCAAACTAGCTATGGGAATAAAGGGAAACAAGAAGACTTTTTATCAATACATTAGAAGCAAGAGGAAAACCAAAGACAGGGTAGGCCCACTGCTTAGTGAAGAGGGAGAAACAGTAACAGGAAACTTGGAAATGGCAGAGATGCTTAATGACTTCTTCGTTTCGGTCTTCACGGAGAAGTCTGAAGGAATGCCTAACATAGTGAATGCTAATGGGAAGGGGGTAGGTTTAGCAGATAAAATAAAAAAAGAAGTTAAAAATCACTTGGAAAAGTTAGATGCCTCCAAGTCAGCAGGGCCTGATGAAATGCATCCTAGAATAATACTCAAGGAGCTAATAGAGCAGGTATCTGAGCCTCTAGCTATTATCTTTGGAAAATCATGGGAGAAGGGAGAGATTCCAGAAGACTGGAAAAGGGCAAATATAGTGCCCATCTATAAAAAGGGAAATAAAAACAACCCAGGAAACTACAGACCAGTTAGTTTAACTTCTGTGCCAGGGAAGATAATGGAGCAAGTAATTAAGGAAATCATCTGCAAACACTTGGAAGGTGGTAAGGTGATAGGGAACAGCCAGCATGGATTTGTAAAGAACAAATCATGTCAAACCAATCTGATAGCTTTCTTTGATAGGATAACGAGCCTTGTGGATAAGGGTGAAGCTGTGGATGTGGTATACCTAGACTTTAGTAAGCAGGGCCGGCTTTAGGAAGTGCGGGGCCCAATTCAAACATTTTCGACGGGGCCCCGACAGGGATGACTAAAAAAAAAAAAACCACATAAAAAAAACACGCAGGGCTTGTACTAACCCGGCCGCGCTCCTAGTCTTTGGCGGCAGGTCCTTCACTCACTCCGGGTCTTCGACGGCACTGAAGGACCCGCCACCAAAGTGCCGCCAAAGACCCGGAGTGCCTCCAGGTGAGTAAAAATTAAAAAGGTGCCTCTAGCCAGGGAAGGGATTCTCTGTCACTTGCCCCCCACTCTGGGCGGCCCTGACACTGGGCGCGGGGCCCTCTTAGGCGCGGGGCCCGATTCGGGGCAATTGGTGGAATTGGCCTAAAGCCGGCCCTGTTAGTAAGGCATTTGATACGGTCTCGCATGATATTCTTATCGATAAACTAGGCAAATACAATTTAGATGGGGCTACTATAAGGTGGGTGCATAACTGGCTGGATAACCGTACTCAGAGAGTTGTTATTAATGGTTCCCAATCCTGCTGGAAAGGCATAACGAGTGGGGTACTGCAGGGGTCTGTTTTGGGACCGGTGCTGTTCAATATCTTCATCAACGACTTAGATATTGGCATAGAAAGTACGCTTATTAAGTTTGCGGATGATACCAAACTGGGAGGGATTGCAACTGCTTTGGAGGACAGGGTCATAATTCAAAATGATCTGGACAAATTGGAGAAATGGTCTGAGTTAAACAGGATGAAGTTTAACAAAGACAAATGCAAAGTGCTCCACTTAGGAAGAAAAAATCAGTTTCACACATACAGAATGGGAAGAGACTGTCTAGGAAGGAGTACGGTAGAAAGGGATCTAGGGGTTATAGTGGACCACAAGCTAAATATGAGTCAACAGTGTGATGCTGTTGCAAAAAAAGCAAACGTGATTCTGGGATGTATTAACAGGTGTGTTGTGAGCAAGACACGAGAAGTCATTCTTCTGCTCTACTCTGCTCTGGTTAGGCCTCAGCTGGAGTATTGTGTCCAGTTCTGGGCACTGCATTTCAAAAAAGATGTGGAGAAATTGGAAAGGGTCCAGAGAAGAGCAACAAGAATGATTAAAGGTCTTGAGAACATGACCTATGAAGGAAGGCTGAAAGAATTGGGTTTGTTTAGTTTGGAAAAGAGAAGACTGAGAGGGGACATGATAGCAGTTTTCAGGTATTTAAAAGGGTATCATAAGGAGGAGGGAGAAAACTTGTTCACCTTAGCCTCTAAGGATAGAACAAGAAGCAATGGGTTTAAACTGCAGCAAGGGAGGTCTAGGTTGGACATTAGGAAAAAGTTCCTAACTGTCAGGGTGGTTAAAAACTGGAATAAATTGCCTAGGGAGGTTGTGGAATTTCCATCTCTGGAGATATTTAAGAGTAGGTTCGATAAATGTCTATCAGGGATGGTCTAGACAGTATTTGGTCCTGCCATGCGGGCTGGCTAACCTAGTGAGGAGGGCTTTAAACTATGTTCACTGGGGGGAAGGAGACCAAAGCCCTGAGGTAAGTGGGGAAATGGGATCCTGGGAGGAAGCACAAGCAGGAGAGCGCAAGAGGGGAGGACTCCTGTCTCATACTGAGAAAGAGGGACGATCGATGAGTTATCTTAAGTGCCTATACACAAACGCAAGAAGCCTGAGAAACAAGCAGGGAGAACTGGAAGTCCTGGCACAGTCAGGGAACTATGATGCGATTGGAATAACAGAGACTTGGTGGGATAATTCACATGACTGGAGTACTGTCATGGATGGATATAAACTGTTCAGGAAGGACAGGCAGGGCAGAAAAGGTGGGGGAGTTGTGTTGTATGTAAGAGAGGAGTATGACTGCTCAGAGCTCCGGTATGAAACTGCAGAAAAACCTGAGAGTCTCTGGATAAAGTTAAGAACTGTGAGCAACAAGGGTGATGTCGTGGTCGGAGTCTGCTATAGACCACCAGACTAGGGGGATGAGATGGATGAGGCTTTCTTCTGGCAACTAGCAGAAGTTGCTAGATCGCAGGCCCTGGTTCTCATGGGAGACTTTAATCACCCTGATATCTGCTGGGAGAGCAATACAGCGGTGCACAGACAATCCAGGACGTTTTTGGAAAGTGTAGGGAACAATTTCCTGGTGCAAGTGCTGGAGGAACCAACTAGGGGCAGAGCTTTTCTTGACCTGCTGCTCACAAACAGGGAAGAATAAGTAGGGGAAGCAAAAGTGGATGGGGACCTGGGAGGCAGTGACCCTGAGATAGTTGAGTTCAGGATCCTGACACAAGGAAGAAAGGAGAGCAGCAGAATACGGACCCTGGACATCAGAAAAGCTGACTTTGACTCCCTCAGGGAACAGATGGGCAGGATCCCCTGGGAGAATAACATGAAGGGCAAAGGAGTCCAGGAGAGCTGGCTGTATTTTAAAGAATCCTTATTGCGGTTGCAGGAACAAACCATCCCAATGCGTAGAAAGAATAGTAAATATGGCAGGCGACCAGCTTGGCTAAACAGTGAAATCCTTGCTGATTTTAAACGCAAAAAAGAAGCTTACAAGAAGTGGAAGATTGGACAAATGACCAGGGAGGAGTATAAAAATATTGCTCAGGCATGCAGGAGTGAAATCAGGAAGGCCAAATCACACTTGGAGTTGCAGCTAGCAAGAGATGTTAAGAGTAACAAGAAGAGTTTCTTCAGGTATGTTAGCAACAAGAAGAAAGTCAAGGAAAGTGTGGGCCCCTTACTGAATGAGGGAGGCAACCTAGTGACAGAGGATGTGGAAAAAGCTAATGTACTGAATGATTTTTTTGCCTCTGTCTTCACAAACAAGGTCAGCTCCCAGACTGCTGCACTGGGCAGCACAGTATGGGGAGAAGGTGACCAGCCCTCTGTGGAGAAAGAAGTGGTTTGGGACTATTTAGAAAAACTGGACGTGCACAAGTCCATGGGGCCGGATGCGCTGCATCCAAGGGTGCTAAAGGTGTTGGCGGATGAGATTGCAGAGCCATTAGCCATTATTTTTGAAAACTCATGGCGATCAGGGGAGGTTCCGGATGACTGGAAAAAGGCTAATGTAGTGCCCATCTTTAAAAAAGGGAAGAAGGAGGATCCGGGGAACTACAGGCCAGTCAGCCTCACCTCAGTCCTTGGAAAAATCATGGAGCAGGTCCTCAAGGAATCAATTATGAAACACTTAGAGGAGAGGAAAGTGATCAGGAACAGTCAGCATGGATTCACCAAGGGGAAGTCGTGCCTGACTAACCTAATTGCCTTCTATGATGAGATAACTGGCTCTGTGGATGAGGGGAAAGCTTTTGATATGGTCTCCCACAGTATTCTTGCCGCCAAGTTAAAGAAGTATGGGCTGGATGAATGGACTGTAAGGTGGATAGAAAGCTGGCTAGATCGTCGGGCTCAACGGGTAGTGATCAATGGCTCCATGTCTAGTTGGCAGCCGGTTTCAAGCGGAGTGCCCCAAGGGTCGGTCCTGGGGCTGGTTTTGTTTAATATCTTTATTAATGATCTGGAGGATGGTGTGGACTGCACTCTCAGCAAGTTTGCAGATGACACTAAACTGGGAGGTGTGGTAGATACACTAGAGGGTAGGGATAGGATACAGAGGGACCTAGACAAATTAGAGGATTGGGCCAAAAAAAAACTGATGAGGTTCAACAAGGACAAGTGCAGAGTCCTGCACTTAGGACGAAAGAATCCCATGCACTGCTACAGACTAGGGACCGAATGGCTAGGTAGCAGTTCTGCAGAAAAGGACCTAGGGGTCACAGTGGATGAGAAGCTGGATCCGAGTCAACAGTGTGCTCTTGTTGCCAAGAAGGCTAATGGCATTTTGGACTGTATAAGTAGGGGCATTGCCAGCAGATCGAGGAACATGATCGTTCCCCTTTATTCGACATTGGTGAGACCTCATCTGGAGTACCGTGTCCAGTTTTGGTCCCCACGCTACAAGAAGGATATGGAAAAATTGGAAAGAGTCCAGCGGAGGGCAACAAAAATATTTAGGGGTCTGGAGCACATGACTTATGAGGAGAGGCTGAGAGAACTGGGATTGTTTAGTCTCCAGAAGAGAAGAATGAGGTGGGATTTGATAGCTGCTTTCAACTACCTGAGGGGGGGTTCCAAAGAGGATGGAGCTCGGCTGTTCTCAGTGGTGGCAGATGACAGAACAAGGAGCAATGGTCTCAAGTTGCAGTGGGGGAGGTTTAGGTTGGATATTAGGAAACACTATTTCACTAGGAGGGTGGTGAAGCACTGGAATGCATTACCTAGGGAGGTGGTGGAGTTTCCTTCCTTGGAGGTTTTTAAGGCCCGGCTTGACAAAGCCCTGGCTGGGATGATTTAGTTGGGAACTGGTCCTGCTTTGAGCAGGGGGTTGAACTAGATGACCTCCTGAAGTCCCTTCCAACCCCGATATTCTATGATTCTATGATTCTGTGATTCTATGGCTTGTCATTGAAGAAGCCGAGATGAATGGAGATGAAATGAGGATGAGCTGTGGGAAAGATGATTGGGAGAGAGATATGTCAGCAGGTCATGGAACAGGTCACCCAAACCCCTAGTGGTCGCCTACCACAGCACACTGGAATCTTCGATCACAGGAGGGCTCCCTGCTGTGTGTTTAAAGGTGTACCTCCATCGCAGAGAGATCATAGAATATCAGGGTTGGAAGGAACTTCAAGCAGGGCCGCCCAGAGGATTCAGGGGGTCTGGGGTCTTCGGCGGCAGGGGGTCCCTGCCTCCGAATTGCCACCAAAGACCCGGCACTTCAGCGGTGGGTCCCGGGGTGGAAGGACCCTCCTCCACAGGTCTTCAGGGCACTTCGGCATCGGGTCCCGGAGAGGAAGGACTCCCCATCGCTGAACTGCCGCCGAAGACCCAGAGCGGAAGAAGCTCCAGGGGCCCGGGCCCCGCCAGAGTTTTCTGGGGCCCCCGGAGTGAGTGAAGGACCCCACTCCAGGGGCCCCAAAAAACTCTCTTGGGGGTCCCTGCAGGGCCTGGGGCAAATTGCCCCACTTACCCTCCCCCCCTCTGGGCGGTCCTGACTTCAGGAGGTCATCTAGTTCAACCCTCTGCTCAAAGCAGGACCAATCCCCAACTAAATCATCCCAGCCAGGACTTTGTTTTGCTATGTAGAGGGCATTACTTACCCTGTTGTAAACAAGGAGACAGACAGAAGAGGGAGGAGAGACGGGATAGAAATGGGTCCAATATGGATTTAGCTGATGTTCTTTGGAACTTTTGGCAGCTGGCCAATTATGAGTGGATGCTTTGGCTGGCAAGTCGACCATGACACCTGTGACTTTTATTCTGGTTCACAGTCTGGTCAGGATTGTCATCTGATTGGATCCTTTCTCCTTGGACAAGGCCGGCTTGGATGAATACAGCATCGATAACTTCAGAATTCAATCAAAAGGCAAGAGAGTGAGATAGGATAGGAGAAAAGAAACAGTGGGGCAGAAAGTAAAACAACAAGGGAAGAGAAACCATTACAGGAACTACCCGTTGAGCCCGATGTTCTAGCCAGTTTTCTATCCACCTTATATTCCATTCATCTAGGGTTACCATATTTCCACAAGGAAAAAAGAGGACATGGGGGGGAGGAGCCCCGCTCTAGCCCCACCCCTGCCCCGCCCCCATCCACTCTCTCCCACTTCCCACCCCCTGATTGCCCCCCTCAGAACTCCCAAACCCCCCCCCCCGCTCCTTGTCCCCTGACTGCCCCCTCCTGGGACCCCTGCCACTAACTGCCCCCTAAAACCCCACCCCCTATCTAAGCCGCCCTGCTTCTTGTCCCCTGACTGCCCCCTCCTGAGAACCCCCTACAACCTTACCTGTCCCCTGACTGCCCTGACCCTTATCCACACCCCCACCCCATATTCACATCCCCGCCCCCAGACAGACCCCCGGGGACTCCCATGCCCTATCCAACTGCTCCCCGCCCCCTGACAGGACCCCAGAACTCCTGACCCATCCAACCCCCTCTGCTACCTGCCTGCCTCGACCCCTCTCCACACCCCTGCCCCCCTGACAGCCCCCCCAGAGCCCCAGACCCATCTAACCCCCCCTGCTCCCTGTCCCTGACTGTCCCAACCCCTCTCCACACTCCTGCCCCCCTGATAGCCCCCCAGAACCCCCGACCTATCTAACCCCCCCACTCCCTGTCCCTGACTCTCCCAACGCCTCTCCACACCCCTTCCCCCTGACAGCCCCCCTCCAAACTCCTGACCCATCCAACCCCCCCTCCCTGTCCCCTGACTAGGGCCGGCTTTAAAGAGGCCAGGAATTGGGCTGTACTCCGGCCGGGGTTGTGGGGCTGGGGGCTGGGCCGGAGGTGCTCGGCTGGGGCTGGGCCGGAGGTGCTCGGCCGGAACCAAGGCCGGCGCTGCTGGGGCCCAAGCCGCCGGAGCCGGGGCCGGGGCCGGTGCTGCTGGGGCCCAAGCCGGCGCTGCTGGGGCCCGAGCCAGGCTGGGCCGGGGTGCTCAGCTGGAACTGGGGTCGCCACCCTGGGGCCGAAACAAGGGCCGGAACTGGGGCCGGAGCCGCTGGGGCCACCGGGCCCTGCTCGGCCCGGGCAAGAGGGAGCCGCTCGGCCAGGGCCACGCCTCCCCGGAGCTCTCCTCCTCGCGCCCCCCTGCCCCAGCTTACCTGCTGCTGCCTCCTACTTGCCCCTGCGGGAAGCAGGGGAGGGGGAGGAGCAGGTGGGCGGAGCGTTCAGGGGAGGGGAGGAGGGGGAAGACAGCTGCGGGGCAGGACAGCGTGGTAAGGCTGCAGGGGATGGGGGGAGCCGGGAAGGGGCTTTTGGTGCCCAGCGGCACTTGGCCGCCGCTTTTCTGTCTATAAATACCCGACTGGGGGGAAATCCCGGACATTTTTAGATTTTTAAACATCCCCCCGGACGGCTATTTATAGACCGAAAAGCCGGACATGTCCGGGGAAATCCGGACATATGGTAGCCCTCATTCATCCAGCCCATATTTCTTTAACTTGCCCGCAAGAATACTGTGGGAGACCATATCAAAAGCTTTGCTAAAATCAAAGAATAGCACATCCACGGCTTTTCCCTCATCCACAAAGCCAGTTATCTCATTATCCCATTATAGAAGGCAATTAGGTTAATCAGGCATGACTTGCCCTTGGTGAATCCATGCTGACTGCTCCTGATCACTTTCCTCTCCTCTAAGTGCTTCAGAATGGATTCCTTGAGGACCTGCTCCATGATTTTTCCAGGGACTGAGGTGAGGCTGACTGGCCTGTAGTTCCCCAGATCCTCCTTCTTCCCTTTTTTAAAGATGGGCACTACAGTAGCTTTTTTGTAGGGACGCATAGCTCCCGAATCGCCAGTCCACGGGCGCGGCAAACTGCTCCCATGGCAACAAGGCAGGAGTGACCTTCACCCCCACATTTGTGTTTGGTAAAACTTATTTGGCTGATTTGATTGTTTCCTCGCAGCTGGCATTCACGCGCTCAAGAGATGGGTTCGTTATTTTATGTGCATGTATACTGCCTGGCTTTTCTATGCGCAGGAATGTAACCACTAAGAAGTGTTGTAAACAAAGTAAGGAGAGAAATAAAAACCCCAGGAAAGTTTTTCCTGGGAGGCTTTTTGCTTGAGGCTTTTAAAGCTCTCTGGCTACCACAAACCTGGTGTTCTATTTCCTTTCCTGTGTCGTCGCCACAGCTGGTGACCCCGACGTGATAACCCCCTGCTCACCGGCTGGACATGCCGAGTGCACCCCCGCGGCCGTTTGCCGCCCCTGATTCGTGAGTATGGGCGGGGGGACTTTCCAGTGCCCAGAAGGAGCACGCAAGAGAGTTACAAAAGATTATACGGCAACGATCATGTGTCGTTGTCTCGGTCGCTCATATTGAGGACCTTCTAAGGGAAATAGATCGCCAGTGCCCCTGGTATCCTGACTGCGGGTCTTTACAGCTTTTTGATTGGATACGGATTGGGATCACCTTGTATAGTGAACCCCGTGCCCCAGTTCAGCACCTGCTGCTCTGGCAGCGTTGCAAAGAGGCGCTGGAGGGGTTCGGCCCCGACGGCCTCAAGCCGGTTTCCCCTTTGCCCCCAGGTGATGGGCCACCCCCCTCCTACCCGCAGCTGACCCTCCCTGCGCCGCCGCCCACGGCGGCTCCCCCCTGCCCACCGGTCGGGCGGGGGGGCGCTGTCGCCGCGGCGGTGCAGCCAGCGCGCGAGGCCGGTCTCTTGACCGGCGAGGAATCCAGCTGTGGGTTCGAGGCGTTCCCTGTCTCTTGGCGGGATAATGGAAATGGGGGGCAGATAGTGGACTGGGAGGCTCTCCCCTACTCGGTTCTGCGCGAGCTCCGGGGGATTTTGAAAGGTGTGTCAAACAGTTATCACTTACTCCCCCAAGATTGGAAAGACATGTGTCGCATGGTGCTGTCTCCCGCGCAATATGTTGTGTGGGATAGCGAGTACCAGCGAGAGGCGCTTGCAGGAGCAGCACAGGGTCGGGGGGCCTGTCTCGCTGAGCAGTTATATGGCACAGGGCAGTTTTCGGGCATCCCCGAGCAGGCGGTGGGCACGCCCTGGGCAGCTTTTCCCATCATTGGCCAGTGTGCCCGTCGCGCGTTTCGCAGGGTCCCCGCTGCGGGCGAGTCCTCTAAGTCCTTCGACCCTGGCGGAGTTGCTACAGGCGTGTGCGGATGTAAGCACCCCAACCCAAACGCATTTATTGCCTCAACGATCAGCCGTTCGAGGGTGTTATCGACTCTGGGGCAGACGTCACCGTCATCGCCGCCGCGCAGTGGCCCGCCCATTGGCCCACAGAGCAGGCTCCGGCGGTTTGGGGTGTGGGCGGGGCGCAGGACTCACAACGAAGAGCCCGATGGTTGGAGGTTAGGGCGCCCCAAGGCATCCGCCGGGCCCGTATCCGGCCTATCATTCTCCCCGTCCACCTCAACCTGTGGGGCCGTGATTTATTAACACAGTTCACTGCCACCATCCATATTGATGATTAGGCGTACGGCCCTCCCCCTCCGTTGGCTCACTGACGATACCGTCTGGGTTGCGCAGTGGCCGCTTCCTTTAGAAAAGCTGGAGGCCCTCCAGCACTTGGTCAGTGACCAGCTGCAGGCAGGGCATTTGGAGGAGTCCACTAGCCCCTTTAATATCCCCGTGTTTGTAAGCACAAAAGAAATAGTTACACCTTGTGTAGAAATTGATGTGGCTAGTGTTGTGGAAATTGAATTGTGGAGAGGATGTGCATTTTCCCCAGAACATGTGCAGTGTATATTGTAGCAGAGGTAAAGGAAATGCAAACCTACCAATATAGGTTGTGTCGTCTCTTTCAGATCACTGTGTGTTTAAAAGCAATGACTGACTGCCCAAAAGGGGTAGACCTCTGTTCTTTTGTTTTTCAGATTATCAGAGAAAACGGATGCCAGCTGAACAGCATTCAATGTACCATGCATTTACTGGCACAATAGGAATTATTTTTGTGTTTTATGGCCAAAATTGTTGTTAAAATTTGCATACCAACAGTCTTTGGAAGCAAGGACATGGAAGGTTAACCCACTCCCCATATTGCCCATGGGATCCTTCTGGCTACCTCAGATTTCTAGCCAGAGGGCTGGGGAGGGAGGAAAGCCATTAGACACCTGAGGTTGTACCGAGTGAACTCCTCAAAAGTGGGAGTGCTTGTCCTGGTTTGTTACTCCAAAGCTCTGTAATAAAGTTATTTTACTAGAAGGGTGTACATGGCATACATTGAATAATGAGATTACTGTACTGTATAATGGCAATGTGTATGTGTTCATTGTTGGGAAAAGGTGTATGAGTGAAGAGTGGAAGTTTCCTTTGTAAGTTAAAAGAAGCTGAGAAAAGGAGAAGAGGAAAAAGCACAGAACGAGTTAACTGAGAGGAAAATACAGCTAGCAGGCTCATCCAAGGTCACAGCCAAAACTTGGCTGACCCCCAAGAAAAAGGGGGGGCTTGAATGTGCCCAAGCAGCTGTAAAATCTGCAAAACACTGCCAGGCATTAATGAAATGTGTTAGGCTTTTTTTCACAGGTAGAGAAGTGCTACCCAAAGACCCTAGCAGCCCTGCCATTAATTGAAACCAGGAGACTGAGTCTATGTAAAGTCCATCAACGAAAGACTGCTTTGGCTCCATGCTGGAAAGGCCCTTTCCAAGTCCTGTTAACCACCAACACCGCTGTGAAGTGCCAAGGACTACCTGCCTGGACCCATGCTTCTCACTGTAAAAAGACCCCTCCACCTCGGGAGGACTCTCCAACTGATAATAAGCCTATTTCTCCTTCTAGCCCTGCTGTGCCTTCTGGACAGCAGAAAAAAGGGAAAAAAGACAAGGTGAAGTGCTAGTAACCTCTCCCTTGTCCACTGACAGACCTACTGTGCCTCTGGATTTTTCTAGAAGAAGCAAAACCATTACAGGGTGATGTGCTAGTAACCTCTCCCCTGTATGATGCTAAACCACACTGTTTCAGGAAAAGAGAAGAAGGAACACTTGCTTCATTGAAACCACAAAGTCCAGGGATTCCTGACTACAAGAGACATTAAGAACTGACCCTGGTGAAGAAACAAAATTATACACTGGCAGGAAGAAACTTGTGGAACCCATTCTTGGGAACGTGGTATTGATTGGATTTTGGGGTTTATTCTACAGGCTGCGCCCTGTGTTTTGGATAAGTCCTTCAGCATGTATTGCCTTCCCTAATTGGATTTTAAATGATAAGTACCAAAGGCACCTTGTTGCCATTGCCCCTGCCATTTCCTCTATTACACTATTACCCCTGTAACACATCCAAATACAGACAATGACCCAGAAGTTGCTGACAGAGATGGTATTGAATATCACTGAGGCGGGGAAGGCATTGCAGTGGGATCTAGCATGTTCAGAAATTCAGGATTTCCTGAATGACCAGCTAATGGCCATTTGAAATGATCTAGAGCATCAGGCTTGGCCCACTGCCCTTACAGACTCATCAGGAGTACCATCTGATCTGTGGCCATGGAGACATACTTGGAGACTTTCTGTGTGGAAGTGCAGACGTTCTCAGTGCTCCTTCCAAGCATATGGACCGGTTGAGGGGGTGTGGGCTCCCACATACCGAATCCTGCCGGGTCCATGGGGAGGATGCATGTGGGATTGAGTAATTCACCAAAACATCTGGGAAATTAGACTACCTGGTATGCCCAATTGATTTTAGTAAGTGCTCCGGAGATTACACCTGACATTTGGATGGGGTTAGGGAGTCAATGGACATTTTGGCCATTAGAACCCCCCAGCTTCAGTGTATATGTAAACTGAAGCCAGGAGAAGTTGTTACTTTTCATGATTACGTTTGCTGGAAGGGTAGGGGACAAGGAACTACCCTGAAAGGACACTTACTTTTTTAAACCAATGATAGCTGTGTGTATGTTAATGACACCATATTACAAGACATGCAAGGTCTGTTAAGTACCTGCCTTGTTCCTGTCTGCAAACCACCCAGCAACATCTGGGGTGTGAGACAGTAAAAGAAATGTGTTGTTTTAAGCTTACTAATAATAGTAATAGCAAATTGATATGCTGAAATGTTATGCTTAAGCCATCCGCCAAGACGTTTTTCCTCCTTGGTGGGATTATATCTAGTCATAGCTACCCTTAGAGTGGATAAAGACCCTTTTATAGTATGGGGTCTTAGTTTTGATTCTTGATGTTTTATTTTGCTGTTTTGTTTAGTGTATACCCAATCTAGTGGCATTGTGTATGCTACCCTGCGAGAGTGCTTTGTTTAAACACCGCATCTATAAAATAAAATAGGGGGGGATGTAGGGACACATAGTTCCCGAATCGCCAGTCCACGGGCGCGGCAAACTGCTCCCATGGCAACGAGGCAGGAGTGACCTTCACCCCCACGTTTGTGTTTGGGAAAACTTGTTTGGCTGATTTGATTGTTTCCTCGCAGCTGGCATTCACGCGCTCAAGAGATGGGTTCGTTATTTTATGTGCATGTATACTGCCTGGCTTTTCTATGCGCAGGAATGTAACCACTAAGAAGTGTTGTAAACAAAGTAAGGAGAGAAATAAAAACCCCAGGAAAGTTTTTCCTGGGAGGCTTTTTGCTTGAGGCTTTTAAAGCTCTCTGGCTACCACAAACCTGGTGTTCTATTTCCTTTCCTGTGTCGTCGCCACACTTTTTTCCAGTCATCTGGGACCTCCCCGGATCACCATGAGTTTTCAAAGATAATGGTCAATGATTTGGCAATCACATCCGCCAACTCCTTTAGCACCCTCGGATGCAGTGCATCCAGCCCCATCAACTTGTGCTCGAGCAGCTTTTCTAAATAGTCCTGAACCACTTCTTTCTCCACAGAGGGCTGGTCACCTCCTCCCCATGCTGTGCTGCCCAGTGCAGTAGTCTTGGAGATGACCTTGTTCGTGAAGACAGAGGCAAAAAAAGTATTGAGTACTTTAGCTTTTTCCACATCCTCTGTCACTAGGTTGCCTCCCTCATTCAGTAAGGGGCCCACACTTTCCTTGACTTTCTTCTTGTTGCTAACATACCTGAAGAAACCCTTCTTGTTACTCTTAACATCCCTTGCTAGCTGCAACTCCAAGTGAGATTTGGCCTTCCTGATTTCACTCCTGCATGCCTGAGCAATATTTTTATACTCCTCCCTGATCATTTGTCCAATCTTCCACTTCTTGTAAGCTTCTTTTTTGTATTTAAGCTCAGCAAGGATTTCACTGTTAAGCCAAGCTGGTTGCCTGCCATAATTACTATTCTTTCTACTGTGACAGACCCAGACCAGTGGGGTACAGGAGTCTGGTAGAGGGCAAATATACTGGTCACTGGATGAATAGTTTTCTGTTCCCTGAGTGACCAGAGCAGGGGCTGCACTAAAGTAATCAGAAACCTGCTAGAACCAGTTAAGGCAGGCAGGCTAATTAGGACACCTGGAGCCAATTAAGAAGAAGCTGCTGGAATCAATTAAAGCAGGCTAATCAGGGCACCTGGGTTTTAAAAGGAGCTCACTTCAGTTTGTGGTGAGAGTGTGAGGAGCTGGGAGCAAGAGGCGCAAGGAGCTGAGAGTGAGGGTGTGGGTGTGCTGCTGGAGGACTGAGGAGCACAAGCGTTATCAGACACCAGGAGAAAGGTCCTGTGGCGAGAATAAGGAAGGGGTTTGGAGGAGGCCATGGGGAAGTAGCCCAGGGAGTTGTAGCTGTCATGCAGCTGTTCCAGGAGGCACTATAAACAGCTACAGTCCACAGGGCCCTGGGCTGGAACCCGGAGTAGAGGGCAGGCCCAAGTTCCCCCCAAACCTCCCAACTGACCTGGACTGTGGGTTCTTCCAGAGGGGAAGGTCTCTGGGCTGTTCCCCAACCCACATGGTGAATCTCTGAGGCAAGAAAATCCGCCAATAAGCGCAGAACCCACCAAGATAGAGGAGGAACTTTGTCACACTGGTGTGAGAAGTGGGATCCTGGGGTGCACAGCATGGCGGAAAAAAGAGGGTGATTTTTTTTTTTTTAAAAAAGGAGAGGGTTTATTTTTTTTTCACCACAATGGATGACGTAGTGCGGGCACTGATACAAGCTATGGCGGCCCAGCAGGAGGCTACCCGTGTCCAGGCAGCTGCCCAACAGGAGGCAATGTGGCTGCAGCAAGAGACTAGTCACCTGCTGATGGACCAGGCTGCTCAAGACCGAGCTATGTTGCGGGAATTGGTAAACCAGGTAAAGTCCCTGACAGAGCTGAATCACGGCCATGATGGGATGCGGCTCATACGGGCCAGCCATTGGCTGCAGAAAATGCCACGGGAGGATGATGTAGAGGCATACCTTCTGGCCTTTGAGAGGACAGCCCTATGGGAGGCCTGGCCTCGAGATCAGTGGTCTGGTCTGATCATTTGCCCCATTCCTGTGTGGGGAGGCCCAGAAGGCCTACCATGATCTGCCTGAAGATGCTGTGGCAGACTACCCCCAGCTGAAAGCAGAGATCCTGGCCAGATCTGGGGTAATGACAGCAGTGCGGGCCCAGCAGTATCATGGTTGGAGGTACCAGGAAGACAAAACCCCACGGTCCAAATTGTATCCTCATCCATCTCGCACGAAAGTGGTTGCAAACAGAGTCCCGGAGTCCGGAAGAGATACTAGCGGTTCTGGTCATCGCTCGATACATGAGGGGACTACCACCAGACCTTCATGCCTGGGTAAGCCAGAACGAACCCCCCACTTATGACAAGGTTGTCGCCCTGGTAGAGAGGCGAAGGACAGCGAGGGAGCTGACCCAAACAGTTAAGGAAGAGGCACCCCGGGTTAAACTAGCAGCACCAAGCCCTAAAGTTCAGGTGACTGGGCCACCAGGAGGGCCCAGGTGGAAAAAGAGAGAGACTAAAGGCCCATCAGAGGCCACAAAGAGTCAGAGCGCTGAGGGAGAAGAGGATTGTGATGTTAGACTGCCCAAACCAAGAGACCGGGGAACGCCTAGGGCTCCATACAGATGTTATGCCTGTGGGGAGTGGGGACACATAGCCGCACAGTGTCCCAATGCTGAGGAGCCTATGCAGTGTAACCTGGGGAACTGGGCAGATCCATGCTCCCTAATCCACCTTGTGGGGGTCTCACTAACCCCACATATGTATACCAGACCAGTGAAACTAAATGGCACTGGTTGATTCGGGGAGTGCTATCACACTTATCTCAGGGAAGCTCGTGAAGCATAGTCAGCTGCTACAAGCTAAATGTACGGGGATAACATGTGTCCATGGGACAGTTAGTTACTACCCCACCATCCCAGTAAAAATCGAGATCCAAGTGAACACCACTGCGGTAGCAGCAGGTGTAGTCCCTAAACTCCCATACCAGGTGCTCATAGGGAGGGACTTCCCAGAGTTTGGAAACTTACTCCCAGTAGGGGAATTGGAGAAAGATGGGGACCCTAAAATTGGTGAGGCATCCACAGCAGACTGTCAACCCCCAATCTTCTCTGAAATATCCCCAGATTTGTTCTCCACTCCCAGACAGGGTAGAAAGCCAAAAAGGGAAAGAAGGGCAGCTAAGGCCTTGGGAAACTGAATACTGACCCAAAGCCAGAGGGTCGCTCTTGTAGGTAGGCGGACCCGCGCAGCTGAAAAGGAGGCCACTCAGGAGGGAGAAGCACCTGAGTCTGACCCCCACCCTAATGCTTCTGAACCAGTAGAGGCAACAGAGACTGGCCCCCTAGATCTTGGGCAGATTAGTCCCGGGAGAGGAAATTTTGGATGGGACCAGGCAGAAGACCCAAGGTATGACAACATTAGGAAGGAGGTGACTGAAATAGATGGGGTCCCCGTGGAAGGAAAAACCCAGGGACCAGGACCCTATTTCATAATGATGAAGGATCTCTTATACCAGGTTGCACCAGTACGGGGGCAGAAGGTACAGCAGATCCTAATACCTCAAAAACACCAGAATGCTGTATTAAGTCTTGCTCATAGTCATCTTTTTGGGGGGCATTTGGGGGTAGAGAAGACCCTGGCATGAGTCCTACAACGGTTCTTCTGGCCCGGAGTACATGAAGAAGTGCGGAGGTACTGTGCCTCCTGCCCAGAGTGTCAGCTGTACTGTCCCTGTCCCCACTTGAGGGCACCTTTAGTACCCCTCCCCATCATAGAGGTCCCCTTCGAGCGAATAGCCATGGACCTAGTGGGACCCCTGGAGAAGACAGCTCAGGGCCATCAATATATACTTCTTGTTTTGAACTATGCTACTCGCTACCAGAAGCCATCCCCCTGCGGAACACGGCCTTTAAAACTATAGCCAAAGAGCTGGTGGGGATCTTTGCCCGAATGGGGCTACCTAAGGAGATATTAACTGACCAAGGAACCCCATTTATGTCGAAGCTAATGAAGGACCTCTGTACGCTGCTCCATATACATACCCTGAGAACTTCGGTCTACCATCCGCAGACTGATGGGTTGGTAGAAAGGTTTAACTGAACCCTCAAGGCTATGATAAGGAAGGTGGTAAGTCGGGACGGGAAGGATTGGGACACCCTACTACCCTACCTTATGTTCGCTATCCGGGAGGTACCACAGGCCTCAACTGGGTTTTCCCCCTTCGAGTTATTATACGGGCGTCACCCCCATGGCATACTAGATATCTCCAAAGAGATCTGGGAAGAGGAACCCAATGAGGGGAGAAATATAATAGAGCATGTAATGCAGATGCGAGACCGGATAGCCCGGGTTACCCCTATTGTACGGGAACATTTGGAGAAGGCACAGGAGGCCCAGCGAACCCATTACAATCGCCAGGCAAAAGTGCGACAGTTCCAACCAGGGGATCGGGTTATTGTGTTGGTACCCACAGCAGAAAGCAAGCTTCTGGCCCAATGGCAGGGGCCCTATGAGGTGGTTGAACCCACTGGGGAAGTAACCTACAAGGTGCAGCAGCCAGGACGCAGAAAACAAGAACAGATTTATCACGTTAACCTTCTGATACCCTGGCATGAACAAGAGGCATGCACAACGGTCCAAAAAGACCTAACCCAGGAAAACAAGCCTTCCAAACAGGTGAGAGTGTCTCCCAATTTAACACCAGACCAGAAGAATGAGGTGTCTGAGATGATCTTTCGGAACCAAGATGTGTTCTCGACAAAACCGGGTTGAACAACCGAGACATATCACCACATTGTCACGAACCCTGGGGCCAGAGTAACAATGAGGCCCTATTGGGTGCCAGCGGCCAAAAGGGAGGAAATAAAAGCAGAAGTAAAAAAAATGCTGGAGTTGGGGATCATCGAAGAATCCCACAGTCAGTGGTCCAGCCCAGTCGTGCTGGTGCCAAAACCTGATGGCACCACAAGATTTTGCAATGACTTCCGGCGACTAAACGCAGTATCCCAGTTCGACGCGTACCCCATACTAAGCATAGATGAGCTAGTGGACCATCTGGGTAATGCCCGGTACTTGACTACCCTAGACTTGACAAAGGGGTACTGGCAGATTCCCCTTGCAGAAGACGCAAAGGAAAAGACTGTGTTCTCTACACCCGAGGATCTTTTTCAATATACTGTCCTCCCTGTTGGACTACATGGGGCCCCAGCTACCTTCCAGCGCCTCGTGGACAAGCTATTTCGCCCGCATAACAGTTATGCTGCTACCTACTTGGACGATGTGGTCATTCGTACCCCAGAGTGGGAAACCCACCTGGAGAAGGTGGAGGCAGTCCTCGATACCTTCAGGCAAGCCGGCCTTACAGCAAACCCTGCCAAGTATGCTGTAGGTTTACAGAGGCCAAATATCTTGGCTACATTGTGGGAAAAGGTCTGGTAAAACCCCAAGTGAACAAGTTAGAGGCCATCCAAAATTGGCCCCGACCAAGTCGCAAGAAACAAGTCCGGGTGTTCCTAGGTGTGGTGTGGTGGGGTATCACTGACGATTTATCCCCCACTTTGCCACAAGGGCAAGCCCCCTGACAGACCTAGTGAAAGCCCGTGGACCTGATCTGGTGAGATGGTCTGATGCAGCAGAGGAAGCATTCACAGACCTACGGACTGCCCTCTGCAATAACCCCGTAGTGATAGCCCCTGATTTCACCAAGGAGTTTATCCTGCAGATGGATGCATCGGAAGAAGGGTTGGGGGCCATTCTATCACAGATGGTCGGGGAGGAGGAACACCCAATTCTATACCTCAGTTGGAAACTCCTTCCAAGGGAACAAAAATATGCAGTGGTGGAGAGAGAATGCCTCACTGTAAAATGGGCCATGGAAACATTGCGCTACTACCTGCTCGGGCGCAGATTTGTCCTCGTGACCGACCATGCCCCTCTTCAATGGATGCAGCAGAACAAGGAGAATACCACAAGGGTGACAAGATGGTTCTTATCCCTCCAACCTTTCCAGTTCCGTGTGCAACACAGAGCAGGGAGCCGTCATGGCAATGCCGATGGCTTGTCATGTGTGCACTGTCTGGCGTCCCAAGCTGCCCAACCCCTTGACATTGAGCAGGGGGGAGGGATATGTGACAGACCCAGACCAGTGGGGTACAGGAGTCTGGTAGAGGGCAAATATACTGGTCACTGGATGAGTAGTTTTCTGTTCCCTGAGTGACCAGAGCAGGGGCTGCACTAGAGTAATCAGGAACCTGCTAGAACCAGTTAAGGCAGGCAGGCTAATTAGGACACCTGGAGCCAATTAAGAAGAAGCTGCTCGAATCAATTAAGGCAGGCTAATCAGGGCACCTGGGTTTTAAAAAGGAGCTCACTTCAGTTTGTGGTGAGAGTGAGGAGCTGGGCGCAAGAGGCGCAAGGAGCTGAGAGTGAGAGGGTGAGGGTGTGCTGCTGGAGGACTGAGGAGCACAAGCGTTATCAGACACCAGGAGGAAGGTCCTGTGGTGAGAATAAGGAAGGTGTTTGGAGGAGGCCATGGGGAAGTAGCCCAGGGAGTTGTAGCTGTCATGCAGCTGTTCCAGGAGGCACTATAAACAGCTGCAGTCCACAGAGCCCTGGGCTGGAACCCGGAGTAGAGGGGGGGCCCGGGTTCCCCCCAAACCTCCCAATTGACCTGGACTGTGGGTTCTTCCAGAGGGGAAAGTCTCTGGGCTGTTCCCCAACCCACATGGTGAATCTCTGAGGCAAGAAAATCCACCAATAAGCGCAGAACCCACCAAGATAGAGGAGGAACTTTGTCACACTACAC
The DNA here is from genome assembly GCF_011386835.1 of Chrysemys picta bellii. Classification (NCBI taxonomy): domain Eukaryota; kingdom Metazoa; phylum Chordata; order Testudines; family Emydidae; genus Chrysemys; species Chrysemys picta. Next base: position 478,478 of record NW_027052710.1, read on the forward strand.
ATTGGGATTGTTTGCTCCTGCAACCTCAATAAGGAGTCTTTAAAATACAGGCAGCTCTCCTGGACTCCTTTCCCCCTCATGTTATCCTCCTAGGGGATCCTGACCATCAGTTCCCTGAGGGTGTCAAAGTCTGCTTTTCTGAAGTCCCGGGTTCGTATTCTGCTGCTCTCCTTTCTTCCTTGTGTCAGGATCCTGAACTAAACTATCTCAGGGTCACTGCCTCCCAGGTTCCCATCCAATTTTGCTTCCCTGTTTGTGAGCAGCAGGTCTAGAGGAGCTCTGCCCCTAATTGGTTCCTCCAGCACTTGCCCCAGAAAATTATCTCCTGTACTTTCCAAAAACCTCCTGAATTGTCTGTGCACCGCTGTATTGCTTTCTCAGTAGATATCAGGGTGATTGAAGTCTCCCATGAGAACCAGGGCCTGCGATCTAGCAACTTCTGTTAGTTGCCAGAAGAAAGCCTCTTCCAGCTCTTCACCCTGGTCTGGTGCTCAGATGTCCTGCTGCTCACCCTGTGGGGGGGCGTACCCACAGCTGTGTGTTAACAGCACCATCGACACCTGTTCAACAGGGTGCAGTGGCTCCAGAGATACCATGCTCCTGCCACGGTGACCTTCGGGGGAGTAACTCTCACCTCTTACTCTCAGCACGCCATCATGGGACCTAGCATCAGGGGCTTCTTTCGTTATGGGGGCCATGGGGGTTATGGATGGGCTGTGGAGCTCTGGGCCATGTTAAACCCAGCAAGAACATCCCCAGGACAAGGAATAACCAGGCAATGAATAACAGGATCAGCTTAGGGGCGTGGCTTTCAGAAGTGAGGAGCACCCACAACTCCAATTGAACTCAATGGGCGCTGTGAGTGCTCAGCTCCTCTGTTGACGTCATTAGGCCTATATGAACCAGAGTTCTTCCATGTTTAAACTCTGTCCTTCCATGTTTAACTCTAATCGGCCTCAAAAGCCAAGGACAGAAATTGGAATGTGTAAACAGCTAGTTATCAATTACGACCTTGCTCATACCCAGGTACCAAGCGATAATGATGAGGTTTGCATGTTTCTAGCTGGAGAAGGGGTAATAAACTAAGGGTAAACAGAACCAAATAACTGTTTAGAGGAATGTTACTAACAAGCTAGATTTATAGCCCTAGAATGATTTAACGGCTTAAATGTATAAACATGCCTTCGGTGGAGAGGGAGTAGAGGGGGTTGATAGAGGGGGAGAGGGGGGGCTTAGTTGTGAAATGTATAAGAAGAGAGAAACTGTTTTTTGCTGGTGTGCTTGATTTGAGACTTGCCTGTCTCCTTGCACCACTTTGAGATCTCAAACTTTGATTGTTTCTCCACCCCGGTATGTTTATTGACGCGAAGCACACCAGGCAACGAACCCCGCTGTTGCTGTCCTCGGGCCTCTGTGCCGGCAACAGTCTTGGCATCCCTGGGTGGGCTCGAGGCTGAAATTTAGCCTTGCCTGGACCCCTCTCGGAGGTCGACGGATTGTGCCGACGACTGACGCCTAGCGCGCACCGGTGACTTCATCAGGGGCCTCGGCGGAGACGTGGTTTGGTCGACCCCGGAGGGTACAACGGTGCAACGCGCTCGATTAGTGGAGAAGCAGCTGCGGGCGACGGTGCAGAACCGGACCCTTGGATAAGGTAGGAACAGTCCAGTGGGGACTTTAACTGTTTTAACCTGGGGACGCCCAATGTCTCCCTAGAGTATGGGGCAGGGGCAGAATACTGCAGGCAGGGCAAGGTATACGCCCTTGGAATGCATTCTGGTGAACTGGAAAGTGTTTGGATCAGATCCGTTGATTAAAAGTAAACTGAAAAGATTCTGTACAGTAGACTGGCCTCAATATCAGCTAGAGGACCAGGAAAGGTGGCCACCGGAGGGATCACTTAATTATAATACGATCCTTCAATTGCTTTTGTTTTGTCAGCAAACGGGTAAATGGAATGAACATATGTATGTACAGTTGTTTATGTTGTTAAGAGATAGGTCAGATCTTTTGCAAAGGTGTAATTTGACTCCGACAGGTTCGGTAGTAACTACTGTTAGTCCCCAGAACCCTCCCCCGGTTGTGATGGCAGAGTCGGTGTCCCCTTCGGCTCCAACACCCCCCACCATATAAAGACAGGGTGCCTCAGGTCCCAGAGATTGCCCCCTTGGTAGGATTCTATCCATTGATTACTGAGACTCGGATAGCCCGTCCTGGAACAGAAAATCGCCCAGCCACTACAATGCAGGTTTATACCCATGTGCCTTTTAACCCAGTGGACCTAGCAGCCTTTAAGACACAGGCAGGGGAATTTTCTATGAATCCAAGCAAGTTTATCTCGGTCTTTGAAGGGTGTCTGGCTAGCCATAAGCCTGACTGGGATGACTGAAATATCCTTATGCGGACCCTGCTGTCTGAGGTGGAGCGTAATCAGGTTGTGTCTAAGGCACGGGAGGAGGCACAGCTTAGACATAAGGCAAACGCAGCACACGTCCCTGTTGCTACAATCTAGGTCCCTACAGCAGACCCCCAGTGGAATCCCAACGTGCCGGCGGATCTCACCTGTCTCACTGTATACAATGAGCTCCTATTACATGGTCTCCGAAACTCAGCTGTCTGAGATAACAATTGGGCTAAGCCGTATGAGCTAGTACAGGAGCCAAAAGAGAGTCCGGTTGCTTTTCTGCAGCGTATTCGGGATACCATCAGGCAAACTACTAATGCAAACCCTGATGATCAGGCTACTGAGGCAATTATGCAGGGTATCTTTACCAGCCGTGCCGCCCCTGATATTAAAAGGAAACTGCAGAAAAAGGAGGATTTGATGGGCATGACAATGGCACAGATTCTGGAAACTGCAAACAGGGCTTACAGCCTTAGGGAGGGAGAAAAGGAAAAGAGGCAAGTGAAAATGATGGTTGCAGCAGTACAGGCTGGTGGCAGGGGAAGATTTCAGGAAGGTGGAAGGGGCCGGGGAATGAGAGGACGTGGGCGCCCTGGCTTACAGGAAAGGTGTCTGGGTCACAACCAGTGTGCCATATGCCGAAAGGAGGGACATTGGAAAAATGAGGGCCCCGAAAGGGAAGGTACCCCTATGATGGCAGCGGAGGATCAAGAATAGGGGTGTCAGGGGAGACGGACTATCCTGCCCCCGGAACCCCGAGTAAAAATGCGGGTGGGAGATTCAGACATAGACTTTTTAATAGACTCTGGAGCTGCACGAGCTGCTGTAAACTAACCCCTTCAGTTGCCTGTGGCAGATTCCCTCACTGTGGTGGGAGCCACAGGGAAAGGAACTAAGGCCATGTCTACACTACGAGAGTAGTTCGATTTTACTTAAATCAAATTTTTGGAATCGATATTGCAAAGTCGAATGTGTGTGTCCACACTAAGGACAGTAATTCGACTTTGTGAGTCCACACTAACATTGGAAGCGGTGCACTGTGGGCAGCTATCCCACAGTCCCCGCTGCCCATTGGAATTCTGGGTGTAGCCGCAAAAGCCTTCTGGGTAAAAAAAATGTGTCCAGGGTGCTTTTGGGTAACTGTCGTCATCCGTCCATCACTCCCGCCCTCCCTCCCTGAAAGCGCCGGCGGGAAATCAGTTCGCGCACTTTTCTAGTCAGTGACAGCGCGGATGCCACAGCACTGCGAGCATGGAGCACGCTGCGACCATCGCTGCAGTTGTGGCCGCTCTCAACGCCTCGCAGCTTATCATACACCTTTCCCTGAGGCAGATGCAGATAAGTCAGGCGAGGAGGCTACGGCACCGCGGTGAGGGCCTGAAGTCTGAGAGTAGCACAGACCTCTCAGAAAGCATGGGACCCAGCGCCGAGGACATCACGGTGGCAATGGGTCATGTTGATGCCATGGAATGGCGATTCTGGGCACGGGAAACAAGCACTGAGTGGTGGGACCGCATAGTGCTGCAGGTCTGGGATGAATCCCAGTGGCTGCGAAACTTTCGCATGCGGAAGGGAACTTTCCTGGAACTTTGTGAGTTGCTGTCCCCTGCCCTGAAGCGCAATGACACCCGGATGTGAGCAGCCCTGACTGTCCAGAAGTGAGTGGCGATAGCCCTCTGGAAGCTTGCAACGCCAGACAGCTACCGGTCAGTCGCGAACCAGTTTGGGGTGGGCAAATCTACCGTGGGGGGTTGTTGTGATGCAAGTAGCCAAGGCAATCGTTGATGTACTGCTGCCAAAGACAGTGACCCTGGGAAATGTGGAGGCGATCATAGATGGCTTCGCAGCGATGGGATTCCCAAACTGCGGTGGGGCCATAGATGGAACTCACATCCCTATCCTGGCACCGGACCACCAGGCCACCCAGTACATTAACAGAAAGGGCTACTTTTCCATGGTGCTGCAAGCACTGGTGGACCACAGGGGACGTTTTACCAACATCTACGTCGGATGGCCGGGCAAGGTTCATGACGCTCGTGTTTTCAGGAACTCTGGTCTGTTTAGACGGCTGCAGTAAGGTATTTACTTCCCGGACCACAAAATAACTGTTGGGGATGTGGAGATGCCTATAGTCCTCCTCGGGGACCCAGCCTACCCACTAATGCCCTGGCTCATGAAGCCCTATACTGGCGCCCTGGACACTGAAAAAGAACTCTTCAACTACCGGCTGAGCAAGTGCAGAATGGTGGTGGAGTGTGCTTTTGGCCGTCTCAAGGGGAGATGGAGAAGCTTACTGACTCGCTGTGATCTCAGCGAAACCAATATCCCCATTGTTATTGCAGCTTGCTGTGTGCTCCACAATCTCTGTGAGAGCAAGTGGGAGACCTTTATGGCGGGGTGGGAGGTTGAGGAAAATAGCCTGGCTGCTGATTACGCACAGCCAGACAGCCGGGCAATTAGAAGAGACCAGCGGGACGCGCTGTGCATCCGGGAGGCTTTGAAAGCTAGGTTCCTGAGTGAGCAGGGTAACCTGTGACTTTTAAGTTTGTGTACAGAGAAGCTGAACCTGCCCCCGTGTCTTTACCCAGTTAATGTTGACTATCCTCTCCAGTTACATACCCCCTTCACCCCCTTCCAACACACGTTTCGAAATAAAATCAGTTCTACTTTGTTAATGAACACCGTTTTCTTTACTACTGTTTTCGCGGGAATGTTTTAAAACTGGGACGCAGACTGTGGTGCGGAGCGGGTGTAGTGTAGTGACGCTAATGAAGCTTCTAAACTCAAGAATTGACAGGCTCCGCTGTGGTGGGCTGCTTGTTTCAACGGAGCCTGTCACCCCTCCTGATCGGGACTGTGTGTATGGGGGGGCTATGTGACTTTGTGGCAGGGGGAGGACGGTTACAGATCTCCTGCTGCGTGGCTCTGTGATCCTGCATAAGGTCCGCCGGTTACGATCTGTAACTGCCCTACCCCGCCACAAAGGCACAGAGCAACCCACCCCCCACCACATAACATGAAAACCACCTCCCAGACTAACCAGGGTAACTAGTCACTGCATCACTGCACTGTCTATGTGCCCTGCTGCTGTGCCTGCCCCCGCCTATGTACCCTGCCAAAGGTGACTGTCCTGTCCAATTACCAACCCCCTTTCCCCTCCTCCTCCAAAAGAACATGATGGAAACAGTAGTTAACAAAAACGTATTTTTTATTATCAACTACACATGGAACTGGGAGGTGAAACTTGGACGGGGGCTTGTGTCAGGTGGGAAGGAAAAAACTTTTCAAATTTTGGGGAATGAGAGCCTTCTCCTACTAGTGCTCTCTGCAGGGGTGGAGTGAGAGTTAGCACGGACTCTGCTGCCCCTCCTTCTTTGGACTTTGGGTGAGGTGGGTATGGGACTTGGTGGCAGGGGAGGGCGGTTAGAGATAGACTGCAGCGGGGCTCTGTCCTCCTGCCTCCGTTCCTGCAGAACATCCACAAGGCGCCGGAGCGTGTCCGTTTGCTCCCTCAGTAGTCCAAGCAGCATTTGAGTCGCCTGCTGGTCTTCCTGCCGCCACCTCTCCTCCCGATCCATGTTTGCTTGGTGCATTTGGGTCAAGTTCTCCCGCCACTGGGTCTGCTGTGCTGCCTGGGCTCGGGAGCAGGCCATAAGCTCCGAGAACATGTCCTCCCGTGTCCTCTTTTTCCTACGCCTAATGTGCGCTAGCCTCTGGGAGTGTGATGCCAGGCTAGGTTGTGAGACAGTCGCAGATGGGGCTGTGGGAATGGGAAAAAGGGAGTGAATTCCTCAGAAAGATAAATGTAGTTGTGAACAAAGAACATAGTCTTTCTCTGTGAACAAGACTATGCACAGCACCTATCACATGCGCACTCAGCACAAGGTCGAATTCTCGGCCTTCGCATTCAGTGCCTGGGGTCTTGCACAGCACATTTGAGAAGCGGGGCAGCACAACGGAATTTCTGTTGCAGGCAGACATGGTAAGCCGTAGACTTGTGGCAGCTTAAAACTTTTATATTACCACTGGCCTCATTTCACATTGAAAGCAATTGCTGCCAGCAATCCGGCAAGCGGGAACTCTGCCCCTGTCCCACCCCCTCGCGGCTGTCCCCAGGAACGATCCCTGTAGGCTGCCCCTCTCCCGCCTCCACCGCGTGGCTGCAAACCAGCGGTTACAGTTCTGTTAAGGAACGGGAAAGCAGTCCCAACACTAACATTCCCCTACCTAATTCAAAGCAGGTCACCATGAGCGACATCACTCTGATGAGGATCTCTGACAGCGAGAAAGAGAGAATGCTCCAGGAAAGCCTCCAAAGACCAGGGCCGTATGCCGCCCTGCTGTGCAGAGCAATGATTCCCGAGTACTTGATTGTCTCGTGGCGCGGCAACGTGTCGTACTACGGAGGACCCAATAAGGCCGCTCTCCCCAGGAACCTGATGCAACGGCTTTCCAATTACCTCCAGGAGAGCTTCATCGAGATGTCCCAGGAGGATTTCTGCTCTATCCCCGGACATATAGACCGCATTTTACTGTAGCTGCAGTAGCAGGGACTAAACAGTAGAGCGGCTTGGGCAGGAAAATCACGCAAAACCGGACATTGCTAGATTTTTTTTCAAAACTTGCACTGCCCATGACTGAACCGTTAAGCGCCTAGGGCAAAGTAATCATGAACAACCCATTCTTTTAATTGTTAATATTCCTGTTCTGTTAAAAATAAATGTTTAGATGTTTACAACACTTACTGGCTGATCCTTCCCCAGATTCTGTGTCCGGGGTAACGGCTGGGGACGGTTGGTAGGGGATCTCTGTAAGGGTGATGAAGAGATCCTGGCTGTCGGGGAAATCAGCGTTGTGAGCGCTGCCGACTGCCTCGTCCTCCTCATCTCCTTCCTCATCTTCCCCGTCCCCTAACATGTCCGAGGAACCGGCCGTGGACAATATCCCATCCTCAGAGTCCACGGTCAGTGGTGCGGTAGTGGTGGCGGCCGCACCGAGGATGGAATGCAGTGCCTCGTAGAAACGGGATGTCTGGGGATGGGATCCGGAGCGTCCGTTTGCCTCTTTGGTCTTCTGGTAGCCTTGTCTCAGCTCCTTGATTTTCACGCGGCACTGCGTTGCATCCCGGCTGTATCCTCTCTCTGACATGTCTTTAGAGATCTTCTCGGAGATCTTTGCATTCCGTTTCTTGGAGCGCAGCTCGGAAAGCACGGACTCATCGCCCCACACAGCGATGAGATCCAAGACTTCCCGATCAGTCCATGCTGGGGCCCTCTTTCTATTCTGAGATTGCACGGCCATCACTGCTGGAGAGCTCTGCATCGTTGCCAGTGCTGCTGAGCTCGCCACGATGTCCAGACAGGAAATGAGATTCAAACTGGCCAGACAGGAAAAGGAATTCAAATTCAAATTTTCCCGGGGCTTTTCCTGTGTGGCTGGTCAGAGCATCCGAGCTCGTACTGCTGTCCAGAGCGTCAACAGAGTGGTGCACTGTGGGATAGCTCCCGGAGCTATTAGCGTCGATTTCCATCCACACCTAGCCTAATTCGACATGGCCATGTCGAATTTAGCGCTACTCCCCTCGTTGGGGAGGAGTACAGAAGTCGAATTAAAGAGACCTCTATGTCGAACTAAATAGCATCGCGGTGTAGATGGGTGCAGGGTTAATTCGATGTAACGGCGCTAACTTCGACATAAACGCCTAGTGTAGACCAGGCCTAAGTGCCCAGTATATGCCCCAGCGGAATGTGCTTTGGGAAACAGAACTCTATCTCACAGACTGGTTTACCTCCCTGATTGTCCAACGCCACTATTAGGACGGGATCTGCTTTGTCACTTAGGTGCCACCCTGCATTTCACTCAAGATGAAATAACCCTCACCTTACCCCCAGAGAATGCCTGGATAATGACACTTGCAATTGAGCCCTCAGCTACGCAAGCCCCAGAGTGGAGTCAGTGGGAGAAGCGGGTTTTTCCTCTGGTATGGGCATCAGGGATCCCAGGAAAGTCAGCCCATCATACTCCTATTACTGTTCAGCTCTTGCCAGGAAAAGGTCCAGTGCGAATTGTCAAAGTTAGACTCAGGACTCATCGTTTGTCAGACCACTCTGTTTTATTAGCACAGCGCTCTGCTAATACATTCAGATAATGTGAGCCTCCATGCAAGATTCAAACAGTCTTATTTATACAGATAAAACGGTGCGAACTAAACAAAGGGACAGAGAGAGCAAAATTGTAAAATATGCATGGAGCACAATATGCATATCCTGCTTCCTTGTTAACTCTTATCGATCTAAGACTAATGCTTCACCAATTGCCCTTAAGTGGCAAGTTATGCAGTTAATGTCTGCTTTCCTGACCCCTGGCTTGCAGCATTTCTCATTTCTACTTAAAGATACATACAGCATTCTTTAATTCATTCTATTTCTTTAATATAATTCATTTCACTTTCACAGAATCAAGCAGTATCCGATCAAAAGGGAAGCCAGAGAGGGACTGCAGGAGACTATAGACCAGTTCCTAAAGTGCGGGGTACTTCGAGAATGCCAGTCAGCTTGGAACACTCCTATCTTGCCTGTATGTTGAGTCTGAACTTTTGATGAGCTTAAACTTAACCCAGACTTGATGTCTCTGTCTGAACTTTTAATCAAAGCTCTGACCTGCGAACTACTCATGACAACCCCCCCTCCCCTTAAGTAGCCATCTCCCCTTATCTCTTTCTGAATTTACATTTTAACCTGTTTTATCCTGTAGAATCTTGATTGATTATGCATGACCATTATGATCTGTTAATCACTTTGTTTACTTCTGTGTATAAATATTGATGCTCACCCCTAATAAACTTGCCACACTTACTCTGAAGCCTTTCAAGCTAAGGATAGTGTGAGCCCGTTGATCAACGAATTGGTGTCTGGTCTCTGACAGATTGTGAGCCCATACCAACTCCGCACGAACTCGGGTGCTGGAGAGGTGAGTGAGGACTTGCTTTTTTACCTAACAATTTGGGGGCTCGTCCGGGATATCCTTCTGGTGCGGTGCCTCTGTCCAGTGGTCAGACCACTCATATACGAATTGGCAGGCGCCACGGGAGATTTCTCCCAGCCAATTCAATATTGAGGGGTCGTGTACTGGACAGCAGGGTAAACGCCAGTTGGAGGGCTCCTGTCAGACACCATGGGTCAAGGGACTAGCGTGCCTCTTGAGAGTCCGTTGGGGATTGTAAATAAGTTATGGAACGAAGGGAAACGCCCAGTACAGACAGGAATGTCTAGGAGAAAGTTGTACACACTGTGTGTAAGGAATTGGACTGGGTATACCGCGGTATTGGCCAACCCGGAGATGAGGTGGCCTTCGTATGGCTCTTTCGAACAGGCTGCCTTAAGAGGAGTAAGGAGCCAGATCGAAAAAGACCATCCGGGATAGTTATGTTACTGGTTTTGTTGGGACACAGCAGCAGAGCTGTGGAAATCTTTAAAAATTATGGCAGTCAGGTATTCTCCCGAGAGTGAACCCCCTCCATGTTATTTCGATGAAGGGTGTAAACCACGGCGTGTTTTGACTCGTCAGTTGGTCCCCACTGCCCCTGCCCCTATTCCTCCGCAGGGGGACTCTCTCCAGGGCGCAGAGGGGAATCTGCAGGACTCCAGGTCGGAATCTCTGCAGAGGGATAAGGGGGAAATGGAAGGGCACACCTCGGGAGGAATAATTACTAGGCAAATGATCAAGCAGATGCAGCAGGTTGCATACCCCTCCCCTGGGGACGCCCAGAGGGTCTGGTTGCATCCGCAGATACTTACACCAGGGACGAATACACCCCTGCACCACCAGCTCAGCCCGTTCCCCAGGCCTGGATCAACTACGGGCAACAGCAGCAGCTGCAGCAAACTCAGCCTCCTCAATGACGGTACCCCGGGGGCGAAGGCAAACAATGTGATGGTCTTATTTCCTTAATGTCTTTAGCCGGCTCCTTCCTCACTTTCTCCCCTCCCAGCAAAGAGCCTCGTCTAACCCTTTCAGTCCAGGGACTGCCTGTCTCCTTCCTCATTGATACTGGAGCTACTTTCTCTCTTTTAAATCATGCCCCCTCTCCCTGGCTATCCTCTGAGGTTAAAACTGCAACTGGGGTGGAGGGCAACCCACAGTCTCTGGGACTCACTTTGCCTCTAAATGTTATTTATGCTGATAAATGTTTTTCTCACCGTTTTCTTTTTTCCCCAGCTTGTCCGATCCCTTTGATGGGCCGGGATTTACTCTGTAAGCTTGAGGCTACTTTAACCTGCACTCCTGAAGGGGTAGGATTATTGATGACAGTGTTAGGAGATTTGGCCCCAACTCAGGGTAATTGGGAAACCCCCCCCCCCTCTCCCCTGACCTCACTGACCTGCCTTTAACCCTCTGGGGAATTTCTGACACTGATGTTGGCCTGCTCCTTTCAGCAGAGCCAGTAAGGATTCAAGTGAAGCCCTCCTTAACCCCCCCCGTCAGTCCCTCAATACCCCCTGTCGCTGGAAGCCCGGAAGGGCATCCGCCCCATTATCGAGGGATTCATTGCACAAAAGCTAGTCCGCCCTCAGCGCACTCCCTGTAACACCCCTATACTGCCTGTCAAAAAAGCCTCCTAAAAAGGACGGAGACCCTATTCGTTGGCGCTTTGTACAGGATCTACGGGTTGTTAATCAGTATGTGGTCCCTCTTCATGCAGTAGTTCCTGATCCAGCTACTATCATCAGTCAAATCCCCTGGGATGCTGAGTGGTTCACTGTTATTGACTTAAAATCAGCTTTTTTCAGCATTCCTGTGCACCCAGACTCTCAGTATCTCTTTGGTTTCACCTGGGAGGGACAAAGTTATGTCTGGCAACGACTTCCTCAAGGCTACAGAGACAGCCCCACGATTTTCAGCCAATGCCTCCGCCACGACTTGGAAGGCTTCACCAGTCCGCAGGGATCCACGTTAGTCCTATACGTAGATGACATCCTATTAGGTAATCGCGAATAAGCTGCCCTCCGCATCAATGGTAAGGCACTTTTATTATACCTACACACCAGAGGCCACAAGGTAGACCCTAACAAGATTCAGTGGGTCTCACAGAAGGTCCGATATCTGGGCTTCCTATTAACCCCAGAGGGAAGACAAATGGACCCAGTCCGCATAAAGACTATCCAAAACTGACCTCTGCCAAACACCAAGAAAAACTTCGAGGTTTCTTAGGATTAATTGGCTTCTGTCGCCCCCTGGTTACCGTCCTGCGGGGAGTTAAGCAAGCCGCTCCACCGACTCACTGCTAACCTTGCTCCTGACCCTTTGCAGTGGTCCCCGGACACAATCCAAGCCTTTCAGTTACTCAAGGACAGTGTGGCCTCCTCCATGTCTCTCCGCTCCCCCAATTACAGCAAACCCTTTCACCTTTTTGTCCACGAGAGGGGCGGAATTGCTAGTGGCGTCCTTACCCAGCTGAGCGGGCCCCACCATTTCCCGCTTGCTTTTTACTCTCAGCAGATCGACCCTGTCGCTCAGGGAACCCCATCCTGCACCCGGACTCTGGCAGCAGCTGCCCTGCTGATCACAAAGGCAAAGAGCCTGACCCTGGGTCATTTTACCACGGTTTGGACTTCTCATGACTTGTCAGCCCTTCTGCGTAGGGGCACAACCCAAGTCTTTTCGGCCCATCGTCAGCAACAGCTAGAGGCCGAACTCTTAGAAGACACTAACCTAATTTTTGAAAGGTGTGGGCCCCTTAATCCAGCTACCTTGCTTCCTGACCTGCCAGTCCTCCAGGATCAGCACGACTGTGTGGAAGTAGTTTATAGCATCTTACAGATAAGGGACAACCTGTTTGACGTGCCACTGGACAACCCTGATTGCATCCTCTTCTCGGACGGAAGCTCCTATGTTGATGGCAAGCGTTTCACCGGTTATGCAGTCACCTCTGAAAGGGACATTCAAGAGGCCGCCTCACTGCCAGGCAACTGAGGAGCCCAAGCCGCCGAACTCTATGCCCTGGCCCGAGCTTGCCAGTTGGCCGCTGGTAAGACCGTTACCATTTTTACTGATAGCAAGTATGCTTTTGGAGTTGTGCATTGTCACATCCACCTCTGGAAGTTTCAAGGTTTCCAGACAGCTGCCGGTAAACCCATTCAGCACCTCCCCCTCATCCACAAGCTTTTGGACGCCCTCCAAGAACCCTCGGTCCTGGCTGTAGTTCACTGCCGGGCCCATCCTAAAGATGATAGCCCCGTCACCCGTGGGAATGCCCTGGCTGACGCCTCCGCCAAGACGGCTGCCGTCTTACCCTTAGCCATGCCCACGTTGGCTATTGCAGCCTCCTCCTTTACTCCACCGCACCCCGTACCAGTACCCGCTGCTGAACTACAGTCGTGGGAGAGCCTCGGAGCCACTCTGGTCAAAGGGACCTGGCTTATGCCGGATGGCCGAGCCTGCCTCCCTCGCTCCACATACCCTGTGGCAGTTCGCTGGCACCATGATAAGGGGGGTCACTACGGCACGCACGCCCTTGTGGACACCATCGCTCGCTTTTGGTATGCTCCAGGCATTCAACCCTACTGCCTGTCAATTGTGAAAGCATGCAGCACATGTCAGCGTAATGGACCTGCTCCGCCTCTTAAAAAAATTAAGGGTGGAAGACCTCCGCCTGCTGCTCCATTTCAACATCTTCAAATTGATTTTGCAGATATGCCAAAGGCTTTTGGGAAAAAGCACCTCCTTGTTTTGGTTTGCCCTCTGACTTCCTGGGTCGAAGCTTTTCCTACTGCTAATTGTACTGCTGCCACAGTGGCGAAGATTCTCCTTAGAGACATTGTACCCCGTTTTGGCATCCCTCTCGTGCTTGACTCAGATCGCGGACCTCACTTTACTGGTCATGTCCTTGGCCGTTTAGAACAAGGACTGGGCATTTCACACTCCTTTCATACACCCTACCACCCTCAGTCTAGCGGGAAAGTTGAGCGTATGAATAGGGAGCTTAAGTTTACATTGGCTAAATACTGTCAGGAAACAGGATTAAAGTGGCCTCAGGTACTTTCCTTGGTCCTGTTTCACCTTCCTACTCGCCCAACCCGTGTATTGGGATTATCCCCCTTTGAACTGCTCTATGGACACCCCCCTTTCAAAGGCGGGGCGCTACCACGTGCTGATGTTTCACTATTGGGAGGGGATCATATGACCGTGTGCCAGTTTCTCTCCCTACAGGCTCGCCTCCGTACCCTTTGGAAAGCCTCGCAGTTTTCCCAGACCGTGCCGCTGGAAGAACAGATCCACCCGTTCCAACCAGGGGACTTCGTCTGGGCCAAAAAGTTCATTCGTGGCGACACCCTCCAGCCGAGGTTTACTGGACCCCACCAGGTTCTTTTAACAACCCAGACTGCAGTGTTCCTGGAAGGACGCAAATCCTGGATCCACCACTCCCACGTCAAGCCAGCCGTAGTGGACCACAGTGACGGACCAGCAGCTCTTGCCACCACTGAGGACACTGCCTCCGACCAGTGGACCAGCTTACCTCTTTCAGACATCAGACTTAAATTGACTCAGAAAAAATGAGAGGACCTTTTATTCTGACAACTGTATGTTTTTTATTATGTCTTTTTAGTTTATTTTCTGCTTATGAAGATAATGCTTTTATTAGATATTCCCACGAGGTTAAAACTCGTATTTTAGGAAATAGAAGTAATTGCTGGGTATGTACTCAATTTCCAGTAAATGCAGAACAGGGACTCCCCTTCACACCCATTCCCCTGACCACTGCTAATATGACTTGGATGCCACTGGCTAGAGTAAAAGATCCAGTCCAACACAATCTTACATGGGACAAAACAGGAGTGCCAATTAACAGATATCTCAGGGTAACCAATCAGACAGGATCACTGTGTTTTGTTAAAGAAAAGGGGTCAACTTTTGTGGGAACAAGTAAATGCAACATGTATTTTAATGGCACCGCCTTTAGTAAAAATCTTGGCTTCAAGCCTTGCACATCCCACTTATCCCATATGTGGATCCCTCACCCCGATCCAACTTTTTCATGGGTGGGCAGGCCTTCAGAGTCAGCTTTTAAGAAGCCCTGCTCAGATCAAAAGGGTGTCCAACTAATTGCTAAGGGACATACGATTGCCTTCTACAACTGCTCAAGCAGTACTCTACTACACTGCCCTTTGAAAACACCACTACCAAATTGTGCCTCTGCAGTTCGCACAACGACCCCTCTGCGTTACCAGGGGAACAGTGGTCCAACGGGTGGTGGGTTACCTACTACTTTGAGAAATGGAATACCCGAAACGCATTGTATGGAACATACTGCGTGTGCGGGCCCAAAGCTTATTACTTTCTCTCCCCTGATTGGGCAGGGTCATGTTATTTGGCATGGCTAACACCGCCTTCTCGCATCTCCCTCACTCCCCCTCATTTTCCCCACGTTCGTAACATCCGTGAAACCTTCAGAGATATTAATATCCGTGATGGTTTGTCGTGGCAGCGGTGGGCTGGTCTCATTAGCTTGAGGGGTGGTGTCATCCGTCTACAGGGACTACTAGAATCTTTAACCAATGAAACTGCGACCCTATTTGAGAATCAGGCCGGGGAAATGTCCCAGCTGCGCCAGTTAGCTTTGCAAAACCGAATGGCTTTAGACATAATGTTAGCAGCCCAGGGAGGAACTTGCGCCCTCATAAATGAAGAATGCTGTGTTTTTGTAAATGACACCTACTCTGACACTTTTCAACGTACCAAACATCTAAGGGAAATAGCTAAGAACTACTCCTCTGGCCAGCCACCTTATGATTGGTGGGGAGCCTTATGGAATTGGCTGCCTGGATCTGGGTGGGTTAAAAACCTCTTGGTGGGTATTGTTGGGGCCATAGTAATCCTTATAATACTGTGTTGCTGTATTCAGTGTGTCCCCTCCCTCATAGACTCATGTGGGTCAGTTTATTCTTTTCCTACTTCAGCCAAGGGCCTTACTCTCTTCGAGTTGGCCCAGGCTGAAATTGCCAAGCGGCCCTTGGCTCCTTAAAATGGGGTGTAGCTTTTGGTAAATAGTTATCCCAAAGCTACAAATGGAGGAATGTTGAGTCTGAACTTTTGATGAGCTTAAACTTAACCCAGACTTGATGTCTCTGTCTGAACTTTTAATCAAAGCTCTGACCTGCGAACTACTCATGACAACCCCCCCTCCCCTTAAGTAGCCATCTCCCCTTATCTCTTTCTGAATGTACATTTTAACCTGTTTTATCCTGTAGAATCTTGTTTGATTATGCATGACCATTATGATCTGTTAATCACTTTGTTTACTTCTGTGTATAAATATTGATGCTCACCCCTAATAAACTTGCCACACTTACTCTGAAGCCTTTCAAGCTAAGGATAGTGTGAGCCCGTTGATCAACGAATTGGTGTCTGGTCTCTGACAGATTGTGAGCCCATACCAACTCCGCACGAACTCGGGTGCTGGAGAGGTGAGTGAGGACTTGCTTTTTTACCTAACATGTACAAAAGCCCAATGGCACATACCAACTGGTCCAGGACCTGAGAGCAGTTGATGAGCGGGTTAAAACTCTACACCCCCTTGTTCCAAATCCGTATACATTGTTGGCCTCTATAGGGGGGCAGTACACCCATTTTTCAGTCCTGGATTTAAAGGATGCTTTCTTCACGATTCCGGTTGACCCCCAGTCTCAGGAGATTTTCTCCTTCGAGTGGGAGGACAAAAGGAGGGTTAGAAAGCAGCTTTGCTGGACAGTGCTGCCTCAGGGATTTAAAAATTCCCCCACCCTTTCTAGCCAGGCCCTGGCTAGAGACTTGGAGGAGTGGGACAATGAGGACAAAGTCCTCTTCCTGCAATATGTGGATGACTTGTTAATTGCTGCAGTGTGTCTAACCTCTTGCCTTAAAGCCACTGTGAGCCTCCTGAACTTCGTTGGACTCCGAGGATATCGAGTAGCACAGAGTAAGGCTCACATTGCTCCCCCAGTGGATGGAATCTGACAACGGAACACACTTCACATCCCAAGTCGTTCAAAAGATATTGGATGCCCTACAGATCCCCTGGAAGCTTCACACGCCATGGCGACCACAGGAGTGGGGTAGTGGAGCGTACAAATCACACTCTTAAGCGGCACCTCTCAAAGGTTTGTCAAGAGACTTCCCTTAAGTGGCCTGAGGCTTTGCCCCTTGTTTTGCTCCGCATTCGAGTTCTCCCTAAGGGCAGGTTAGGGCTCAGTCCCTTCGAGAATATGTTTCGAAGGGCATGGCCTATGAATGGTACACCGGTTCTGGCAGGGGAGTGGGAAATGGGGTGTGGCTTCTTATCTCAGTACATGTGCTCTCTGTCTGCTGTTCTCTGTTCTCTCCACAGGTATACCAAAGATTTGCAGCCTCTCCCGCTGGATGCCCCAATCCACTCCTTGCAGCCAGGCGATTCTGTACTCGTTCGGACTTGGAAGGACGAGCCTCTCCAAGAGAAGTGGAAGGGACCCTACACCGTCCTGCTGGTCTCCCATACAGCAGCAAAGGTTGAGGGACACAAGATCTGGATTCATCACTCTCATCTGAAAGCAGTGCCTGCTCCTGAACGGTGGACCGTCCAGCCTGCAGAGAAGACTGCCAGCGACGATCTGGGACTTAAGCTGTTATTCAGGCGACAATAGTGTCTGCTGGGAATGCCCTGTGATCTCTTTGGACAGTCACAGTGCACTTCCCACGAGACCTCTGAGCGTTGGTTGTGTTTATTTTCACAGGGCCGGCCTAACCTGGTGGCCTGGTCCCTGTTGTTTTTAATCTGCTTGCTATTGGTAATAGTTATTTTGTGGGTATTTGGGGAATTGTGATTGTTAGGCCCTAGGGTCACCTGCCCAATATGAGTTCAGGTCCAGGGTCTGCCACAGTGGTGCTCTTTGCCATAGAGACACTCCTCTTGTTAACTCCCATTTCCCCACAGGCACATGCGGGATGGAAAGGAATCCCTACTAACTTAGAGACAAACACATATGAGTCCCTGAAGGTTTGTTTTGCCCAAGAGTTTAACCTCTCCAACTGCTGGGTATGCTCCCAAATCCCGCACCATGCTGCAGGGTTACCCTGGAGGGTAGTTCCCCAGAATTGGTCAGATATCTGTTGGGGATGGTTCAGTAGGGGGGAAAATGCCTCGGGTACCCCCTTGTCGCAGAACTGTACCATTGAGTCCCAGTACGCGTTAAGGGACGACCCCTGGAAGCCGCAGGCCAACTCCACGTATATCCCTTCCCCTATTAGGTTGTGGCCAGTGGCCCCTGGTTTGGTGTGCTATCGACAGTTTAAGTCCAGCAATCACACCTGGTTTGCTGGGAATAGCACCTGTCAGTATTATTTATCCCCTGACAGTGACGCTTCCATCCCTGTCTATGTTAATGGCAAATCCGACTCTACCGCCCGGTTCGGATCGTTTAATGACAGACAAGTAAATAGGTGGAGTAGCGGTTATAATGGCTTGGTAGGGAATGGCCACTCCTTTTATATTTGCGGTACCTCTGCCTATAAGTGGCTACCGCATCGGTGGTATGGAAGCTGCTATCTAGGATATCTTGCCCCTCCCCTTCGTGTCCTTCCTAAGCTGCCCCCTGGCCGCCCTAGGCAGCGTAGATTTTTGTATGCCACCCCAGAGCCCATTACAGAAGGAGACAGATTGGGTATGATCTTTCTCCCATCCTATGGGGTGGGACGACTGGCTCAATTTTATCGTAGGCTCTCTGTGTTTCTCACCAAGTATGCCAATGAGACCTTGGCCATAGAGAAAAGCCTTAACTTAGAGCTTTACCAGCTCCGGTTGCTGTCCCTGCAAAACAGACAGGCCTTAGATTATGTTTTAGCCTCCTAGGGCGGGGTGTGTGTCCTTATTGGGAGTGAATGTTGTACTTATGTCCCAGAAAACTCACAGGACATTAACAAGCACGTCCTGTCAGCCGAACAGGCTTTCAAGCAGTGGAAGGCTCAGGAAAGGGAACCCACAGTTTTTGATTCCCTTTGGAGTTGGTTGCCCAACCTAGGAGGACTGGGAAATAGCCTTGTGCATCTCCTCCTTACAGGTGTGGTACTGTGCCTGGTCACCCTCCTCCTGACTGCTTGTTTTAAATTGCTCCTCCTTAGCTGTGTGCCCCCCGTTCCCCAGAAATCCCAGCATACCCTCTCATTGAGAACCCCAGCTCTATGGCACTCAATCGTATCTTGTCTACAGAATATGAGAAAACTCAGCCAAAAGCTTGTTGAGTATTCTCAAAGGAGGGAATTGTTGACGTCATTAGGCCTATATGAACCAGAGTTCTTCCATGTTTAAACTCTGTCCTTCCATGTTTAACTCTAATTGGCCTCAAAAGCCAAGGACAGAAATTGGAATGTGTAAACAGCTAGTTATCAATTACGACCTTGCTCATACCCAGGTACCAAGCGATAATGATGAGGTTTGCATGTTTCTAGCTGGAGAAGGGGTAATAAACTAAGGGTAAACAGAACCAAATAACTGTTTAGAGAAATGTTACTAACAAGCTAGATTTATAGCCCTAGAATGATTTAACAGCTTAAATGTATAAACATGCCTTCGGTGGAGAGGGGAGAGGGAGTAGAGGGGAGGTGATAGGGGGGGTGATAGAGGGGGAGAGAGGGGGGGCTTAGTTGTGAAATGTATAAGAAGAGAGAAACTGTTTCTTGCTGGTGTGCTTGATTTGAGACTTGCCTGTCTCCTTGCACCACTTTGAGATCTCAAATAAACTTTGATTGTTTCTCCACCCCGGTATGTTTATTGACGCGAAGCACACCGGGCAATGAACCCCACTGTTGCTATCCTCGGGCCTCTGTGCCGGCAACACCTCTGTAGCTCTGCCCCACACACATCTTTATCTATGCCCCCTACGTGTCTTTCCTATGTTACACTTTCCCTCACATTTATGAGTCTTTCCTCTAATGGCTTCCCAGCCAGGGGCTTCTTCTAGTGTTAACGTGTTGGGCTGAGTCTCATGTCAAGCCAGGCTCCGTTACCCCACACGGCCAATGGCTGTGAGCTGGTCCTAAATGACATTTGCACTCACAGTAAGGCCCCTCCCACTGCTCCAGTGTGGTAAAGGGGCTTTAGTGTCAATGAGAATCCAGCCCTGTGAGTTGTGGCCTTTCCACAGCTATTTACCGGGTGTTTCTGGCTTTGAACTTTCTCACAGTGGATGTATAATGGCAAAGCTGCTCGCTCCTCGGCCTATATTTTCATTTGTGGTATTTGACACTGAACTGGGAGATATAAGTGTCTCAAAGTGGTTGCAGACAGGTCTTGATTGTGAAAATCCTCAGCAGAAAGAAAGAAAGAAACAAACATCCTGTGTGAAATGCGGCACCTTGGAGAGGATGATGCGTGCAGCCCTTGTGCACAGCTGGGTAGATATTCTCTCCACCCTGCAACGTTTCTCTCTGTAACTCCACACAGCTTTTCTGTTGCATCATAGGAGTAATCTACACTGGCTTTACAGCGCTGAGACTTGCTGCGCTCAGGGGGGTGTTTTTCACACCCCTGAGTGAGAAACTTGCAGCGCTGTAAAGCGCCAGTGTTGACAAGCCCTAAATCTGAGCTTGTGGTTTTCTGTTTGATCCCGTTCTTTACACACTGATATCACCAAGGCCTTCTCCACAGTAAGACAAAGTAGCCTCTAATTCTGGGTGTCTCCAGCTTTGGGTGCCCACGATGCTCCACCTTGGGTTCTGATTTCTTCCCAGGCGTGCTGAGCACCTGCAGGCTCTGTTCCTTCGGGCGGGGCTTTGCCTGCTCAATATTTCAGAACATTAGGTATGAAATGTCCCATGTTTGCAAGGTCCCAGCTGTGGCAGAGCCTCACCGATAACTGTCCTGCCACTTCCCCCGTAACAAGACACGGGACACCTGAGTTCCAGTCACAACATTTCACCCCCAGCCTTATCCTGCATCTCTCTAAGGAACAACCTGCGTGAAATGGGGTCAGTGGGATTCTTAGTATCAGACTTTGCAGGTCTCAAAAACTGCTTATTTTAACCCCTTCAGTAGAGAGCCTCAACTGAACACAAGAGCCAGAAGGGTGCAACCCCTTGGGCTTTAGAGAGCACGGCCCCTTTAAAACCTCGTCCTGAGGCAGAGGACATTCTGGTTGTTCCAGGGGGAGGGGTGGAGAGGCCGAGGGACAGGGGCGTCTGAGTCTCTGTAGCTCCAGACAAGAGGCCCTACAGCAATAGGGCTCTCATATAGCAAAGCAGCCGAGAACTAGCCCGAAGCCCAGGCAGGAAAGGAGGAAGCCTCCCTGTGTAGGGAAGCTCAGTGGACTGTTTGTTCTATCTAACAGGATGAGACACGGCTTGATTCAAATCCTATCCAGTTTAGAGAACTTAGATTGCGGTTTTGTTTTAGTTCTTATGATCATCTACTTTGATTTCTATGCCATTATGCATAATCGCTTAAAATCTATCTGTCTGTAGTGAATAAATCTGTTTTATATTTTTTTAACAAAAACACTGTGGTTTGCTTGAAGTGCAAAGGGAAATCTGTTCAGGAACAGGGGCGGGGACATTGTCCTCTCCACATCGAGCGAGGGGCGCACTGGGAAATACACATATACGGGTCAGGCTGTTCCCCAGGGCAGGATGGTAGAGCTTTGGGGTCCTATGCTGGGGAGCTGGGGAGGCGCTAACTGGAGTCTCTCTATTGTTAGTTCATGAGTGGCTGAGGAGAAGCATTGACAGAACTGCAGGTGGGTGTGTCCCTGCCTGTGTAAGGTCGGTGTGGATGCAGGACCAGGAGCGCTCTGCAGTTTGTCACAGCAGCACAGTGTGAGAGGGGCCCAGGCTGGTTAGTCAGAGGGCTCCGTGGTGCCCCAGTTCCAAGTTACACCCCGGGGGGAGTAGGGGAACCCGTCACAATGGTGTAGCCCAATGTGCTAGCTTGTCTTTATTATATTCACTGCTTTATATTATATTCAGCAGTTATTCAAAGAACCTACAGGCCTGTATCCTGTCAGACATTCGCTTCAGCAAGTTAGCATAAGGCTTGGAGCCTGTGAACTTCGCACAGATAAATGGCCCAACGGAAAATCACGAGTATTGGGGAGCTGAAAATAGAGTGTTTACGGGGAAATTCTGACCACAGGTACATAATTCAACCGCAGAAGTGTCATGGCAACGAACTGACGTACATAACGGGTACGTGAGCTACATCCGCAGATACCTAACCACTAAAGGGCCATGGTAACAAACTGACATATATGATAGTAAGTTAAGATCATTAATACATTAACCTATGGAAAAAGACACTCCAACCTTGGTAAGGGGAGGAAATACAAAGAAGGGAGAGGGAAGAAACCCTTACTGCATATGCATTAGACATGGTAACGTCAGCATAAGGTATTGTAATAGTGACATCCCAGCCTAGGGATGGTAGGAGAAGGGGATGTCGTCCTTGGGAGATGCCAGAAGGATGGCCACTGGGTTGATGGGGAAGGTGTTGGTGATGAGGAAGATGATGGGGAAGGTGATAATGATGAGGAAGATGATGGCTAACACTTCAGGTTGTTCTGCAGGAGATAGGGTGAGTAGATGGATGTACTGTCTGTACTCTATCTACCTTGCTGAGTGGGGTGTTTGTGACTGTGCTAAATGTATTAATAAACTACTCCCAATCTACAGGCTGGGGAACTGAGTCACCCAGACATTGAGAGCCACACTTACGAAGGGATTTAGGCACCTAACTGTCTCTTTAGGCACCTCAGTCTACCATTAAGGCACCCCTGAAATCCTCAAAGCCCCCACTCAGCTGCCACCCAGCCCCATTGGTGCCTAAGTCCCTGCTGCTGGGCACGCACAAAGGTGCCGAAGTCCTGACACCGCCCCACTGCTAGCGAGCGGCTCAGAGCTCCAGCGCAAGCCACAGCCCTGGCGCCATTCTCCAGCTATGTGTTCCCCGGCACGTAGCTCATCAGCCAGGCCTGGGCCTCCGGTGTGCTCAGCAGGGTGGTGCTCTGTGCAAGAGGCAGCGTGGGGGTGGGTGTCTCCAGTACGGCCCAGAGCCCAGAGCCTAGGTCCTGCTCCAAATCAGGCAGCAGGGGGCTTCCAACGGGGTCTCCCCTCACCCTGCTGAGTGTCCAACCCCTCAGACTATGGGCTCTTACAGAGGGTTTGCGCTCTCAGAAGAAGCTGACCTGGCTTAGGCACCTAACTCCAGCAAGAGAGCGTTCACATCTGAGCATCCCAAGCAGAGACAGGCGCCTCCCCCAGCCCAGCACCCAAGGCCGAGATTAGTGGGAATTAGGTGCCTTTGTGGATCTGGGCCCTAAGCCCTGTCTCTCTGCTCTGCATTTCACTCCTGGCTGGCTTGGGCAGCTCCCTGCTCAGCTTGCTGGTTTCTGAGAATCCCTTTCTAGGCACCTAAATCTCCCCTGCCTTGTACGGGAGCCTGGGCACCGAACTCAGGGCTGAGGACTCTGCAAGGCAGCAGGGCAGCTAGGGGGCAAGCCCTGCCCTGTCTAAGGAGCTTTGAAAATCTGTCTCAAGTAACGTGGCTGAGGTGACACAGGGAGACTGCGGGAGAGCCAGGAACTGACCCCAGAACTGCCAAGGCCCAGTCCAGTCCCGCTTTGTTAACCAGTCCTCCCTGGCCTTGGCTTTATTCTGCCAGTTCCCCGCTCCAACCGGTCTCCCTCTGCCCCCTGCGCAGGGTCCTCATCACACTCAAAGAATTTAATTTTCAGTTTCCATTTTCAGGAAATGAGCAGTGTTTGTGAAAAAGGGCCTGGGAGTAGCAGGTGTTAAATAAACACCACGGATCAGAGAAAGGTGGAGATACCCTTCCGTGCCTAACACTGCAGAGCAAGTAGCAATGGAGCAGAGGGGACCGGCATTGGGTACTTCTACTGCAGGTCTGAAGCATGCAAAAGTGAAGCCAGGCCCTGGAACTCTGCCAGGCACCTCACCCTGGGATGCTGCTGCAGACACAGGAGGGGGCGGCCGGGCAGGGGAGATCACAAGGGGAAGGAGGGCACCGTCTGCACTGCCCCACAGCCCTGTGATGAGCTCGCTCCCGCAGCACTGAGCTCTGTGTTTCCTGGCTTCTCCCTTGTAACTCACAACATCAGCTCCTGCATTTAGTTTGTGAGGGTTTGGGGGCGGGAGGGAAAAACTGGGAAACTCACCAATAAATGGCACCGTGGCACATTTCCTGGAGCTCTGGGCTGCGTCCAGTAAGCTCCGCCGTGGGGCCCCTCGGCGCTGGCCCCTCCCTTACCTGCCCCAGTGACACATGGTGGGGACGTCACAGAGTGAGCACTTCGGAGCTCTGGATCGGTGCCGCCTTTGGAGTAACTGGGGGATTTTCCCAAGCAGGACGATGGAGCCAGGGACCAGCATCTCCTCCCCAACCAGGCTCAACTCACCCTGCCCAGCCATAAAGAAGCATTGGGACCTGCTCCCTACTTCTGTATAGAATTCAAACCCAGCCCCTGTTCTGCGGGCCACCCAATCCCTCCATTGCTCACTTCTGCCCCCACCCCAAGCGCCGTCTGGGGGAGGGGGAGGGATTGTATTATTTTAGATTGAATAAATGGGCCCAAAGAGTCAAAGGTGTTACCTGACCCTGTCACTGTCCAACATTAAACATTGTTATACCAGGTTCGGGGTTTGGTGTCTAGAGATCTCAGCCCGCTTAATGCCATGGCAAACACGGTGTCAAAGTCATGCAAAAGGTGAGAAACGTATTAACTGAAACACACAGAAGGAAAAGAAAACAAAGCAAAAATGTCGAAACTGGAATTGAGCGATTGTCAAAAAAAAAAACCAATCAAAACCTACAGGAGTCTCATTTAGAACGGGGTGAATACTGGTGAAAGTCTCTTATTCTTTCAAACAGTCTGTCTCGGTGGGAAGAAAGGGTTAGTTCTGTTGTTCCATTCTGAGTTGGGAGGGACAGTCCGTTTCCTGAGTTACACAAAAGAGACAGACACAGAAGGGAGACACAGAAGGGAGAGACGAGATGGGATAGTGAAGATGGGGAAATACGGCTTTTGTTGGGTTCTCAGGATACAGGGCGGCTCATCAGTCCTGGACGGACCCTTTGGGCTGGCAGATCAGCCATGACAGTGGTTGCTTTGGTCCCTGGCTCACCTCCTTGAACAGGGTCATCATCTGGTTTGTTTGGTCCTGTCCCTCTCCTTCACTGCTCATTCTCAGTCCAGGCCGAGCTGGATGGGCCGTCTCATCTCGCTGTGCTGGTTCTGTGCAGTGCACTTGGTGTCAGGATCAGGTGAAAAGCCAAAAGAGAGAGAGAGCGATGAGAGGAGGGAGATAGTGGAGGGTGGAAAGGAACACCAAAGGCAGGGGAAGACGCAGCAGGATCTCACACGTATTAGGTATTTATACTGAACCTGTGATTGAGTGATAACAACAAAACAAACTTAATTAAAATCTTTCCCCTTTTGGAGGCAAATTATCAGTCTTTTATTTATTTATGTATTTTTCCTTTATTGGGGGGGGATAGCTCAGTGGTTTGCACATTGGCCTGCTAAACCCAGGGTGGTGAGTTCAATCCTTCAGGGGGCCATTTAGGGATCTGGGGCAAAAATCTGCCAGGGACAGTACTTAGTCCTGCTCTGAAGGCAGGGGACTGGACTCAATGACCTTTCAAGGTCCCTTCCAGCTCTATGAAATAATGTATATCTCCATATATTATTAAAACAACAAGGAGTCTGGTGGCACCTTAAAGACTAACAGATTTATTTGGGCATAAGCTTTCGTGGGTAAAAACCTCACTTCTTCGGATGCATGGAGTGAAAGTTACAGATGCAGGCATTATATACTGACACATCATGTCAGTGTCAGTATATAATGCCTGCATCTGTAACTTTCACTCTATGCATCCAAAGAAGTGAGGTTTTTACCCACGAGAGCTTATGCCCAAATAAATCTGTTAGTCTTTAAGGTGCCACCAGACTCCTTGTTGTTTTCGTAGATACAGACTAACACTGCTACCCCCTGATACTTGACATATATTATTATTTATTTTCAGAACCACATTTTTGATGAAAAGGAAAGCATTAATTTTACACTCAATCCTGGTGCGTAGAGGGCATTTACCTATCCTGTCGTCAACAAACAGACAGACACAAGAGGGAGGTGAGGTGGGATAGTAAAGACGGGTCCAATATGGCTTTAATTGATGTTTTTTGGAACTTTTGGCAGCTGGCCAATTATGAGTGGATGCTTTGGCTGGCAAGTCAACCATGACACCTGTGACTTTTATTCTGGTTCACAGTCTGGTCAGGATTGTCATCTGATTGGATCCTTTCTCCTTGGACAAGGCTGGCTTAGAATCACAGAATCATAGTACTGGAAGAGACCTTGAGAGGCCATCTAGTCCAGTCCCCTGCACTCAAGGCAGGACTAAGTATTATATGGATGAATACAGCATTGTTAACTTCAGAGTTCAATCAAAAGGCAAGAGAGTGAGATAGTGTTATGCAGACAAAACTACACAGGATCTTTTCAGGGGGCAAGACAAAGATGCCACATTTATTATGTTAATACAATTTGATCTATAACCGTTAGCTAATGCCTTAATACTTACACTTACACACACACACACACACACACACACACACACACCCCAAATGTTCTGCAGCTGCTTGATAGTTACCAATCCTGAATGTAGCTTGAGTTTGCAGCTCGTGGCAGTTAACTGGCCAGGAAAGCCGGGCACAAGGACGAGCTGGGTCTCTGTTGGGCATGCACCGATGCCCTTCCATTTTGGCAGCCGAACGTTACCCTCCAAAGTTTTGCATCTCACCCATCCTTTTTGTAGGCTTTAGTTTGAATCCAGAGTCTATAGGTCTTGCTGTGTCAGGCTGGCTCTGGGTTTGGTGATTGATCACCCGTCAATCGCAGACATGACTTTCAGCCTTGGACCGGGCTTTGATCTTTCTTCGATTGTACCTTTTCTTTTTAGGGTGGATTCTTCTTACTTTGTTAGGGCTCTTGTCTGCATCTTCAGCCATTGGTGTTTGAACTCTATTTCATCAGGACAGGCTGGGGCTGGAGGTTGATTCCATCATTCATACATACCTCATTCACACAGCTAAACTAAACTAATAAGATTACAGCAGGGTTTGCAAAAATGAAGGTTGCAGCAAGCCCTTACAAAATGGAGTCAGCGTTTTAAAATGGGGTTTGAATTACAATATGGCAAACAGTGAACAGAAGTTACAATATAGACAAGTGTAGTGGATGGCAAACAGTGAACAGAAGGTACACTGTAGGCAAGTGTAATAAATGGTGAACAGAAGTTACAATACTGAAACAGTGCAAGTCTAAGGGTACGTCTATACTTACCTCCAGGTCCGGCGGTAAGCAATCGATCTTCTGGGATCGATATATCGCGTCTTGTTTAGACGTGATAAATCGATCCCGGATCGATCCCAGAAGTGCTCCCCGTCGACGCCGGTACTCCTGCTCCACGAGAGGAGTATGCGGAGTCGATGGGGGAGCCTGCCTGCCGCATCTGGACCCGCGGTAAGTTCGAACTAAGATACTTCGACTTCAGCTACGTTATTCACGTAGCTGAAGTTGCGTATCTTAGTTCGAAGTGGGGGGTTAGTGTGGACCAGCCCTCAGTGGTTTAAGCAGGAATTGGATTGATAGTGAAACTTACAAAGGCAGCTGACCCAACAGCTATGGCTCTTAACAAGCATCTTAACTGTTAATTAGCCAGTTATTGGGGTAACCGGTTTTATGAATGAATATTGTTTCATTCATAAAACTTTACTTATGAAGTTACATTAATAAAGTGAACAATTAAAAACAATTTCATTCATCAGTTCTACAATAGGACAGGACAAAAGAAACAGGGGGCAGAAAGTAACACAACAAGGGAAGAGAAAACAATACAGGAACGTATGTGCCTGTGTAATGCTGGCAATAAGATATCCCCACATATGGACTGGGCACCGGAGGACATGATGATGTGATGATTTTCAGGATCCGCAGGTAAAAACAAAGCTCCTTAAACAAGAGCAAGGCCGGCCAGCCTTCCTCTTGGGACAAAACTCCCTGAGTGTGATCTGCTCCTTCTGACTTGGGGTTCAGGACTCCGAGATGAGTGGAGATGAAATGCAATGCAGACAGGTCGAGGGAGGAGCTGGGGGAAAGACGATGGAGATATGTCAGCAGGTCACAGAACAGGCCACCCAAATATCCCAAGAGAACAGAAATAAAACACCCCCAATTGTCACCTACCACCTCACACTGGAACCCATATGTGGTATCGTCAAACCACTACAACCCACACTCCATGGGGACCCCATCCTGAAAGACATCTTTCCTGAACCTTCCAGCCTTCAAACAATCCCTAGCATCTCCAAGTTGAAAATCAGATGTAAGCTTCCCACAGACCACTGGCTGGGCCACTTGATTCCATGGGTGCAGGATCAAGCCCAGTGTCTGGCAATTTTGCCATCTGTAAATTGGTGATAATACAGACCAGATTCACATGGGCACCATGAGGCTAAATTGATTTCTGTGTGTGAAGCACTTTGATATAAGAGGCCCCTGTAGGAAATGTTACACTTGTGCGTCTGTGACAATGGAAAACTCATGAGAGGGGTTTGCAGTGGAGCAAGGTTCTCGGGTCTCCTCCTGGGGTTGGAGGCTGCCTCTGATGCTCTCTGTGGCTTTGGGCAGCTCCACACGGGGCATTAATTCTTCTGCCTCACTTTCCTCATCTGTGAACATGGGCTCAATAATAAATGCCGACTTCCCAGAAGGCTGCAAGCCTCCAATAGCTAATGTTAATGATCTGCTTTGAAGATAAAAGTGCTATATATCTGCTAACCATTATGATTATTACGGGGGAAGTAAATATGTCTTCTGACATGTCATTGAAGAAGCCGAGATGAATGGAGATGAAATGCAATGCAGACAGGTTGAGGGATGAGCAGGGCCCCCCAAACTGGATACGACCCAGAGGCAATGTGTGGGGTGGCACCTAGATTTCTCCCCTGCAGTTGGAGGTGGGGGCGGAGGGGTGACACCAGGAGTTCTGTCCCTGCTGGTCAGTTCCCCCCTGGGCTGTGAACAGGGAGGGCAACAGAGCAGCAACCCTTGGCAGAGCTCCACTTTGGGGCCATTTTTAATAAGAGCCAACTCCCAGGTGAGCACCCAGCTGCTAGTCTGGGCTGTGCTGGGTCGGGGCGGGGGAAGAGAAGCGCGGGACTTCCCCTGCTGGGAGCCACCGGGGCCTGGCCTGGCTGATGAGCTATGTGCCGGGGAACACATAGCTGGAGAGTGGCACCGGGGCTGTGGCTTGCGCTGGGGCTCTGAGCCACTCGCTAGCAGTGGGGCGGTGTCAGGACTTTGGCAGCTTTGTGTGTGCTCAGCAGCAGGGACTTAGGCACCAATGGGGCTGGGTGGCAGCTGAGTGGGGGCTTTCAGGATTTTGTGGGTGCCTAATGCTGGACTGAGGTTACTAAAGAGACATTTAGGTGCCTAAATCCCTTTGTGAGTGTGGCCCTCAATCTCTGAGTGACTCGGTTCCCCAGCCTGTAGCTTGGGGGCAGCACTGGGCTACCTCACAGGGGTGCTGGGAGGAGAAACCCATTCAGCTCTGTGAGATGCTGAGACACTATGGTGGTGAGGGCCGTGTAAGGCCCCGGACAGATCCACTCACCCCCCCTTGCTGCCCACCCACCCCTGGGCAGGATGCTGAGATGAGGGAGAGAAGAAAATCCTCACTCCAATGGCAGAAGCATGTGATCCAGCTAGAAACTGACTGAATGTCCCAACAGGGCCTGGTTTGGGCAAATAGTTTCTCAGTATCATACACTTGGAGCTCACAGAGGAGAGGAGGGGACTCGTGACACAGTTTTGACACAGTCCAGAGTCACACAGGGTGAACCGTTCAGTAACAGGACCCACAGTGATAGAGCTCCCAACGCGCAGTGTAACAAACCAGTGTCCTGCAGCCAACAGACACAGCTACTCCATAGCTCACACGTACCAGTGGGGAGCCAGGACAAGAAACTCGGCTTCTTCAGCTCCAAAACCCAGGCCTGTAGCACCTGTGCTAAGGGAAAACTCCCTTAACGAGCAGCAGTATCAGGCCCCTTATCCTGTGTGTGGGCTGCAGTCACATGAGGGCACTATGATCTCTCTTACACGCACGCACAGCCGGGACATGACAGGAGCCTCATGCCACTTTGTTCTGCTCCCATGGATCCCACTCATCACTAGCACAGCCATGTTCTTTGCCCAGCGAAGTCTGATCAGTCCCTTCTGTTCACCAGCCCCCTATACGAGAACAAGGGGTCAGTGAAATTAACAGCTGGGGCATTGGGAAGGAACAGAAGAAAATGTTTCTTCACACAGTTCCAAAGTCAGGCCTAGCATGAGCAGAGGCAACTCCCATTGCTCTGGAGTCGTTTGATCCAGCACCTTGTGCAGTCTCCAGACCTCAGCCACTTGTCCCCATGAGTTCGTATGTTCCCAGTCACTAACCTCTGAGGCCCTGGTCAGGAAATTAGAGCAGTTAAAGGAAAAGAGCAAGGGCTGGTGACAATCATTACACTTAGTGCTGGAGGAATAAATGTGAAACAAGTCGCTAGAACCAGTTTTTGGTTGTGCATGTTTTTGATGCTCTTTGTGCAAAGGGAAGATAACAGACTGGCATCCCGAGGAGGGGCAGAGTTAAGGAGATTTGGTACCTTGCTTTTGAAATACAACCTTCCTTCTCCATTGATAAGCCTCTCTAGTGTTCAGGAGGTATTTTGATTTCTCTCTCTGTTGGAACAAGGGCTGCTGACTAAGTATTTGAATAAAATTAAAGGCTAGTTGCCCAGCAGTCATTTGACACCCTGCACTAAGGGCATCAGAGCCAGTGACCCACCGTAGCAGCATAAATTCCAAAGCTAGGAATGCTGGGAATTAGACTTTAACTAACTGATCTTTGGTGCTGAGGACATACTTGCAATGGGTATGTGACACCCAACAATGCAGATAGGTGCCTGGGGGGATTTTCAAAAGCACTTGGCAGCTTAAGTGCCTAACTCCCAATGGGAAAATCCCACCAGGCACCTGTCTGCTTCTCCAGTGCCTAAATACCTTGGGGAAATCTGTCACTGGCCCAGGAGCAGGCAGGGTACAAAGCTGAGCTCAGTCACCGGGCCCCAAGGCTCACAGCCAAACCACTGGAACAGCTTTCTGCCCTGTTTTGACTGGCTCTCTCTTTTTTTGCTACGAAGTGCTAAAAACACCCTACCCCCTCCAATAACACTGCTCTACAGCCAAAATGCTTCTGAAATAAATGTAGTCAAACTTTACTAATTCTGGGTCACTGAGAACGAAAATGATGCTTAAAATTGTTGATTGGCTCTAGTTTTCAAGATATGCTATTGGGTCAGTATATACGACCCTTGACTTGGGAATGGCGGAGGATAAGTGAGTTCTAAAGGGAAGGGATCTCAATTTAAACCAGAAATGACTAAAATACATCTTTGACTGGATCTATGAATAAATCTATGACTGGGTTTGTACAGTACTTGCTTTTTAGGCAAAACAATGAATGATGCAATCTGAAGCTGGTATTGCGTCATACATGAAATGAATTGCATCATGTTATTCCTAGAAGTCATGGATGATGCAATCATAATGAAGCTTATATCGCTCTGCTGAACAAATTGCTCTATATCAGCTCTAGAAATCATACAGTGTCGTGCTCTCTTAGTTGTCAGTGTTTGATTTTGCAAAGGGACACATTTCTGTTTAGCCAAAGAGCAGAGATGCCTCGTATTTGTGTGAACAGTGCAGATAACTTCTGCTATGTTTGTGGTGAAGTGACTTTTGCATCACAAAAGCGCAGTATAACCACTATGGTTAAGAAAGCCTATCACCTTTATTTTGGCTGCAAAATTGGAGATCAGGACAAGAGGTGGGCCCCACACATATGCTGCAACACTTGTGCAACAAATCTTCGCCAGTGGTTGAACAGGAAAAGGAAATCTATGCCTTTTGCAGTGCCAATGATTTGGAGAGAGCCAACAGATCATACCAGCAATTGTTACTTCTGCATGGTGCCTCCAGTTGGGAAAGGTGTGTCAAAGAAGAAAAAGTGGACTGTGCATTATCCAAACATTTCATCAGCTATATGCCCAGTACCCCATGGAGAAGGACTGCCGGTTCCTGATGCACCAGAATCATTCTCACTTGAGTCAGACGAGGAAGAGGAAGAGGATGAAACTTCTGGTCTTGAACCATCAATGTCACAGGACCCACATTTTCTCCCATCCTCCTCCTCTGAACCACACCTCATAACACAAGGTGAACTGAATGACCTTGTCAGGGATTTGGAACTACGCAAGATTAAGGCAGAGCTGTTGGTCTCCAGACTACAGCAGTGGAATCTCCTGGTAGGTGATGTTAGGGTTTCCATGTTCCGTGACCGTCAAAAGGATCTTGTCCCATTCTTCTTTATGGAAGGTGATCTTGTAGCCTGCAACAACATCGATGGTGTGATGGCAGCCCTCAACATCATTCACGATCCAGATGAATGGAGACTGTTCATTGATTCATCGAAGACGAGTCTTAAAGCTGTTTTACTGCATAATGGCAATGTTTTGCCATCAATTCCAGTTGGTCATGCAGTCCATATGAAGGAAACCTATGACAACATGAAATAACTTTTGAGGTGCATAAACGATGACCAACATCAGTGTCAGCTTTGTGGCGATTGAAGGTTGTTGCTCTCTTGCTTCGTCTGGAGACTGGATAGAAAAAGTACTGCTGTTTTCTCTGCGAATGGGATAGTCGTGCAAGAGATTCCCACTACATCAAGAAAGATTGGCCACTGCGACAGTCATTGGAGCCTGGGAGGAAAAGTGTTCAGCATCCACCACTTGTTGAATCAAGGAAGATTTTGTTACCACCCTTACACATCAAGCTGGGTCTGATGAAGAACGTTGTCAAGGCCATTGACAAAACACAAGCAGCTTTCAAGTAACTCCGTGGAAAATTTCCAAGGTTAAGTGAAGCTAAGATAAAGGAAGGTGTCTTTGTTGGTCCTCAGATTCATGAACTTCTTCGAGATGATGCATTTGACCATGCACTGCGTGGCAAGGAAAAGACGGCATGGAAAGCCTTCCAGTTAGTGGCAATACATTTTCTCGGAAACAACAAGGCAGACAACTACAGGTTGTTGGTGGAAAACCTCCTCAAGGCATACAAAAGCCTTGGTTGCAACATGGCACTAAAGATACATTTTTTGCACTCTCATCTAGATTTTTTTCCACCGAACTGCGGAGCAGTGAGCGACGAGCACGGCGAGCGATTTTCACCAGGACATTGCAACAATGGAGAAAGGCTATTAGGGCAAATGGAGCCCATCAATGCTTGCAGACTATTGCTGGACAGTGACAAGAGATGCTCCATTTAATGAATACAAGAGACAAGCCAAGAAGCGCCGAGTAGACACTGAATAGGACTAAACTATGTACATAATAGTTTTTTGCCTTTTGTTTCATAATACATTTTATTTATATAACCCTTTTGCTGATTTTTAAAGTGTTACATAAACAGGACAGGTGAAATATTATGTAAAGCAACCATAAACACATGAAAGGACCTAGGTTTACAATTTATGATTAAAACTCTACTATCTACACAATATACATAGACATAAAATGTAAAAACTTAAATAACTTAGAAACCGTAGCCAATCAGTTGTTTTAATTGTCATATTTGAATTCAGCACA
This sequence comes from Chrysemys picta bellii, assembly GCF_011386835.1. NCBI lineage: Eukaryota > Metazoa > Chordata > Testudines > Emydidae > Chrysemys > Chrysemys picta. The sequence goes on from NW_027052710.1 coordinate 511,646, forward strand.
TCAAAATACATAATAAATAGCACATTTTATCTCTGAAGCAGACGACTTCTCAAAAACTGTAGACCAGTGTAATTGAAGTTTTTACCCCTGCTGAACCCCTCTCTTTTTTAGTGTGTTGTTACTCAGGATCTCTTTGTCAGATACTTTTAAAATTCTATTGTAAATTTCTACCTTAAGCCCAGATGCAACATACCAGTTTTGAGAGACAAGGTGGGTGAGGAGAACAGGAGTACTTGTGGCACCTTAGAGACTAATACATTTGTTAGTCTCTAAGCTGCCACAAGTACTCCTGTTCTTTTTGCGGATACAGACTAACACGGCTGCTACTCTGAAAGGTGAGTGAGGTGATATATTTATTGGACCAGCTTCTGTTGGTGGAAGAGACCAGCTTTCCAGCTGCACAGAGCTCTGCTTCAGGTCTGGGGTAGTTTTTAGGGAGATGTGACCTGTTGGCCCTTATTCACCCCAATGTTACCCCAGTTTTACATTGGAAGGGCTCACACTGGCCTAAAACTGGACTAACACCATTATTTATCAGGCCTTTTTTGTGTGCGTTTTAGAAGGGGTCAAAGTCAGGCTCGTAATGGAAATTCAGCCATAACCTTAACACTGGGATTGCTCCATAGCTAGGATCCCCACCAGCAGAGGGTGCTGGCCAGGGGAGGTGCACACATTTATCTCTGTTTGCTCCCAGGCACTGATACCCTTGGTATCTAGGTAGGGCTACAGGTTGAATTATACTAATAAGCGGTCAGATAACCAGGATCAATCAGGTTACTAATCAGAGATTATTGGTCGAAGATTAATCAGCACGATCCAGGAGTGTAAATACATCACGGATGCGGGGAAGTGGTACTGCAGCCTGAACCATTCCAACTACCTGCCAGAAAATCCCCCCTTCATAGACCAGGCTTGTGTATGACAAAGGGGCGCTGAACATTCCTTTCTCCTGACTGATCGACCTGTGGAATTCCTTTCATGACATCTCAATTTACATAACTGATACATTAAAGGCAAGCTCCCCTCGGCCCATCCCCCGCCTTCCCAGCTCCCCCGGAGCCTCAGCGCGCTGCACCGCTCTTTCGGGGTGTTTTTTTTTTTATTGCCGAGAGAGCTCTCCCCCAGCGATAAAGCATGTCTACACTGCCCACGTCACAGTGCAGAAGTACCCTCAGTTTCTGAATTTGATGACAAAACAGTTGTGCAACACTTTAATATTTACTCAGAACATGCCAGTCTACAGGACCTTCGTTTAAAATTTGCTTTAAAAATATTTCATTAGTGAGTTGCTGAAGATTATAAAATCACATCTCTAAAAAATTGTTTCCCTCCCCTCCCCTCCAGGCTGCTGTTGGGCATAGGGGCACCAGTTTAAACATACTTCATAGGGCCCCATAAATCCTAAGGACGGCCCTGAGAGCTCCTGTTGGAGTTGGGGGATCTCTGGTGAGCTTATTAGCATGCGTGTAGGTGCGTTTATTGTTTTTAACATGGTTTATCTCTATGGCATTTAGCTTAAGAATAAATGTGCCTGCTTAGAAAGAGCTGTGTGGTAACGTAACTGCAGCAACTACACTGTTTACCGTCTCTGAAGAGGAAGCAAACAGGTCTGCTTAGGCAGTCTGTCTTGGGGGGACGGGGGGAGCTTTGCAGGTGATCTGTGACTTGCTACCTTCACTTCCTATATTAATCAGATCAATGGCTCTGATCAGTATATAAGGAGGAGACGGGTGTGTGTCTCTGTGTGTCTGTGTGTCAAGAGATCACAGCTGGAGACTGGCCCATCTGTTCTACTTCAATAAAGCTCAGAAGAACTGAAGTGTTTCGGGACTAACAGTGAGTGGGTTGCGGCTTGTTAATCCAGAGGTGCAACCAGGAGGGAGGAGGGTGTAATAGGGGGTGACTTGCCTTCCACAGTTTAGTCGGGGGCACTGTGCTGTAAGGAGCAGGTCAAGGGCTAATTAGGCGGTGCTGTGTTTGTGGGAGTGGGGCAGGATCTCAGTAGGGGGCGCTGTGCTCCAAGGAGAGGTTGGTGATCTCACAGGGGGCGCAATGCCCCAGGGAAGGTGGCTGGATGCTCAGGTGGGAGCACTGGACTGCAGGGAGCCGACTGCCATGTTAATTAGGGGAGTTGTGCTGCAGGGAGCAGGGTGGTGGGCATCAGTTACGGGCATCATGTTGCATGGAGGGAGGTGAGGGCTCAGTAGGGGGCGCTGTTCTGCAAGGAGCTGGGCGGAGGGGCTCAGTCTGGGGGGCCTGCTGTGGGGCGGGGGGCTCAGTACAGGTGCTGTGCTGCAGGGAGACAGGGCTCAGAAGAAGTTTGGGAAGGTCAGGAGGGGTTGTCCCCGCCTAGGTTTGCAGTTGCCATGCTACTGTGCCTAGGTAATAATCAAAACACCCAAGTGTTCATTGGTGCTTTACATCAGGACATTTCAAACAGCTTTACATCATTATCCCCATTATACAGATGGGAAACTGAGGCACGGGGAGGGGAAGTGATTTGCCTGAGGTGACCCAACAGACCAGTGGCAGAGCTAGGAATAGTCCTTGTTCAGGGGTCTCTCCACTAGGCCACGCGGTTGCCATGTGATTCCTCAGGGTCCCTCCCCTCTCCTGTACAGTGTGATGGGGGATAAGGTTAAGATTTTGTCACAGTTAATTTTAGTAAAAGTCAGGGACAGGTCGCAGGCAATAACCAAAAATAATGGGGGGAAGGGCTGATGGGGGGTGACTGAAGCTCGAGCCCCACGGTGGGGGGGGGAAGAGAGCCCGAGAGGTCCACCACCTGCACATGGTAGCTGACAGCTCCAGGGCCCGCGGTGCCTCAGGGCCCTAAGTCACTGCCAGGCTCCTCTAGGTCCCCCCCTCCACACACACACACCACCTGCAGCAGCTCAGAGCTCCAGGGCCCCTGACAGCTGACAGCTCCAGCCCCCCCCACACACATACACACCCCAGGGCTGAAGCGGAAAATGTCCTGGAGGTCTCTGAAAGTCCTGGAATCTGTGAGCTCTGTGACATCATTTTATCCTTCAGGGTTAATGGTCGTGCAGTGAAACATTCACAGTGTGTAGTTACTAACAGGGCCGGGGAGAGAAATCTCAGCTGTGGTCGCTACAACTATCATTACAGGCTGCCATGCTGCAGGGATGGGACAGGGGCTCATGCAGGGAGAGCGTTATTTAGGTTCAGCAGAGAGCCCCACGCTGCATGGATAGGAACAGGGGGCTCGCAGGCGGCACTGGTCTGCAGGGAGCTGGGAGGCTCAGTAGGGGGCACCGTGTTGCAGTGAGGGTGGCAGGGGACTCAGCAAGGGGTGCCATGCTTCAAGGAGGAGGGCGGGGGGACTCAGAACGGGGCACTGTGCTGCAGGGAGTGGGGCAGGGGCTTGTCGGGGGGGGGGCGCCGTAGTGCCGGGAGTGGGGCAGGGAGCCTGACAGACAATGCTGTGCTGCAAGGAGTGGGGCGAGATTTATAGTAAAGGCGTTTTCCCCTCAGAGTCTGTGCTGGCCCCAATTCCCCAGTGTGGTGCTAGGGGTCACTGTGCTCAGTAGGGGGCACTGTCCCCCGGCCATCAGCGCTGGCCCCAATGGCACAGTCCGGCGCATCCAAGGTACTTGCTTTACCTGTAAAGGGTTTAAAAAGTCCACAAGTAAAAGAAAGGGAGTGGGCACCTGAACAAAAGAGCCAATGGAAGGGCTAGACATTTTTTAAATTGTGAAAAAAACTTTCCCTTTTTCTGTCTGTGGTTGTTCTCGGGAGAGAGGAGACACAGAGCAGTGATGCTGTAAGAAGCTTTAAGTCAGATATGAAAATCATCAGATCATACCTAGAACTACTTATTTGAAACCCCCCAGATATGTAAGTGGATCAGGAAGTGTCTAGAAAGACGTGATTAGGGTTATTTCCTTTATTTCTCTAAGGCTTGTGGACTCCTCTGTGCTAACCCCAGATGCTTTCGTTTTGCCTGTAACCATTAAGCTGGACCTCAAGAAGGTTATTCCTGATGTTTAATTTTTGTAAGTGGGTTTTTTAAATCTAGCAAAAGCCTAAGTTCCACATGTATTTTCGTTCTTTTTGTTTTTAATAAAATTTACCTTTTTAAGAACAGGATTGGGTTTTTGGTGTCCTAAGAGGTTTGTGCACATGTTGTTTAAGTAGCTGCTGGCAACAGCTATTTCCTTTGTTTTCTGTCTGAGCTCTTCCCCGGAGGGGGGTGAAAGGGCTTGAGGGCACCCCACAGGGAGAAATTCCCAAGTGTTCCTTCCTGGGTTCAAAGGCGTTTTTTGCACTTGGGTCGTGGCAGCATCTACCAATCGAAGGTCACAGAGAAGCTGTAACCTTGGGAGTTTAATATGAGCCTGGAGTGGCCAGTGCTAATTTTTAGAATCCTTGTGAGCCCCACCTTCTGCACTCGGAGTGCCAGAGTGGGGAATCAGCCTTGACACCAACAGACAGAACTGAGGGAGGTAAAAGAGCTGGGCTAAGGCCTCTGTCTGCTATGGATTCAGCTTCACTGGCCAAGACAATTCTACCCTTTGCACATGGGTTGTGAGCCTGTGACCAATAAGGCAGCTAAAAGGGAGGCCTTAAACGGCCAGATGCCAGCATGAGTTTGCCAGGTGTGGGAGTGGCTGGACAGACCATGGGCAGGGCCTGTGTTTCTCCAGCCATGAGGCTGCAAGTGAGAGTCAGCCCCAGGGACAGAAGCTGCATTTTCTCCCTTTGCTGCTCTTTCCTCTCCCACTTTGTGTGCTTTTGTCTGGATTTGCCTTAAGCAGGATCAGCCTGTGACAACATCAACAGCAGCAGCCACTCCAGCTCGTCTAAACGAACTTTCCCTCTTTCCCCCAAAAGGACAATTCATACCATCTCTGACGCCACCCTACAGACTGGCAAGCAGGGGTTTCTCCATAAAAAACTCTCTACAGCCACAGGGAATGAAAGAGGGAGATTGTGAAAATGAAAGTCCCACTTAGTACTGTTGCCTCTTGGAGCCATGGGGTTCACCATTATTTGCAGGGCTAGTTGCATTAGGAGGAGAAATCGAAGACGCAAGTCAGGTCTGATCTTGGTATGAGCTTGTTTATTTACACAGAGCACTCACAGTTGTGGTTTCTGAACACAGCAGAAAGAGTCACAGGCAGTTTTCTCGCTCCAAAATCCCCATGCCTGCCCTCCAGTGGGCTCTGTGCCCAAGAAACTCTGTCCCTCTGCTTCCTCTAAGAGATGGTCTACACTGCAGAGTTAGGTTGACCTAATTACATCACTCAGGGCTGTGAAAAATTTCACATCCTGTGTGATATACTGAAGCCGACCAAAGCCCCAGTGCAGACACTGCTAGAACTAATGAGCCTGAGGCCCAGTGGGGGCTCTCCCATCATGCCCACAGGGTCACACGATGGGAGGAAAATGCCCTTCCTTCTTCCAAGCCCCTGATAGTCACCCAGTCCCCTCTCCCACCCGTTTGGCTCTCCTGGAAGCTCTAGGAAGAGACTCCTGCTCTAGGTCAAAGGTGGGAAGAAGGGCTAGAGATTCTGTAGAGAGCAGAAGGCTTGAGGCGTCTGGGGTTCTTCCTCCCTTCCCTATGGACTTGCTGAGATCTGCAAGGGGGGAGAAGCCCCATCAGGATGATTGGGAGCCATTAATCATTCCAAGCACTTCATGGAAATATTTTTATTTCTCTAAGGAAATTCTTTGGCTTCCTGTTGGGAAAATACTATTCCTTTTCTGGAATTTCACGTCACATGTTGTGTGGGCCCTTCCATCCCCAGAAAAACAGAGGGGGTGTCTCTCCTGGCATTCCTATGGGGCAGAGTTAAGGTTATGTGCTTGAGCTGAGTGGAAAGTGTCACCTTAACTCCACCTTTCCCATTTCCTGCCCAAACTCCCACTGGACCTTCACATGTGAGCTGACATCTATCTACTGTATAAACTAACCGTTCATGGAATATCTCATTGTCTTTTCGCAGGCAGACTGAGCAGTGCACTGGAGCTGCCATGGCTGGGGTAGATGCTAAAGAGCTTCCCAAGATACCTGAAGAGGATGTGGAAGCACTGAAAGCTGCTGTTGGGGAAAGGAAACCTCACCGAAGCAGCTGTTAAAGCGAAAGAGGCTCTGGAGACGGCTGATAAAATCACTCTCAACATCGCTGTCACGGGGGAGGCGGGCTCTGGAAAATCGGCCTTTGTCAACGCCATCCGAGGCCTGAAGGATAGAGATAAAGGTGCTGCTGCGATAGGGGTCACTGAAACAACAATGAAGCTCCTTCCTTACCCACATCCTAGCTACCCAAATGTAACAGTCTGGGATCTGCCAGGGATTGGGACCCCACCATTTAAACCAGACACGTACCTCAAGGAGGTGGAGTTCAGTCGCTACGACTTTTTCATCATCATCTCCTGCACCCGCTTCAAAACCCACGAATTGAACTCGCCCAGGAGATCCAGAGACAGGGGAAGAAGTTTTACTTTGTGCGCTCCAAGGTGGATGTGGATTTGGAAAATGAGAAAAAACTGTATGACGAGGAGGGAATCCTAGAGCAGACCAGTGGCCCCACAAATAGGCCACCTCCGTACAGTGAGAGTGTGATCCTTAATGACATCAGAGAGGACTGCATCAAAGGCCTGAAAACAGGAAGGGTGGCCTCCCCACAGGTTTTTCTTGTATCTAGATGGAACTTAGGCAAGTACGATTATCCCAAATTGCAGGAAACGCTTGTGGATGAGCTCCCTGGTCACAAGAGACTCACTCTCCTACGATCCCTGTCCCATGTTTCTAAGGAAACCTTGGAGAAGAAAAAAGAACAACTGCAAGCAGAGATATGGAGGAAAAGTCTGGCGTCATGCGGAGTCGCTGCTGTTCCTATCCCGGGTCTCTCCACTGTTTGCGATATCGCCATCCTGGTGACGTCGCTGAAAGAGTACTGCAGTGATTTCGGACTTGATGAAAAGTCTCTCTCTGCACTTGCTAACCGGGCTAAAATTCCCATTGCAGAGCTGAAGGCCGTTATAAAGTCCCCACTGAGTGAGGAAATAACAAAAGATCTTGTAATTAAGCTACTGACCAAGTGCGCAGTTGGGGCAGTGAAATAATCTACTTATTTGTTGAATTTTATACCTGTGGTAGGTTCTGTTGCAGCTGCAGCAGTTTCTCTCGCTACCACAAAGCTCATGCTGCAGAACTTCCTGGATGCTGCTGCTGCTGACGCTCTACGAGTTCTGGATGTGGTTATGGAGGGAGACGTTTCAGACTGAGAGAAACAGCACAAAAAACACCCGAACCCCCTGAAAGGATCAAACGTCGGCACGTGACTGAAAGGATGAAAGTAAAGACCCTGTCCCAGCTGGAGCTCGGCGCTCAGAGCTGTGGGAAGTCTCATGAAATTGCTGCTTTTCTGCATCAGGTGTGAAACTTCACCATAACTGAGCTCTGAGCCCCATTTCCACGGAGGTCTCCCCCCCACCATAACATACTGAATTTAATTCATAAAATGGGAGGTGGGGGGGGAGGGATCCTGACTGACCCTGTTCTTTGTTGTTTCTTTATTTCCCCAGCGAACGCGGCCGAGTTGTGATAAAGCTCCCCAGGGTCCCCAGTGCCTCACGCGCTCTGCAGGGAGCTCAGGGAATGGTTATTTCAGGCCCCAGCCAAGAGCAGGGCCAGGGCAGAGCCCATCGAACTCTTCACTGGGAGACAACGGGGAGCAACATAACAGTGACTTTCCCCCAGGCTGCCCCTGTCCGGGGAGGAGCCGCCTGTAACCCCCCATGGAGCCCCCGGACTGACCTTCTGCAAACGCCTCCTTCAGCCTCACCCCGGCCCTGGACCCTCCGGATCACTCGACAATGTCCTGCAGCTGGAGCTCTGGGAGCGCTCCCCATTGTGTTATCCCACCCATCTCCCTGCTCCCTTGTGCTCCCCCATCTGCCTGGAGCACCCGCCTGCTGCGTCTAGTCTTCAATTGTCACTCTCGGGGGCAGGGCCTGTCCTTCTGTTCTGTGTCTGTACAGCACCTAGTGCAACAGGGACGTCTCATAGATTCATAGATTCTAGGACTGGAAGGGACCTCGAGAGGTCATCGAGTCCAGTCCCCTGCCCGCATGGCAGGACCAAATACTGTCTAGACCATCCCTGATAGACATTTATCTAACCTACTCTTAAATATCTCCAGAGATGGAGATTCCACAACCTCCCTAGGCAATTTATTCCAGTGTTTAACCACCCTGACAGTTAGGAACTTTTTCCTGATGTCCAACCTAAACCTCCCTTGCTGCAGTTTAAACCCATTGTTTCTGGTTCTATCCTTAGAGGCTAAGGTGAACAAGTTCTCTGACAGGGGTCCTAGGTTCTCCTGTGAGACAAGAATATATTAAGAAATGCTTAGACTGATCCTTGTAATTCTGGTTTAACCAGCCCCTTATGCAAAGGTAGATTTGTCCAGGGAAGCACCTGTGTCTGGCTGTGCTATTAACCCTGTGAATGGCCCTGGATTGAAATGGAGAAGGGTCAAGATGTGTCTGGCTAATAAACCTATGTTTGATACTTGATAATTACCTCTCTCACCTGTACTCTGGGCTGTGCTCCTATTCACAGCTGGTGAGTTTGTGGCTTTAAGTGTTTGATGCTGAGTTTATGTACATCTATTGCTCCTTGATTTGCTATTCTCAGTGTGAGCCTATTATGTAGTTTATTATAAGAGCCAATGATTGAACAATTCATCTGAGCAATTGGAGACTTCGATAAATTTCAGCTGGTTTCGCCATATGTCTAGCCAGTGCGTTAGCCCCTGTCTTCCCTCAATGACCCATTGATTTGTGGCTTTTGTTTCCATAATGATTAGCGGTCCGGTTCTGCGATCCCTTCTCACCCCCAGAACGGGCCCCTCTTGTCTTGTAGAAATGATTTAATATTTCAATTGTAATAAACTTGCATTTAATTTGGACTAAAAGCCCGTGTCTCTGAATTTCACCATTGCTAAAGGCCCATGGCTTAAGGGCATTGCTCTGAGTAGACAGGAGCTCTTCCCTCCGAGTGTCACTAATTGGGGGGTTTAACGAGGGGGGGGGGGGGAATGCAGCCGTAGGGTGTTTGTGAGGAGAAGAAGCGAAACCCTGAAGCAGCAGCATCGCCAGCAACAAGGGTCGGGTCTTTACCTGAGGGGATTCTCTACAGTTCCTTAACTGTGACTCGAGCCCCCACCCAGTAACCTGGGAACCTGTATCCGCTCTGGGCACCTTTGCTGGGCAAATCTGCACCCACTCGCCAGCACAGTCACCAGAGGGTTAAACAGAAGAACTTTGTTGGTGAAGGAAAGAGGAAGGACGGGGTGAGCTGGAACAAACCTTTACTGTTCAACACCTTCCCCCATCTTCTGTCTCAGGGTGTATCTGTCACAGCCTCGACCAACTGGCCCCTGAACGGCTGATGCAGTTTGTTCTGCCTCCCAGCCCCTCACTCACAGTTTGTGGCTGCAGGAGAATCAGGGTCCCTGGGGCTCTGCCCCCGTCCTGCTCTGATGATGTCAGAAGTGGGTTTAAACCTGTGCAGGGACACGTCCATTGGGCCTTAAACCTAACGCTGCCACCACTCAGCCGTTCTGGGGTTCTTAGGATGATTTCAGCAGCTAGGACAGGGAGGCTGCACCAGAGTCTTTAGGTGAACGTAGACCCTGATCCCAGCCACTGTTCAGGCTTTGCCCAGCTGGTTCCCACCAGGGAACTCTCCAGAGTATCAGCCCCAACTACAGAACTTGGCCACATTTAACCCCAATGTCCCCAAACCATCCACAGTTGATATGTAAATTAGCTACGGCCTCACTCGGGTCTTTTTGCCCTCCAGCAGATGGCAGCAGAGAGCTCCCTCTGGTACCTCCCTCTCTCATGGACTTCAGGCCCCAGGGTTCCCAATCCTCTCTCCTGGCTCTGCCCCAATTGAGTTCCCGTCCTTTGTGTCGTCTTTTCCTGGCCTGGCCCAGCTGGGGTCACTAATTATCATTAAGTTGCCCTATCACCCCCAGCGGGGGGCTCGCTGCTAGCTCACAGGCCAGGCTGAGTTTGGCTTGCCTTAAAGGGTCGGCCAGCCTGTGACACCTCCCACAACCAACCACCCCACTACACACACAGTGCAAAGAGAGGCTGAGAGGCACCGAATCACACGTGACAGACATCACGTCAGTCACCTCATTTAACACCCGACCGGAAAGTGCTCGAATCCCCTGGGGACGAGGTCAGGATCAGAACCTGAAGCGAATCCAGGCTGGTCTGGGAATCACAGAAACCTGCCTGGGTCTCAGGGGAAGAATCTCCCAGTCACATACTCAGGTTTCTTCTTAAATCATAAGACAAAATTAAGGTCCCCTCTCCCCTCACACCCGATTTCTCACTGCCTTATGAACTATTTGTCTTTCTCCCACTGCCCTTGAATTACTGCCTAATAATGAACTATTATTTCCTAAGCCTTTCACCACAGAGATTTCTACATATGAATTAACCCTGTGATCCCTCTCTGGGCACAGCGCTGCTCCCATTGGAGCTAGTGGGGTTTGTGCCATAGACCTCAAAGGAGCAGGATTCCCCCTTTCACAGCGGGGAAAGTGCAGCACAGAGAAAACAAGAGACTTGCTCAAGATTGCACAACAACTATAGACATCGAGCTCACAATAGAAACCAGGAGTCCTGGCTCCCAGTGAAACTGCTCTACATTCAGATTTTATTACTTAATGAAGCAGCGGCAACATGCAATGCACAGTCACTGCTAAAAAGAACAGGAGTACTTGTGGCACCTTAGAGACTAACAAATTTATTTGAGCATAAGCTTTCGTGGGCTACAGCCCACTTCATCGGATGCATAGAATGGAACATATAATAAGAGTATATATAATATTATGCTCAAATAAATGTGTTAGTTTCTAAGGTGCCACAAGTACTCCTGTTCTTTTTACGGATACAGACTAACACGGCTGCTACTCTGAAAACAGGTTTCAGAGTAACAGCCGTGTTAGTCTTTATCCGCAAAAAGAAGAACAGGAGTACTTGTGGCAGCTTAGAGACTAACACATTTATAAGAGCATAAGCTTTCGTGGACTACAGCCCACTTCTTCGGATGCGTATAGAATGGAACATATATTGAGGAGATATATATACACACATACAGAGAGCATAAACAGGTGGGAGTTGTCTTACCAACTCTGAGAGGCCAATTAATTAAGAGAAAAAAAACTTTTGAAGTGATAATCAAGCTAGCCCAGTACAGACAGTTTGATAATAAGTGTGAGAATACTTACAAGGGGAGATAGAGTCAATGTTTGTAATGGCTCAGCCATTCCCAGTCCTTATTCAAACCGGAGTTGATTGTGTCTAGTCTGCATACCAATTCTAGCTCAGCAGTCTCTCTTTGGAGTCTGTTTTTGAAGTTTTTCTGTTGTAATATAGCCACCCGCAGGTCTGTCACTGAATGACCAGACAGGTTAAAGTGTTCTCCCACTGGTTTTTGAGTATTTTGATTCCTGATGTCAGATTTGTGTCCATTAATTCTTTTGCGTAGAGACTGTCCGGTTTGGCCAATGTACATGGCAGAGGGGCATTGCTGGCAGATGATGGCATATATCACATTGGTAGATGTGCAGGTGAACGAGCCCCTGATGGTATGGCTGATGTGATTAGGTCCTATGATGAAAACTCTGAAAACAGTCACTGCTGTTCCACTTAAAAAATACACTCTGTGCATTACCCTAATTAGCCACCAGGTGTCACTGCTGTGCTAATGAAGGAAACGTTACCCCGACTGGCCACCGGGTGTCACTGTTGCTCCATCAAGTATCCTGCGGTAGCCTGTTATTCTGTATACACAAAAGGAACAAGGAGTCCGGTGGCACCTGAAAGACTAATAGATTTATTTGGGCATAAGCTTTCCTGGGTAAAAAATCATTACATCTGAAGAAGTGGGTATTTTACCCAGGAAAGCTTATGCCCAAATAAATCTGTTAGTCTTAAGGTGCCACCGGACTCCTTGTTCTTTTTGTTGCTCCATCAGAAATACCCACTGCCCCATCTCCTGGGGAAGGGCAGCCAATCAAAGCTGTTGCAGGAGACAGGCAGCACCCTCCCCCTCCCCTCAGGAGGCAGAGGAGTGTTTGGGTAGGGCAGCAGGAGAGGGGACAAGAGTACAAGACCCCCCTCCCCCGAGCTGCTGGAGGAGCAGCAGTGAGACTTGGGGGACAGAACTGGTATGGGGCTGGGAGGGTGAAATTAATGGCTGGGCTTGGGGAGGGGCAGATGTGGGGCTGGGCAGGGGACAGAAAATGAATGAATTATAATGTGGGGAGAAGCTAGAAGCTCCTTTCTACCCAGCAACCAGGAGAGCCAGAGTCACCTGCTCTGTGCGTCTGGGAGAGCCGGGCACAGCCATTGTCTCTGACACACACGCCGGGGCAGGGGGAGTTCAGAAACCAGAACATCAAACCCCTCAGTATCAACTTTTCAAAAATAGCTCATGATTTTTGGACCAATCTTGTGGGTTTTGGAAAAAAATCTCATGACGTTTTGGGTCTGACTTGCAATTTCTGAACATTGGGGGCTGATATCCTGCTGGCATCCCCACACTGCAGCTGTCACAGGCTGGTCACAGGATTGGTAGTGACACATGGGATGGTGTCTCCAGCGCAGGCCCAGCTCCCCCAGTGCCGGGCCCTGTATGTTCCTGGAATGGACGAGGAGCCACCGGCTTTGGGGCAGTCATGGTTCAGCCCGTCCTACTGACTCCTTCCCATAATGCATTGCTCTGCACGTGGGACTTACCCAAAAGCCCCTGCTCCCAGTGATGGTGCTGGGCTCTCAGGGATACATTCGTCCAGAGTCCCAGAACGCACTGGTTGTCGGGGGGACACTGTACTTCTGTGCCCGTGCTGCTCAGTGCGACTGTCCCAGGCACAAGGCAGGGATGGAGCTGGTCGATCCAGCTAAGAGCTGAGATGAGCCCCTCGCTAGGGCTCTGAGAGGGGAGGTCTCAGCCCAGCGTCACTGGGCACAGCAGGGAACACGTTCAGCTGCTGGGGCGGCCACACCACACTCACGAGATGCACAATTCTCACTGGATTTTCCAAACAGACCCGCATCCAGCAGTTCCCCTTGTTCCTCATGGAGGGCTGCTGTGCGCTGCACCCGTCTGGAAATCTGACCCTTGGAACTGACCCTGCTCCACCATCCTGCAGCATGTCAGCCTTGGAGCAGCAGTGACACCTGGTGGCCAGTCTGGGTAATGCACAGAGTGTGTCCTCTCCACCCCCTACCACGGGAGCAGCAGTGACATCTCGTAGCTAGTTGGGGGGGTGCACAGAGCGTATTTCCCATGGAGCAGCAGTGATTGGTGGGAATATGTTCCTGCTCTTCCTCCAGGTTTCCTGCTGTCCAGACGCCCCCAATCACCTCTCCCCTAAATCCAGCAGGAACAGGGCTCTCGTCCTATCGCCCTCACAAGAGCCCCAAGGACAGGAGATGTGAATGAGGACAAGGGGCTGCAGGGGTAGGGGGTCTTGGCCCATCTGGGAGCGGTTCCTGGAGAAGTCTCATGGTGCAGAGCCCAACGTCTCTGGGGTGAGCTGACTCTGTGTCTGCAGAGGAAAGGGCGAGTGAGTGACTTGATCGGCTGTGGACGCTCAGGTTCCCATGGGCGAGTGACCTGCTCTGCTGGAGATGAGTTTTTTATTACAGGAGGTGGAGAAAGTGACTAGGGCAGAGGCTGCTCTGGGTTTGAGTCTGACAAACCGGGAGGAACTGGCTGAGAATTTAAAGGTGGAAGGCAGCTTGGGTGAAGGTGACCATGAAATGATAAGAGTTCATGATTCTGTGACCCTCCTGCCAGGTGGAGTCAGCACCAACAAGGGCCAGGCTCAGTATCCAGGGGTCCCTCTTAACAACACAACACAGAACCATCTCCAACCCCCACCCAGTGATCTGGGGAAATTAAACACCACCCCTGGGCATGTCCAAGAGACAGCACTTCCCCACTCACGAGCACTGAGCCTGTGTATAGCAGAGAAAACTTTTAATAAAAAGGGGGAGGAACCTGGGATTAATTTGGGAAAACACCAGACCCATGATTCAAACACATCTGAGCATGAGCAAAACTCCCGCCCCAGAGTCCTTTGGGGGCAGTGTCCTTTGCCTCGGTTTCTCATCTTGTGGTATGAAAGTCCAACAAACAAATGTCCATTTAACACGCTACTCCCCTCTCCCTCCCTCTCACAGGTGCTGTCCTTGGTCAGAAGAGACCCAGAGTCCCAAGGTGCATTCTCAGGAGATCACCTTCCACCCAGAGGGGAGGTGGAGAAACATCAAGCAACAGTTTCACTGCTGCTCACAGTTGCCACTCACCATACCATCATCTTCTGCTGCCACTTCAGTCTCTTGAGTTTCCACCCAGGTGTCAGTGATTCCAGCTGTGAGTGGGGGAACCTCACTGCTAATGCAGGCCGGCAGCTCTTCCACAGCAGACCTAAGCAGCACTTACAGCTGACTATTGCTCACTTAACAAAACAAAAGTCTCTTAATGGAGATTAAATTAGCTCTATTTTTAAACCCTGGAAAGGTGGAAGTTAATAGCACACCCAAGTCTTCTGCAGCACCCATCCCTCCCATCCAAACAAAACAAAACACCCATTCCTACATTCCCCATCTCACTTGGGGCTGGCATCAAACCCACTGCTTAGCGAGTTCAGTTCAGCCGAGGGTGAACCCCTCAATCAGGACAGGCGAAGCGCAGTTCTGCTGCCCTGTCCTCACACAAGAAGGATAACAACATTTCCTGACTCCTGCACCGAAGTGATCTGTAACCCAACACCAGCCAAAGTTGATCTCTTTGGCACCCAGCTCTGTCTGCTGGATACCTAGGGGGAGTGGGTGTGTTCATGTAAATACAGTCTGGTCCTGAAGCTTCCCCCCCATCCCCCCAGCTCATCCCTAGCTGTCACGGGAAAGCTCATGCAAACCTTGCTTACAATCCTAAGGACTGGTAGGAGAGAAAACAGTAGAATAAAAACAGTGGACTGCAAGAAGGCAAACTTCAGCAAACTCAGAGCCTTGGTAGGTAAGATCCCATGGGAAGCAAGTCTGAGGGAAAAAAGAGTTGGCAGGTATTTTAAGAGTCATTATCAAGGGCAAAAGAGCAAACTATACAAATGTGTAGGAGAGATGGGAAGTCTGTAAGAGACCCCCCCCCCTCCACCCCTGGCTTCACCAGATTTTCAATGACCTCGTAAGATCCAAAAAAATTAATTAATTGATTAAAGAATTAGCGTTAGCTTAAGTTTGGTTAAGAACAAAATATGTGTGTGTTTTAATGAAAGGCCCTGACTAGCTAGTGGGAGGAAGGGCTTGAAAATAATGAGTTCTAAGGCCTAAAGGAATGAAGTCTGGTTCAAAGAATAAGTAATGAAATAAGGGGAAGTTTTTAAAAAGAAGGCCTCTGACTGCAAATGTTTTTCAATAAGAAAAAAAGAGGTGGGAAGTGAGGAAACAGTGGGAAGTGGGAAGGAACTGCAGAACTACAATTCATTTGCAAACGTAACACCATCAATTTGGGCTTGAATAGGGACTGGGACTGGCTGGCTCACTACAAAAGCAATTTTCCCTCTCTTGGTATTGCCATTTCCTCATCAGTTATTGGGAGTGGACCACATCCACCCTGCCTCAATTGGCCTTATCAACACTGGTTCTCCACCTGTAAGGTAACTCCCTTCTCTTCATGTGCCAGTATATCTATGTCTGTATCTGTAATTTTCACGCCATGCATCTGAAGAAGTGGGTTTTTTAACCCACGAAAGCTTATGCCCAAATAAATCTGTTAGTCTTTAAGGTGCCACCGGACTCCTCGTTGTTTTTGTGGATACAGAATAACACAGCTACCCCCTGATACTCTGTATCCTAGGAACTGATGGCGGGGTTGGAGAACACAGAGAGAGGTGGAGGCCAGGTGACCTGCTGGTCTGGGAAAGAGACAAAGGACGGAGGAGGGGCATCTGGGCATGTCTGAGGTTGGGCTGCAGGAAGCAAGTCAGTCTCCTGTTTTGGGACTCGGGGGAAGAGCCCAGGGCTCTGGGCTATGGATTCCCCCAAGATGGACTTTGCTGAATGTTCCTAATTTCTGTGCTAAGAAGATCTGTTCTATGCTGTGTTCCCAATTACTAACAAACCCTCCTGTTTTACCGTCTGGCTGAGTCACTGCTGACTGCGAGTTTGGGGTGCACGGCCCCTTTGGTGCATGTGAGGCTTCCCCAGGTGTCCCATTCAGGCAGATCCACTGCAGGGAGCTCACAGTGAGAACAGGGGCTGAATGCTCCGAGTCAGACCCAGGAGATGCTGAAGCCAAGGAGGCTTGTCCTAGCGAGAGTGTGCCCTGAAGGGTGTCGCACGGCAAGAGGGGCCTGTCTGAACTTCATTCGAAGTGGTTCCAGAGCACCCAGCCTGTGCTCTCCGTTACAGTTTCCACCGGCATCTCCAAGCCTCGGACCTTCTCTTCCATCAGGGCTGTCAAGCAGCACTTAGTACAGACAAGCTCTTTTCAGCTACTCGCTCTAGCATCATAAACATCCCACAGCTCCCATATCCGGTCATCTTCACTGTCTCTTCCATGGCTTCAGTCACTGCCGCTGCTGCCTCTGTACCTGTCATAGCCTCCCATCTAAATTCTCACCGCCCCTAAAGACCAGGGGCTTCTTCCTCCCTTCTCCTTCACCAGAACTGCCACTCAAACTCCCCCTTTTACAGTTCTCTTTGCTCCACCTGTGCTGCTGGCTGACGGTTTGGCTGCCTTTATAATTCCCCTAATCAGGGAAGCCCGCCCCCTAATCAGGGCTCTGCTTCTCTCACAGCACATTGCCCTCTACCAGCCTCTACAAACTGAACAAGGGAAAAACAAAGAACACACACACAAAACCCTGCTGGGTTTAACATGGCCCACAGCTCCATCAGCTTTACTCATGGCTCCACCCGTAACCCCCATAACCAGACAAGCTCCCGATGCCAGGTCCTCCTGAGGATCCCATGACGGTGTGCTCAGAGTGAGAGGTGAGAGTCACCCCCCCAAATGTCACCACAGCTGGAGCAGGATAGATCACTGCTCTAGAGCCACCAAATCCTGTAGAATAGGTGTCGAAGCAGCTAACACATGGCTGTGAGTACTCCCTGCCCCACAGGCTGGGCAGCAGGACCGCTCTCTGAAACACGTGCTAGGGAGTCGAGTACCCGGTAGGCACAAGGGAAAGTGGATTAAGAGATTCAAAGCTGGAATATTATTGTGATGTGACCCATGTAGGCACCAAGACACAGAGACAGAGGGAGCAGAGCGATGACGACCCGGTCATCTAGTTCCTGGCTTCTTCTCTGCTCACATTTCCTCCTCCGAATCCTCTCGCTCCATTCACCCTTTGCCTGCCTCCGAACCAGCCGCCGGGATCTCTTCCCATCTTCCTCCGTGAAGTCACCAAGCAACCTCCCTGTTCCGCTGGGCTGTGCCCATGAAGTGCATTTCACCTGCAAAGTCTGCCTCGGTGACCTTTCCTAGGGATCCCCACTGCTTGGAGCTTGCGCATCATCCTCATCCCGTCACCTCTCGTCTCCATGCACTCTGCTTCCTGAGCCTGCAACCCAGCATCTCCCAACTCCCCATCCAGCTTCAGACACTAATACTATCAACTCAATAACACTGATAGACTGTGTGTGTGTGTGTGTGTGTGTGTGTGTGTGTGTGTGTGTGTGTGGTCCCCTTTCAGATGGAGAAATGCCTAAATCTTTAGCCTCCTTAGCAAATCATAGCCAGACATCCTCCGCTGAACACCGCAACACTGTTACACTCCGGCGGAGAAGATGAAAGCTGAGCTCTTTAGTTTTATGAAACTGTTGAAGTTAAATCCTCAGTCACTGGAAATACGTCTGTGTCCACTGTAGCCAAATGAACAGCTGTTGAGTTTTTTAAATACCCAGTTCAGACTTGGCTAGAATTAAGGTACTTTGGGGCTGAGATTTTCAAAGCTATTGCAGAGATGTGAATATCCCAGTGCCCTCAAAATTAATGTACATATGGCATCCAAATCCCTTTGAAATTAAATTCTTCCCTTACAAAACCTGTGTTCACCAATGCTTGCTACTGGGTAACCCCAAAATAATTCTTTTAGGAGAAGAACCCTGGGAGTTTGCTAAGAACTGGAAAAGATCTCTGTGGGATTCAGCCCTAAATTTCAACTATGAAACAGCACATTTTGATTGTTGTAACGTGAAGGAGTTGAATCAGACTTACCCAGTTCTCCCAGGAGAAGACACGAAGGGAAGTTGTTAGAAAAGCTCTGAGCTGCTTGTGCTTTTGTATGGTGTCTTACAGCACGTGGAGGGTCGGAAGCACCTTTGTGTATGATGTTCACGCTAGTTACCAACCACAGTTCATTAACGGGTAACTCCTCCAGCTGATGTCCTTGTTTTACTCACTGTTTATATGGGTCTTTTCTCAGCCTCTCCTAACATGACAGGCAAGTTATACCCTGCAGGGTCCTTTCATTTAAAAACATTACGGGCCAAATTCAGGCCTGGTGTCATTCCACAGACCTCATTGGAGATGAGTGGGGCTGGCCGGAATGCAAGAATTCATTTTCAAAAAAAATTCAAGAGTTCAGCATTTTGTTTAATTTCTTATCAGGACAAAACTGAGACTTCATCTTTTTCACACACAAAAACAAACCAGAGAGCGACACACCGCGTCCCCATAGCAGCCAACATATGGATCACTACACCGCTCCTCTGGGATCTTGGAGGTCCATGAGTCAGGCAGAACAGGACCTTGGACCTGTGACTCCCACATGTCAGGTGGGTTCCCTAAGCACTGGGCTACTGGGCGGTGTGGGGGTGTCTCTCTCTGTCCGTCTCTTTCCCTGTGACCAGAAACCCCATCGTGGAGCTGAGAGCCCTGGCTGACCATGTTTAAACTGATCTATTTCTCTAAAAAGTTTTGGTTTTGATGAATTATTATTTTTCATCAAAAAACCAACTGCTGCTGCAACATCCTCAGTGCGCTGTAATGGTGGAATTCTCCCTTGTGACTCCCGGGAAGGAGACAGCCTTGATTCTGTGAGCTCAGCACCTCCACCCCAATGGGTCTGAGCCACCTCCCATTGAAATCAAAGGGAGTCATCCCAATGAATTGGCTGGACTTTCTATCAGGACCCACAGCTTCAAATTCACCCCAGAGAGAGTGGACATTGCAAGGTCTGTGCACCATTTAAGCCTTCAAAGTAGGCTTTAAGTGCAACTTAGCTGGAGCATCGGCCTTTGTGCTGACCCTCAGCCCAGTTACAAATATCGTCCTATGGTTATTAGAAATTCAAGCCTCATCCAGACTCCAGTTATGTCTCAAATGCACTGGGACCGGGGATCAGGGAGATCATCATGGCAGAAGCTCAGATCACTGCCCATTGCAGGGTTTCTCCTACGTGGAGATGAAGGACAGCAGTGGGTAGAAGGACGCAGGGCAGGTTTGTATAAAGGGTTTGAGTTAATCCCTTGATTCTGTTCTGCCTCATCGCCATCCACAAGCAGCCAAATAAGCTATCATGTGGTGAGAAAACGCAGCTGACAAAGGGCAGAAGTACTTGAGAGATGGCGATCAGGTGTTCTTGGCCCAGGTGGAGACGGCTGTGGGGTGAGATTAGATTAGTTCAGTAACTGACCAATTTTAGGTCCTGCTGAGAGAATTTTTTCTTGGGGAAATGTTTCCTCTCATACTAGAATCATTTTTAAAGTGTAGACCACACACCAAACAGGGCTTCCTCTCACCAGGGAAGGGAGAAGAGCATTTTTCAGAGAAAAATGTAAGGCCCAGCGCATCAGGGCAGTCCATGGAGCCAGGCCTACTTACACCAGTTAAGGATCAAACCCTCACATTTATAAAAACAATGAATAAAAATAGGAAACTAAAAGCTACTTTTGAAAGTAAATCAAATAGCCCTAAAATCTGAGGTAACGTTATGAATTGGTATCGGGATGGACATGAGAGACTTTGACATGTTAGAAAAATAACTAATATTAAAAACAAAAAAACAAAAACCTGGGACATCTAATTCCAGTAACAATCGATTGATATTGAAATAAGAAAGCACTCCGTAGGTACAGCACTTCCAGGAGTGTTTGTGATGTGCTTTGAAATCCTCCTTTCTGAGGAGGCCTTTAGGACAAAGCCCTTGGTCTCCACAAGAGGGTGCGCTCACTGGAACGCTACGACAATTGAGGAGGAATATGAGGACATCTCTTAGGTCTAGGATGCTCTCAGCAGAGCACAGAATAGAGCTGAAAGAGCCCAATGACCCTACAATTCATGCCCCTAGGAACGTTCCCCTCCCCCTAACAAACAAGAGCTGGATGGACCTGGTGCTCTGGGAACCACAGAGTGGGCAGAAGAACCAGCAGAGTGGGTACCGCTGTTGGGCACTGTAGAAAAGGAATATGGGACCCTTTGCCTCGTACCAACCCCAAAATTCAGTAGGTAATAGGGGAACATTTCCCCTGACCTCCAAGGGGAGGAATGCTGGGGAGCATGGCTCATACCAGATATTATTCCAGACTGGATGGGCCAGCAGGGGTCTGGCAGGTGCCTTCAGGAAAACGGAGCGCACGTCCCACACCCCCTGTTTCTGCAGCCTGCTGCTTGTCTGGTGCTCAGCACTGCAGGTGTTTCACTGGAGCACCCAGCACTTTGCTGATGGTATAGTGGGTTGTAAGGTTACACAGATGGCACTTGGATGTGAAGAAAAACAGCAGAAAAGCCTGACCAGAGGCTCCGATTAGCCAGAGGCGCAGGGCTAGAGCTAAACGAATCAATGTAAATTCCGTGTGACAGAAATAACATCCCTGGGAGCGAATTTCACCCAGGAAGGGGGACAGGTAGCTCACAGAAGGGCTGCACCCATCACCAACACGCCTAGCTCAGCAGCGGGGGCAGGGTACAAAGACCCTTGGCATGGCGCTGAGCTAGCGCGTGTCTGGATAAGGCAGGGAGGGGGAGGGGAGGAATGGGGCAGGAGATTTCACCTGATGGAGGGAGGAGGGGGCAGCTTGGCTGTTTGCCAGGGGCTGAGGGGGTGGCTGGGCCTTTCCGGGGTGGATATGGATGGCCCCGGAGAGACAGGGAGGGGAGGATGCCCAGCCATGGCCAGTGTCTGGGAACCCCTGATGTGTCACCCCAGTGGGCCCTGGTGAGGAAGGGAGAGGGGCTGGCTCTGTTTTCGGTTGCCCCTGCAGCCCATCAGGGTCTCCGTAGCCCAGGCACCACGTCTGCTCAGCCAGGGGTCAGTCAGCAGCGGGTGGCTTTGCACAAACCCCAGCTCAGCCCAGGCTGGTGGCTGGCTGCATGGGCTGTCTGAAGGAGGGAGTCTGTGCAGGGAGACAGGGCAGCAAAGCCACACACCGTGCCCCCAGGGCTGGGCTGTAGGGGGAGCCCTGTGCAGGGATTTCCATCAAACTCTGCTCCTCTCAGCCTCAGGGTGTGGGATACACCCCTTGCCCCTTTATCACTAATTATCACTAGTGAGGTAGCATTCTCCTGGGCTGGGATCAGCACCCTATTGTGCTGGCACCTGGTGGCCAGTTAGAGTGATGCACAGAGTGTGTTTCCCTCCTGGAAAATGCCATTTGGTGCCTGCCTCACCCCACATTGAGACCTATGTGCGGGCGTTGGCGAGGGTGGTAGGGCCTACGGCCATCGTGGCGGCCTCCAAGATGTACGGGAAGGCCGTGTTCTTCCTGGCGTCGGTGGCCGCTGCGCAGGAGGTGGTGGAACGAGGCCTGGCGGTGGGAGGCGTGTTTGTGCCCTTGGAACCCCTGGAGGATCTGGGCGTACGGGTGCTCTTGACCTCCGTCCCGCCCTACCTCCCCAATGCCGTCCTGTTGCCGGCCCTCTCCACCCTGGGGAAGCCCATTTCCATTCTGAGCCCTCTCTCGTTGGGTTGTAAGGACCCTGCCCTCCGGCACATCCTGTCTTTCCGCCGGCAGGTCCAGCTTCAGCTTTCACCGGCGGCGGGTGCCGGAGTGGCGCTCGAGGGGTCCTTCCTGGTGCCCTACCGGGGGGCCCATTATCGGGTCCACTATTCGACGGGGGAGGCCCGGTGCTTCCTCTGCCGGGCGCCGGGGCATGTCCGGAGGGACTGTCCCCTGGCCCGGCCTGGAGGGGCGTCCGAGACCCCCGGGGCCCGGGAGGGTGCCGGCCCTGTCATCGCTGGCAACCCTGGCGGTTCGGACACTGCTGCTGCCGCCGCCCCTCCTCCTTCTGCCGCGGTTCCCGCTCTGGCCGTGGAGACGGCCGGGCGGGCGGGCCTTGCCGTCGCCGACCCTGGATCGGCGGGGCATGTGGAGGAGAGGGCGGGGCGGCTTCCGCCGGCCGCGGGGAAGGGCCCGCCCCAGGGGGAGGTTTCCCTCCCCCCTGCTGTCCCTCCGACCCTGCCGCCCCGAGCCCCGAAGCCATCGCCCTTGCCCTCTGGCCCTGCCCCTGCTGACCGGCCCTCCACCTCCTCTTCCACCTCGGGGGGCTGGGTGACCGTCCGGGGGAAGCGCGGCGCCCGCAGGTCGAGGGCTCTCTCCCTCCCCTCTGATGAGGAGGGAGAGCAGGCCCCCCGAAAGATGCCGCGGGGGGCCGACGTTGTTAGTTCTGTTTCCGCGCCCCCGGACGGTGCCCAGCAGGAGGTGCCGGCCATGGAGACCGTGGATGCCGTGGCAGCGGCTGGGGAAACTTCTGTCCCCTTTGTTGAGCCCACACCTGAGGAGGCTTCCGTAGCGGTTCTCCCGGCCCTTGCTCCGTCCGTGCCCCCCGCCGCCGCCGCCGATGCCGGGGCGGCCTTTGTCTCCGTGACTGGCGGGGAGGTCGCTGGGGCCGAGGGGACCGCTTTCGCCTCCATCTTCGATGAGATCGAGGCCCTGGGTCTGACCCCGGTTACCCAGGGGGAGGACGACCCTCCGCCAGCGGGCCCCGATCCGGTTGCTGGCTTAGTCCCGCCCCCTTCTCCTGCTCCCGGTTCCTCGCCCCACTCTGCCGCTCCCGACTTAGTCCTGGGAGAACCCTTAGTCCTACCTGCCAGCCCGGCCGCGACTCCCATCTCGTGCACGGCCGCCGAGCCCCTCGGGGCGACGGCCGTTGCTGAGCGGCCGGTTCCTGCCCCCGATCCTGCCCCTTCCATTGTTCCTGCCCCTGAGGCTTCCCCTGTCCCTGCTGCCTCCGTCCCCTCGGATGGTGACCTTGGCCGAGGGGAACCGCAGTCTAGCGGCTTGGCAGCGGGAGATTGGGAGCCCGTTCCCGTCCCTGATCCTGTCCCCTCTCCTGCCCACGTCCCTGTTCCCGCCTCGAGCCCCGCCCCTACTCCCGCCCTTACCCCAGATCCTGTCCCCGAGGTGTCTCCTTCTGCCACCTCTGGTGTTACTGCCGCCCCCGGGGTTGTCGCATTTCCGTTGCCTGCAGACAACCCTCAGGGGGCGGTTTTCGTGTCTCCCCTTCCTGCCACTGTTGGGGCTGCGTTGTTCCCTCAGCCGCTTTCTCCTTTGCCGGGGATGGGGACGGGCTGCCTAGCGCAGCAGCGCCGGAGCTCGGCCCCTTGTTTGTCCATCACTGTGGGCCGCGAGGACCCTTCAGGGGCCCCACCGGAGGATGGCGGCGGCTTAGCCGCTGCCTCCCCCTCCGCGCTGCGGGATGAGCTGCGCCTCTTTCTATTGGATTCCCGTGGTTCCCAGGGTAAGGTGAAGCTCGCCCTTCAGCGCTGGGGGGACTTCCATCTCGTCCTCCGGGCCGTGAAGGCGCTTTTGGGGGAGGGGCGGGGGTCCGGTCGGCGGGACATCGCGGCCTATCGGCGGGCCCACAGATTCCGCGACTCCCTTTTGACCTTCGGAGTCGAAACCGGGATCTTGCGGGCCCGCTGGGGGCCGATGATCCCTCCGCCCGTGAGGATCTGCCCCAGCCCTCCGTATGACAGCTACCACCTTTGCGTCGTTGAACACCCGGGGCTGTAGGGTGGGTCTCCGCAGGAGCCAGGTGCTCTCCTTCCTTCGGGAGGGGGGGTACTCTGTGATTTTCCTGCAGGAGACCCACACGGCTCCGGCCGTCGAGGCTAGCTGGCGGCTGGAGTGGGAAGACGGGGTTTATTTTAGCCACCTCAGCGCCCATTCGGCTGGAGTGGCCACCCTGTTCTCCCCGGGGCTGCGGCCTGAGGTGATGGGGGTCGCTGAGGTCATGCCAGGCTGCCTGCTGCACGTCCGGGCCCGTGTGGAGGGGCTGGTTCTGAACTTGGTCAACGTCTATGCCCCGACCACGGGCTCGGAACACGTGCCTTTCTATCAGCGGGCGGCGGCCTTCCTCGGCACTCTGGATTCTCGCGAGTGCCTGGTCCTGGGCGGGGACTTTAACACCACCCTCGAGGACCGGGACCGCTCCGGGCCTGAGTCTTCCCAGGCAGCCGCGGGCGTCCTCAGGGAGATCGTAGACCATCACTCCCTGGTGGACGTCTGGCGCGAACACCACCCGGACGACGACACCACCTTCACCTATGTCCGGGTGGAGGACGACCGGTCGCGCCACTCCCGGTTGGACCGCATTTATCTGTCCCGTTTTCATCTGGCGCGGGCCCATGCCTCCAGCGTCCGGCCGGCACCATTCTCAGATCACCACCTGGTGACCGTGACGGCCTCTCTCAGTTCCGAGCGGCCGGGGCCGGCCTATTGGCATTTTAATAATAGTTTGCTGGAGGACGTGGGCTTCGTGGCATCCTTCCGGGAGTTCTGGCTGGCCTGGCGGGGGCAGCGGCGCGCCTTTCCCTCGGCGCGGCAGTGGTGGGATGTGGGGAAGGTCCGCACGCGGCTCTTCTGCCGGAACTACACCCGGGGCGCCAGCCGGCGGCGGGATGCGTTGTTAGGGCAGTTGGAGCGGGAGGTTTTGGAGCTGGAGAGGCGTCTGGCCTCCGGCCCCGAGGATCCACCCCTCCGCGCGGCGTACCGGGAGAAGCGGGAGGAGCTCCGGGCCCTGGAAGACCACTGGGCCCGGGGCGCGTTTGTTCGATCCCGCATCCGTCTCCTTCGGGAGATGGATCGCGGCTCCCGCTTCTTCTACGCCCTGGAGAAACGGAGGGGGGCCAAACAGCATGTCACCTGCCTCCTCGCGGAGGACGGCGCCCCCCTCACGGATCCGGAGGAGATGCGTGGCAGGGCCAGGGCCTTCTACGCCGCTCTTTTCTCCCCAGATCCGACCGACGCCGAGGCCTGAAGGGTGCTCTGGACCGAGCTCCCGACGGTCAGCGCGGGCGGCCGAGACCGGCTGGAGCTGCCTCTTTCTCTGGCTGAGTTCTTGGCGGCCCTCCGGCTCATGCCCACTAACAAATCTCCAGGCATGGACGGGCTGACAGTGGAGTTTTACCGCGTGTTCTGGGACATCCTCGGCCCAGACCTCGTCACCGTCTGGGCCGAGTCCTTGCAGAGCGGGGTCCTCCCTCTCTCGTGCAGGCGAGCAGTGCTCGCCCTGTTGCCGAAGAAAGGGGACCTCTGCGATTTACGAAACTGGCGTCCCATCTCGCTCCTCAGCACGGACTATAAGGTCGTAGCGAAGGCCATCTCGCTGCGGCTGGGGTCCGTGCTGGCGGACGTGGTCCACCCCGACCAGACCTGCGCTGTCCCGGGCCGGAGCATCTTTAACAACCTGTACTTGGTCCGGGACCTATTGGAGCTGGGACGTAGGGATGGTCTGTCGTTCGCCCTCCTGTCTCTGGACCAGGAGAAGGCGTTCGACAGGATGGACCACGGGTACCTCCTGGGCACTCTGCGGGCGTTCGGCTTCGGGCCCCAGTTTGTGGGCTTTCTCCAGGTGCTGTACGCTGAGGCGGAGTGTCTGGTCAGGCTCAACTGGACCCTGACCGAGTCGGTCAGCTTCGGGCGGGGAGTACGGCAGGGGTGCCCCCTCTCGGGCCAGCTGTACGCTCTGGCGATCGAGCCCTTCCTCTGCCTCCTCTGCCGGAGGTTAGCGGGGTTGGTGCTCCGGGAGCCGGAGCTGCAGCTGGTCCTGTCGGCGTATGCCGACGACGTGCTCCTCATGGTCCAGGACCCAGAGGATCTGGTGCGAGTGGAGGCTTGCCAGGCCGTTTATTCGGCCGCCTCCTCCGCCCGGGTCAACTGGGCCAAGAGCTCTGGCCTGGTGGTCGGGGACGGTTGGCAGGCGGGCTCCCTCCCACCCGCGCTTCAAGCCATTCGGTGGAGCGCGGGTCCGCTGCTCTATCTGGGCGTTTATCTTTCCGCCACGCATCCCTCTCCGCCGGAGAACTGGCTGGATTTGGAGGCCAGGGTGCGTGAGCGGTTGCGGAGATGGACGGGACTGCTCCGGTGTCTCTCCCTGCGGGGGACGGCGCTGGTGCTGAACCAGCTCGTCCTGTCCATGCTCTGGCACCGTCTCAACACCCTGAGCCCGACCCCGGGACTCCTGGCCAGGCTCCAGAGGATAGCCCTGGAGTTCTTCTGGCCCGGGCTGCACGGGGTCTCTGCAGGGGTTTTGAGTCTTCCCCTGGAGGATGGGGGACAGGGCCTGGTCTGCCTTCGTAGCCAGGTCCATGTCTTCCGCCTCCAGGCCCTGCAGAGGCTCCTTTATGGTGAAGGTAGTCCGGCATGGAGCACGTTAGCGCACGCCTTCCTCCGCCGCATCCGAGGGCTCCGATACGACCGGCAGCTCCTTTTTCTTCATCCGAGCGGTCTTCCGCGAGACCTTTCGGAGCTGCCGATCTTCTACCAGGACCTTCTCCGGACCTGGAAGCTTTTCTCGGCGACCAGGTCCATTGTGACCACCGAGGGCGCGGATCTCCTCGCGGAGCCCCTGCTGCACAATCCCGATCTCCGTGTGCAGGTGGCGGAGTCACCCTCGGTGGGCCGGAGGTTGGTCCTGGCGGAAACCACCCGGGTCGGAGACCTCCTGGACTACACCAGAGGGGACTGGATGGATCCCCGCGCGCTTGGTCGGCGCATGGGGCTCTCCACCCTCGCGACCCCTCTGCGTGTACTCCAGGAGGTGGGCGCTGCATTGTCACCTCCTGCTCTCAGCTTCCTGTGGCGGGCCCTGCGGGAGGGCGCTCCCCACCCACCCCTCACCCCGGGCCCTCCGGACCTTTTTATCGGGCCCCTGTTCCGTGAGCCCCCCCGGCTCCCCCGCTCCCATAATCCGAGCAGGCTGCGCGCCCTGCAGCCGGTCTGGTTTCGAACCGCGCCTAGGGACTACCTGTACACGCTCGTGCTTCACACGTTGCATCACCTCACCCTCGTGTCCCGCCCCGACACCAAGTGGAGGGACTATCTGCTACCTGTGGAGGGTGAGGAGCCCCGGTGGGCCAGCCTTTATTCCACCTTAGTTCCAAGGCCCGCCGGGGACATTGGTTGGCGGCTCCTTCATGGGGCCGTGAGCACGGGCGTGTACTTGGCGCGGTTCACCCCTATTCCTGAGGCCTGCCCATTTTTTGGCATTAGGGAGACCCTGGCGCACGCTTACCTTGAGTGCGCCAGGCTGCAGCCCCTTTTCCGGCTTCTCCAGAACCTCTTGTTGAGGTTCTGGCTACACTTTTCCCCGCACTTGTTTATTTATGCACACCCTATCCGTGGCCCCACTAAGTCGCGAGACCTCCTCGTCAACCTCTTCCTGGCCCTGGCCAAACTCACCATCTATAATACCAGGGAGAAGATGTTGGACGAGGTGGTGCTTTGCGACTGTGGGGCCTAGTTTCATACCTCTTTGGTCTCACGTCTCTGGGCGGAGTTTCACTGGGCAGCGTCCGCTGGCTCCCTTGCCACCTTCGAGGAGCAGTGGGCGCTGTCCGGGGTTCTCTGCTCGGTGTCCCCATCTGGTTCCCTGATTTTGAACCTTTGACCGTCACCTCGCTCCCTGTTTTTTTATTAGTTGTCCCACGTAATCATTTGGTACTGGGTCCAGTGGTCCCTCCCGCTAGGCTGGGGGAAGGGCCTTTAGTAGTGGGCGGCTGAGCCCGCCCACTTCCCGGTTCGCCAATACGGCCCCGCTACAGGTTGCAGGAGCTCTCTGTGCTCCCTTCTTCCTCCGTTCTTTCCTGGCCCTCTCCTGCTGCTGCTTGCTGCTCTCGTTGTTGCTGCTGCTGCCGCTGCTGCTGCGTGAGTGAGTGAGTGCGGAGGGGGGGGCCTTGCCGGCCTGCCCCACCCCTCGCCCTCGCCTCCGGAGGGAGAAGCACCGACCCCCACAACACCAACACCGATACCATCTGGGGGCCCACCTGCCTGCTTGCTTGCCTGCCTGGCTGGCTGCCCGGCCGGCTGACTGCCGCTCGCTGCTGCTGTTGTTCCTGTGTGGGAGCCACTGCCTCCGTCGCGGAGTGCGAAGAGACTGCGTCCCTGGTTCGAGAGATTGTGGAGGGGGTTGTTTGAGGACTGTGTTTCAAGTGACTTTGCCATCTTTGCTCCTGGGGTGGTGGTGCCCCCAGTCGCGTTAGGAGTGTGGACGGTACTGAGCCTCTCGCTCGTAATTCCTCGGACTGGAAGCCATCGCTTGCCAGGAAGCTCCGAGGTCGACTTGGGATCCTGCTGTCCCATCCCCAGTAGCGGACTGTTGAAGGAGGTGCGGGGGGGGTGCGGTGCCCCCCCCCTTCGTCCATCTGCTCCCCCTCTGCCACCACCCCCACCGCCGACAGCTGCCGACAGCCCCTCCACCGCCCCGCGTGCCACCTGGACCTGCTTTTCGCCCCTCGGCGGGGCTGTTTGCGCCCCCCGCCATTTCCATCGTCCGGGACTGTTTACTTGCAGCAGTGAACGGCAGAGCCTGCGCTTCGCGAGCGCTGTGGGTGCACCTTTTCCCCTGCCCTGGACTTCTCCTGCCCCCCAACTGCGTTTAGCTTGTGGGGTCCCCTCCCTGTAGCCCCCTCTGTATTGGTTGGCCCTACCCTACCCCCCCTCCTTTTGAGCCCCTTCGGTTTATTTTTTGGTGCCCATTCCCCCCCCCCTTCGGTTCCTAGCCTGCTGGCTGTGTTCCCGGCCCTGTCCTTGGGCTGCGGCTGGCTGGAGTTTTTCCTCCTACCCCTCCTTGTCCTTGGGCTGCAGCTGGCTGGACATTCCATTCTGTTTCTGAGCCGCTGCTCCGGTGCGCCCCCCCTCCGCCCCTCCCGCGCGCGCTTGTGCCCCCGTTTTGTTGCCCCCCCTTTGCACTGTTCACGCCCCCTTTACTGTTGTTGTAGTCCCCCCCCGCCCCAGTGTAGCCGGGGGAGCCGGCTTTCTTTTTTGGCACCTGTGCCCCACCCCTCTCTTTTCTCTCCTGTGTGCCCTTTCCGTTGGCACCCTCCTCCCCAGCCTGCAGCCTAGCGGGGGGGGGGGGGGGAGTGGTTGCCTTTCCCTCGTTTTGTTTTTTGCCTAGAGGGGAGGAGCGGCTGCAGGTTGTAATGGCGGGGGACTCTGCCCCTGCCCCTGCCCCTGCCCCTGCCCCTGCCCCTGTCCTGTTGTCCCCGCCCACCCCAGTGGCCGGCCCCTCGGCTGGCCCTGTCCCGGATACCGCCGCTGCCACGGCTGCCCCCTCCACCGGCAGGAAGGGCCAAGGGAGGAAGAAGGGCAAGGGCCCCCGCCCGTGGAGCCAGGCCTCCTGCGGGTGGGGCTGCGATCCCCGCCGCGGCACCGACACCGGCCGCGGCCCCTCCCTCTCCTGCCGTCCCTTCCACCAGCTCTGGTGGTGCTCCACCTCTGGCCCCCAGAGCATATGCCCAGGTGGCCGCCGCCTCTTTGCGTGCCGCCGCGCCGTCCGCCCCGACCGCCACCTCTGGACCCGTCCCTGGTGACCACGGCCCCTTCCCCTCGCTGACTAGGAGGCATGGCGTCCGTTGCCATTTGGTACCTGCCTCGCCCCACATTGAGACCTATGTGCGGGCGTTGGCGAGGGTGGTGGGGCCTACGGCCATCGTGGCGGCCTCCAAGATGTATGGGAAGGCCGTGTTCTTCCTGGCGTCGGTGGCCGCCGCGCAGGAGGCGGTGGAAAGAGGCCTGGCGGTGGGAGGCGTGTTTGTGCCCATGGAACCCCTGGAGGACCTGGGCGTACGGGTGCTCTTGACCTCCGTCCTGCCCGACCTCCCTAACGCCGCCCTGTTGCCTGCCCTCTCCACCCTGGGGAAGCCCATCTCTATTCTAAGCCCTCTCTCGTTGGGCTGTAAGGACCCCGCCCTCCGGCACATCCTGTCTTTCCGCCGGCAGGTTCAGCTCCAGCTGCCGCCGGCGGCGGGTGCTGGAGTGGCGTTCGAGGGGTCCTTCCTGGTGCCCTACCGGGGGGCCCATTACCGGGTCCACTATTCGACGGGGGAGGCCCGGTGCTTCCTCTGCCGGGCGCCGGGGCATGTCCGGAGGGACTGTCCCCTGGGCCGGCCCGGAGGGGCATCCGAGACCCCCGGGGCCCGGGAGGGTGCCGGCGCTGTCATCGCCGGCGACCCTGGCGGTTCGGACACTGCTGCTGCCGCCGCCCCTCCTCCTTCTTCCGCGGTTCCCACTCTGGCCGCGGAGACGGCCGGGCGGGCCTTGCCGTCGCCGACCCTGGATCGGCGGGGCATGTGGAGGAGAGGGCGGGGCGGCTTCCGCCGGCCGCGGGGAAGGGCCCGCCCCAGGGGGAGGTTTCCCTCCCCCCTGCTGTCCCTCCGACCCTGCCGCCCCGAGCCCCGAAGCCATCGCCCTTGCCCTCTGGCCCTGCCCCTGCTGACCGGCCCTCCACCTCCTCTTCCACCTCGGGGGGCTGGGTGACCGTCCGGGGGAAACGCGGCCCCCACAGGTCGCGGGCTCTCTCCCTCCCCTCTGATGAGGAGGGAGAGCAGGCCCCCCGAAAGATGCCGCGGGGGGCCGACGTTGTTAGTTCTGTTTCCGCGCCCCCGGACGGTGCCCAGCAGGAGGTGCCGGCCATGGAGACCGTGGATGCCGTGGCAGCGGCTGGGGAAACTTCTGTCCCCTTTGTTGAGCCCACACCTGAGGAGGCTTCCGTAGCGGTTCTCCCGGCCCTTGTTCTGTCTGTGCCCCCCGCCGCCGCCGCCGCCGATGCCGGGGCGGCCTTTGTCTCCGTGACTGGTGGGGAGGTCGCCGGGGCCGAGGGGGCCGCTTTCGCCTCCATCTTCGATGAGATCGAGGCCCTGGGTATGACCCCGGTTACCCAGGGGGAGGACGACCCTCCGCCAGCGGGCCCCGATCCGGGTGCTGGCTTAGTCCCGCCCCCTCCTCCTGCTCCCAGTTCCTCGCCCCACTCTGCCGCCCCCGACTTAGTCCTGGGAGAACCCTTAGCCCTACCTGCCAGCCCGGCCGCGACTCCCATCTCGTGCACGGCCGCCGAGCCCCTCGGGGCGACGGCTGTTGCTGAGTGGCCGGTTCCTGCCCCCGATCCTGCCCCTTCCATCGTTCCTGCCCCTGAGGCTTCCCCTGTCCCTGCTGCCTCCGTCCCCTCGGATGTTGACCTTGGCCGAGGGGCGCCGCAGTCTAGCGGCTTGGCGGCGGGGCATGGAGAGCCCGTTCCCGTCCCTGATCCTGTCCCCTCTCCTGCCCAAGCCCTTGTTCCCGCCTCGAGCCCCGCCCCTACTCCCGCCCTTGCCCCAGATCCTGTCCCCGAGGTGTCTCTTTCTGCCACCTCTGGTGTTACTGCCGCCCCCGGGGTTGTCGCATTTCCGTTGCCTGCAGACAACCCTCAGGGGGCGGTTTTTGTGTCTCCCCTTCCTGCCACTGTGGGGGCTGCGTTGTTCCCTCAGCCGCCCTCTTCTTTGCCGGGGATGGGGACGGGCTGCCCGGCGCAGCAGCGCCGGAGCTCGGCCCCTTGTTTGTCCATCACCGTGGGCCGCAAGGACCCTTCAGGGGCCCCACCGGAGGATGGCGGCGGCTTGGCCGCTGCCTCCCCCTCCGCGCTGCGGGATGAGCTGCGCCTCTTTTTATCAGATTCCCGTGGTTCCCAGGGTAAGTTGCAGTTTGCCCTTCAGCACTGGGGGTACTTCCATCTCGTCCTCCGGGCCGTGAAGGCGCTTTTGGGGGAGGGGCGGGGGTCCGGTCGGCGGGACATCGCGGCCTATCGGCGGGCCCGCAGATTCCGCGACTCCCTTTTGACCTTCGGAGTCGAGATCGGGATCTTGCGGGGCCCGCTGGGGGCCGATGGTCCCTCCGCCCGTGAGGATCTGCCCCAGCCCTCCGTATGACAGCTACCACCTTTGCGTCGTTGAACACCCGGGGCTGTAGGGTGGGTCTCCGCAGGAGCCAGGTGCTCTCCTTCCTTCGGGAGGGAGGGTACGCTGTGATTTTCCTGCAGGAGACCCACACGGCTCCGGCCGTCGAGGCTAGCTGGCGGCTGGAGTGGGGAGATGGGGTTTATTTTAGCCACCTCAGCGCCCATTCGGCTGGGGTGGCCACCCTGTTCTCCCCAAGGCTGCGGCCTGAGGTGCTGGGGGTCGCCGAGGTCGTGTCGGGCCGCCTGCTGCACGTCCGGGTCCGTGTGGAGGGGCTGGTTCTGAACTTGGTCAACGTCTATGCCCCGAACGCGGGCCTGGAACGAGTGCCTTTCTATCAGCGGGCGGTGGCCTTCCTCGGCACTCTGGATTCTCGCGAGTGCCTGGTCCTGGGCGGGGACTTTAACACCACCCTCGAGGACCGGGACCGCTCCGAGCTTGAGAATTCCCAGGCAGCCGCGGGCGTCCTCAGGGAGATCGTAGACCATCACTCCCTGGTGGACGTCTGGCACGAACACCACCCGGACGACGACACCACCTTCACCTATGTCCGGGTGGAGGACGACCGGTCGCGCCACTCCCGGTAGGACCGCATTTATCTGTCCCGTTTTCATCTGGCGCGGGCCCATGCCTCCAGCGTCCGGCCGGCACCGTTCTTAGATCACCACCTGGTGACTGTGACGGT
Source organism: Chrysemys picta bellii (assembly GCF_011386835.1). Taxonomy (NCBI): domain Eukaryota; kingdom Metazoa; phylum Chordata; order Testudines; family Emydidae; genus Chrysemys; species Chrysemys picta. The sequence continues at coordinate 544,556 of NW_027052710.1, forward strand.
CTCTCTCAGTTCTGAGCGGCCGGGGCCGGCCTATTGGCATTTTAATAATAGTTTGCTGGAGGACGTGGGCTTTGTGGCGTCCTTCCGGGAGTTCTGGCTGGCCTGGCGGGGGCAGCGGCGCGCCTTTCCCTCGGCGCGGCAGTGGTGGGATGTGGGGAAGGTCCGCGCGCGGCTCTTCTGCCGGAACTACACCCGGGGCGCCAGCCGGCGGCGGGATGCGTTGTTAGGGCAGGTGGAGCAGGAGGTTTTGGAGCTGGAGAGGCGTGTGGCCTCCGGCCCCGAGGATCCACCCCTCCGCGCGGCGTACTGGGAGAAGCGGGAGGAGCTCCGGGCCCTGGAAGACCACCGGGCCCGGGGCGCGTTTGTTCAATCCCGCATCCGTCTCCTTCGGGAGATGGATCGCGGCTCTCGCTTCTTCTACGCCCTGGAGAAAAGGAGGGGGGCCAAACAGCATGTCACCTGCCTCCTGGCAGAGGACGGTGCCCCCCTCACGGATCCGGAGGAGATGCGTGGCAGGGCCAGGGCCTTCTACGCCGCTCTTTTCTCCCCGGATCCGTCCGACGCCGAGGCCTGCAGGGTGCTCTGGACCGAGCTCCCGACGGTCAGCGCGGGCGGCCGAGACCGGCTGGAGTTGCCTCTTTCTCTGGCTGAGTTCTTGGCGGCCCTCCGGCTCATGCCCACTAACAAATCTCCAGGCATGGACGGGCTGACCGTGGAGTTTTACCGCATGTTCTGGGACGTCCTCGACCCGGACCTCGTCACCGTCTGGGCCGAGACCTTGCAGAGCGGGGTCCTCCCTCTCTCGTGCAGGCGAGCCGTGCTCGCCCTGTTGTCAAAGAAGGGGGACCTCCGCGATTTACGAAACTGGCGTCCCATCTCGCTCCTCAGCACGGACTATAAGGTCGTAGCGAAGGCCATCTCGCTGCGGCTGGGGTCCGTGCTGGCAGACGTGGTCCACCCCGACCAGACCTGCGCTGTCCCGGGCCGGAGCATCTTTAACAACCTGTACTTGGTCCGGGACCTATTAGAGCTGGGCCGTAGGGATGGTCTGTCGTTCGCCCTCCTGTCTCTGGACCAGGAGAAGGCGTTCGACAGGATGGACCACGGGTACCTCCTGGGCACTCTGCGGGCGTTCGGCTTCGGGCCCCAGTTTGTGGGCTTTCTTCAGGTGCTGTACGCTGAGGCGGAGTGTCTGGTCAGGCTCAACTGGACCCTGACCGAGCCGGTCAGCTTTGGGCGGGGAGTACGGCAGAGGTGCCCCCTCTCGGGCCAGCTGTACGCTCTGGCGATCGAGCCCTTCCTCTGCCTCCTCCGCCGGAGGTTAGCGGGGTTGGTGCTCCGGGAGCCGGAGCTGTGGCTGGTCCTGTCGGCGTACGCCGACGACGTGCTCCTCGTGGTCCAGGACCCTGAGGATCTGGTGCGGGTGGAGGCCTGCCAGGCCATTTATTCGGCCGCCTCCTGCGCTTGGGTCAACTGGGCCAAGAGCTCTGGCCTGGTGGTCGGGGACGGTTGGCAGGCGGGCTCCCTCCCACCCGCGCTTCAAGCCATTCGGTGGAGCGCGGGTCCGCTGCTCTATCTGGGCGTTTATCTTTCTGCCACGCATCCCTCTCCGCCGGAGAACTGGCTGGATTTGGAGGCCAGGGTGCGTGAGCGGTTGCGGAGATGGAAGGGACTGCTCCGGTGTCTCTCCCTGCGGGGGAGGGCGCTGGTGCTGAACCAGCTCGTCCTGTCCATGCTCTGGCACTGGCTCAACACCCTGAGCCCAACCCCGGGACTCCTGGCCAGGCTCCAGAGGATAGCCCTGGAGTTCTTCTGGCCCGGACTGCACTGGGTCTCTGCAGGGGTTTTGAGTCTTCCCCTGGAGGAGGGGGGACAGGGCCTGGTCTGCCTTCGTAGCCAGGTCCATGTCTTCCGCCTCCAGACCCTGCAGAGGCTCCTTTATGGTGAAGGTAGTCCGGCATGGAGCACGTTAGCGCACGCCTTCCTCCGCCGTCTCCGAGGGCTCCGATACGACCGGCAGCTCTTTTTTCTTCATCCGAGAGTTTTTCCGCGAGACCTCTCGGAGCTGCCGGTCTTCTACCAGGACCTTCTCCGGACCTGGAAGCTTTTTTCGGCGACCAGGTCCATTGTGACCACCGAGGGTGCGGATCTCCTCGCGGAGCCCCTGCTGCACAATCCCGATCTCCGTGTGCAGGTGGCGGAGTCGCCCTCGTTGAGCCGGAGGTTGGTCCTGGCGGCAACCACCAGAGTGGGAGACCTCCTGGACTACACCAGAGGGGACTGGGTGGATCCCCGCGCGCTTGGTCGGCGCATGGGGCTCTCCACCCTCGCGACCCCTCTGCGTGTACTCCAGGAGGTGGGCGCTGCGTTGTCACCTCCTGCTCTCGGCTTCCTGTGGCGGGCCCTGTGGGAGGGTGCTCCCCGCCCACCCCTCACCCCGGGCCCTCCGGACCTTTTTCTCGGGCCCCTGTTCCGTGAGCCCCCCCAGCTCCCCCGCTCCCATAATCCGAGCCGACTGCGCGCTTTGCAGCCGGTCCGGTTTCGAACCGCGCCTAGGGACTACCTGTACACGCTTGTGCTTCACACGTTGCATCACCTCACCCTCGTGTCCCGCCCCGACACCAAGTGGAGGGACTATCTGCTACCTGTGGAGGGTGTGGTGCCCCGGTGGGCCAGCCTTTATTCCACCTTAGTTCCAAGGCCCGCCGGGGACATTGGTTGGCGGCTCCTTCATGGGGCCGTGAGCACGGGCGTGTACTTGGCGTGGTTCACCCCTATTCCTGAGGCCTGCCCATTCTGCGGCATTAGGGAGACCCTGGCGCACGCTTACCTTGAGTGCGCCAGGCTGCAGCCCCTTTTCCGGCTTCTCCAGAACCTCTTGTTGAGGTTCTGGCTACACTTTTCCCCGCACTTGTTTATTTATGCACACCCTATCCGTGGTCCCACTAAGTCGCGAGACCTCCTCGTCAACCTCTTCCTGGCCCTGGCCAAACTCACCATCTATAATACCAGGGAGAAGATGTTGGACGGGGGGGTGCTCTGCGACTGTGGGGCCTACTTCCATACCTCTTTGGTCTCAAGTCTCCGGGCGGAGTTCCACTGGGCAGCGTCCACTGGCTCCCTTGCCACCTTCGAGGAGCAGTGGGCGCTGTCCGGGGTTCTCTGCTCGGTGTCCCCATCCGGTTCCCTGATTTTGAACCTTTGACCGTCACCTCGCTCCCTGTTTTTTTTATTAGTTGTCCCACGTAATCATTTGGTACTGGGTCCAGTGGTCCCTCCGGCTAGGCTGGGGGAGGGGCCTTTCGTAGTGGGCAGGTGAGCCCGCCCACTTCCCGGTTCGCCAATACGGCCCCGCTACAGGTTGCAGGAGCTCTCTGTGCTCCCTTCTTCCTCCGTTCTTTCCTGGCCCTCTCCTGCTGCTGCTTGCTGCTCTCGTTGTTGCTGCCGCTGCCGCTGCTGCTGCGTGACTGAGTGAGTGAGTGCGGAGGGGGGGGCCTTGTCGGCCTGCCTCCCCCCTCGCCCTCGCCTCCGGAGGGAGAAGCACCGACCCCCACAACACCAACACCGATACCATCTGGGGGCCCACCTGCCTGCATGCTTGCCTGCCTGGCCGGCTGCCCGGCCCGCTGACTGCTGCTCGCTGCTGCTGCTGTTGTTCCTGTGTGGGAGCCGCTGCCTCCGTCGCGGAGCGCGAAGAGACTGCATCCCTGGTTCGAGAGAGTGTGGAGGGGATTGTGTGTGAACTGTGTTTTGAGTGACTTTGCCATCTTTGCTCCTGGGGTGGTGGTGCCCCCGGTCGCGTTAGGAGTGTGGACGGTGTTGCGGAGTGTGGGGGAGTCAGGGCCCTGCACCCCTCTTCCTGAGATTCACTGCGACTCTCAACCAGCCAGTAAAGCAGAAGGTTTATTCAAGGACAGGAACACAGTCTCAAGCAGAGCGTGTAGGTACGACCAGACCCCCTCAATTCGGTCCCTCTGGGAGGTTCAGGGAGCTTAGACCCCAGCTTGGGGTTGCCTGTGTTGCACCACCCAGCCCAACCTGAAACTAAACCCAAAACTCCTCCTGCTGCTCCTCCCTTCCTGCTCCCCCCAGCTCCTCCTCTCCTTTGTTTGGTCTCCCGGGCAGAAGGTGTTAATTCTCCCCACCCCCATTCCTGGCTCAGGTTACAGCTCAGGTAGCTTCCTTCAAGGGAAGTCCCACATCCCCACTGCAATCCCCCTGCAACATTCCCAGGTCAAATCTGCCCTGCTCCCTGCTCCGTCACATCTCTCCCCCCTTCGAGACTGAACTGAGCGGGGTCACTCTGACCAGTGACCTGGGGAAGTTCAGGGCTCCCTCTCCGGGACAATGTGTCCGCTATCTGGTTGTCACGTCCCTTCACATGGACCACGTCCATGTCATAATCCTGCAGGAGCAGGCTCCATCTCAGGAGCTTGGCATTGGCTCCTTTCATCTGGTGCAGCCAGGTCAGGGAAGAGTGGTCGGTGTGCACGGTGAAGTGACGCCCAAAGAGATATGGCTCTAGTTTCTTGAGGGCCCACACCATGGCCAGGCATTCCTTCTCGATGGCCGCGTAGTTCTGCTCCCGGGGTAGCAACTTCTTGCTCAGGTACACGATGGGGTGTCTCTCCCCCTTTTCATCCTCCTACATTAACACCGCCCCCAGTCCTGTGTCTGAGGCGTCGGTGAACACCATAAAGGGCTTGTCAAAGTCTGGGTTTGCCAGAACTGGGCCACTGACCAGAGCCTCCTTCAGCGCCCGGAGAGCCTCCTGGCACTCCTCGGTCCAGACCACCTTGTCTGGCTTCCCCTTCTTGCACAGCTCAGTGATGGGGGCGGCTATGGCGCTAAAGTGGGGCACAAACCTCCGATAGTACCCTGCCCTCCCAATAAAGGCTTGGACCTGCTTTTTGGTTTGAGGAGCAGGCCAGTCTCTGATCACCTCCACTTTGGCTGGTTCCGGCTTTAGGCAGCCGCTTCCCACCCGGTGGCCTAGGTAGGATACCTCAGCCATCCCCACCTTGCACTTCTCCGGTTTTACGATCAGCCCAGCCTCCTGGAGTCGGTCCAGCACTTGTCTAACCTGGGACATGTGGTCCTCCCAGGTCTGGCTAAAGACACAGATGTCATCGATATACGCCACGGCAAAACTCTCCATCCCCCTCAGTAGCTGATCCACCAGGCGCTGGAAGGTGGCCGGCGCTCCCTTGAGGCCAAAGGGCAGGGTCAGGAACTCATAGAGCCCCAGAGGGGTGATAAAGGCCGATTTCAGCCTGGCATCTGCATCCAGCGGCACTTGCCAATAGCCCTTTGTAAGATCCATGGTGGTAAGGTACCGAGCACCTCCCAGCTTGTCTAGGAGCTCGTCCGGCCTGGGCATGGGATAGGCATCGGCTACAGTGATGGCATTGAGCTTCCGATAGTCCACACAGAACCAGATCGACCCCTACTTTTTGGGGACCAACACCACCGGCGAGGCCCAAGGGCTGGAAGATGGCTGGATCACCCCCAAAGCCAGCATGTCATTGACCTCTCTTTCCAGGTCCTGAGCAGTTTTCCCTGTGACTCAGAAGGGGGAGCATTTTATAGGCGGGTGCGATCCTGTCTGCACCCGGTGGACAGTCAGATTAGTGCATCCAGGCTGGTTGGAAAACAGCTGTTGGTACAGATGCAGCACCCCTCCGATCTCAGCTCGCTGGGCAGGGGTTAGCCGATCAGAGAGGGGAATTGCTTCCAGGGGGAAGCCAGCTCTTGTCCCAGGGAATAGATCTACTAAAGGGTCATCTCCCTGCCCCTCCCAATGTCCACACACGGCCAACACCACATTCCCGCTGTCATAATATGGCTTCATCATATTCACATGGTACACCCGGTGGTGGTATGCCCGGTTCGACAGCTCCACCACATAGTTTACCTCGTTTAGTTGCTTGAAAACCTTGAAGGGCCCTTCCCAGGCGGCCTGGAGTTTGTTTTTCCTCACGGGGATGAGCACCATCACCTGATCCCCAGTGGCGAAGGCGCGGGCCCGTGCTGTGCGGTCATACCAGACCTTCTGCTTCCTCTGGGCTCTGGCCAGACTCTCCCTGGCCAGGCCCATGAGCTCGGCAAGTCGTTCCCGGAAGGTCAGGACATACTCCACCACCGACTCTCCATCAGGAGTGGCCTTCCCCTCCCATTCGTCTCTCATCAGGTCCAGGGGCCCCCTTACCCGCCTTCCATATAGCAGTTCGAAAGGCGAAAACCCGGTAGACTCCTGGGGTACCTCCCTGTACGCAAACAGCAGGTGAGGTAAGTACTTGTCCCAGTCCTGCGGGTGCTGATTCATAAATGTTTTCAGCATCATTTTTAGCGTCCCGTTGAACCTCTCCACCAGCCCGTTGGATTGGGGGTGATATGCTGAGGCCCAGTTGTGCCGGACCCCACATCTCTCCCACAAGCACCGGAGTAGGGCCGACATGAAGTTGGACCCTTGGTCCGTCAAGACTTCGTTGGGGAACCCCACTCAGCTGAAAATGGTCAACAGCGCATCTGCCACAGTGTCTGCTTCGATGGACGATAAGGGCACTGCCTCGGGGTAGCGGGTGGCGAAATCTACCGCCACCAGGATGTATTTCTTCCCAGACCGGGTCGTCTTGCTGAGAGGTCCCACTATGTCCATGGCCACCTTCTGGAAAGGCTCCTCTATGATGGGCAAAGGTCTCAATGCTGCTTTCCCCTTGTCCCGGGCCTTCCCCACCCTCTGGCAGGGGTCACAGGATCGGCACTACTGCCGGACGTTGGTGAAGACCCCGGGCCAGTAAAAGTTCTGTAGCAGCCTCTGCCTGGTGCGCCGGATCCCCTGGTGCCCTGCGAGAGGGATGTCATGGGCCAGGTACAGTAGCTTGTGGTGAAACTTCTGGGGAACCACCAGCTGCCTCCTGATCCCCCACGACTCCACTTCCCCTGGGGGAGCCCACTCTCGGTACAGGAACCCCTTCTCCCACAGGAACCTCTCCTTGCATCCTCTCATCATGGTCTGTACCACACTGAGGTCAGCCAGGCCCCTTAGCTTCCGCAGGGAGGGGTCCTTCTGCAACTCGGCCTGGAACTCGGCGGCTGGGGAAGGGATGGGGACCTGCTCCCTCTCGTCGGCTGGGTCGGAAGCACCAGCCACCCTGAGCCTTGTCCTTGGGTGTTTCCTCCCCACCCGGGTAGGGTTCGGTGCCTCCGGTGCGACATCCTTCCCAAGGTTAAGGCGTAGTGCCCCTCGCCGGCTCTGGCTACGGGTCACGACTAAGGCGGTCTGGGGGCTGCTTGGCCAGTCCTCTAGGTCCCCCCCCATCAACACCTCAGTGGGCAAATGGTGGTGCACTCCCACGTCCTTGGGGCCCTCCTTGGCCCCCCATTTCAGGTGTACCCTCGCTACGGGAACCTTGAATGGGGTCCCGCCCACCCCGGTCAGGGTCAGGAAGGTGTTGGGCACCACCCGATCTGGGGCCACCACCTCGGGCCGGGCCAGTGTCACCTCTGCGCCCGTGTCCCAGTATCCATAAACTTTCTTCCCATCCACCTCCAGGGGAACAAGGCACTCGCTCCGCAGGGACAGCCCCGCGCCAACCCTGTAAACGGAGAACTTTGAATCCGGAGCATCTGGCCCCCCAGAGAAGCTGGCCTGGGGCCCTTCTCTCTCTTGAGCAGTTGATAAGCTGCCAGCCCCTCTTGCGTGAGAAGCCTGCCCCTCGTCCGTCTGGGCCTCTACCAAGTTAACCCGGTGCGGGTTCGGTCTGCTCAGTCTGTCCTTGAGCTTGGGGCACTGGGCCCGAACGTGGCCTCTTCGGCTGCAGTAATAGCAGCTCATGTCCCGTGGGTCCCCTCGAGCCGGTCGGTTGTCCCTGACGCTGGGCATTCCCCGTGGGAGGGGATTCCCCATATTCCCCCTTTGGGAGGTCCCAGGGTGACTCTCTCTCTGCATCGCGGCGGGCCTGTTCCTTTGGGGCTCCTCCCTGCCACCCCCTGACCGGCTCTTTACAAACTCATCGGCCAGCTGCCCTGCGTGTCGCGGGTTCTCTGGCTTTCTGTCCACCAACCACAGCCTCAGGTCGGATGGGCACTGCTCATACAGTTGCTCCAGTACCAGCAGTTTAATCAGGTCCTCCTTCGTCTGGGCCCCATCAGGCCACTTGCTGGCGTATCTTTCCATGCGGACGGCTAGTTGCAGATATGAGATCTCAGGGGTTTTATCCTGACTCCGGAACCTTTCCCGGTACATCTCAGGAGTCAGCCCAAACTCACGTAGCAGGGCCTTTTTGAATAGTTCGTAGTCCCCTTTCTCTGCCTCTCCCAGTTGGCGGTACAATGCCACGGCTTTGGGGTCCAGTAAGGGGATAAGGACCCGGAGTCTGTCCGCGGGATCAACCCGGTGCAGCTCGCAGGCCATCTCAAAGGCCTCCAGGAAGTCATCCATGTCCTCCCCCTCCTTGCGTGGGGCCAGGATGCACTTATCAAAGCTCCGTGCAGTCCTGGGTCCCCCCTCACTCACCGCAGCCGGGGGTTCGCTGCCCTTCAATCTCGCCAGTTCCAGTTCATGCTGACGCTGTCTCTCTTCATGCTGTCTCTGTCTCTCTTTCTCCTCCCGTTCATGCTGTCTCTGTCTCTCTTTCTCCTCCCGTTCATGCTGTCTCTGTTGTTCACGATCCTCCAGCTCTCTCAGTTTTAGCTCTTTCTCCCATTCCAGCCAATTCCGCTCCACGGATGCCGAACGTCGCCGGGAGGATCCTTTGCTGGCCGGCGAGCTTCGCCGGGAGGATCCCCTGCTGGCCGGGGGGGTCACGGCGCCTTCGGTATTTGCTGGGCTCCTCCCCACCCTTCCCCTAGGCATAGGAAGGAGGGGTCTTGGGAAGCCCTCAGCAGCCGGCTGACCACTCCCAGCTGGGACAGACTCTGGTGCCTGCGCTGCATTTGCCAGGCTGCTTCCCTGAGACACAGGGATCAGTTCATTCGCGCGATCTTCCGCCTCCAGCCGGGCAATGAGCTGTTCTTTGGTGAGCCTCCCAATGCGCAGCCCCCTCTGCTTGCACAGCTCCACCAGGTCGCTCTTAAGCCGCTTGGCATACATCTTCCTGCTGGCCACTCACCGGCCTGTGTGCTCACAGCTCCCCACAGTTCCCAGGGGGCCCCCTAGTGTGCCAGCCCTTCTCGAGGTCACCACCTCTCTGCCAGGGTCGAGCTGCAGGCTCCTCCGCCCCTGGGACCACTCGCTGCGATCCCCCCGGGGGACCCTGTTACTGCAAAAGTCCCTCTCGCTGGTCACACTCTCCCAGGGGTAATAACTGTCTCTCTCTCACTCTTCAGCACGCCTGGTCCCCGTCAATCCCCCTTCGTTTTACTGCTCCCCAGTCACTTACTGCAGGAAGCGCCGTCCACGGGGTGCAGTAGATCCCGCCGCTGCCACCAGTTGTTGCAGAGTGTGGGGGAGTCAGGGCCCTGCACCCCTCTTCCTGAGATTCACTGTGACTCTCAACCAGCCAGTAAAGCAGAAGGTTTATTCAAGGACAGGAACACAGTCTCAAGCAGAGCGTGTAGGTACGACCAGACCCCCTCAATTAGGTCCCTCTGGGAGGTTCAGGGAGCTTAGACCCCAGCTTGGGGTTGCCTGTGTTGCACCACCCAGCCCAACCTGAAACTAAACCCAAAACTCTTCCTGCTGCTCCTCCCTTCCTGCTCCACCCAGCTCCTCCTCTCCTTTGTTCGGTCTCCCGGGCAGAAGGTGTTAATTCTCCCCACCCCCATTCCTGGCTCAGGTTACAGCTCAGGTAGCTTCCTTCAAGGGAAGTCCCACATCCCCACTGCAATCCCCCTGCAACATTCCCAGGTCAAATCTGCCCTGCTCCCTGCTCCGTCACAGACGGACCTGAGCCTCTCGCTCGTGATTCCTCGGAGTGGAAGCCGTCGCTTGCCAGAAAGCTCTGAGGTCGACTTGGGAGCCTGCTGTCCCGTCCCCCGTAGCTGACTGTTGAAGGGAGCGCGGGGGGGAGCGGTGCCCCCCCCCTCGTCCATCTGCTCCCCCTCTGCCACCACCCCCACCGCCGACAACCCCTCCACCGCCCCGCGTGCCACCTGGACCTGCTTTTCGCCCCTCGGCGGGGCTGTTTGCCCCCCCTGCCTCTTCCACCGTCCGGGACTGTTTACTTGCAGCAGTGAACGGCAGAGCCAACGCTTCGCGAGCGCTGTGGTTGCACCTTTTCCCCCGCCCTGGACTTCTCCTGCCCCCCAACTGCGTTTAGCTGGTGGGGTCCCCTCCCTGTAGCCCCCCTGTATTAGTTGGCCCTACCCTACCCCCCTCCTTTTGAGCCCCTTCGGTTTATTTTTTGGTGCCCATCCCCCCCCTCGATTCCTAGCCTGCTGGCTGTGTTCCCGGCTCTGTCCTTGGGCTGCGGCTGGCCAGAGTTTTTCCTCCTACCCCTCCTTGTCCTTGGGCTGCAGCTGGCTGGACATTCCACTCTGTTTCTGAGCCGCTGCTCTGGTGCGGTCCCCCCTCCCCCCCCCGCGCGCACTTGTGCCCCCTTTCGTTGCCCCCCCCTTTGCACTGTTCATGCCCCTTTTGCTGTTGTTGTAGTCCCCCCCCCAGTGTAGCCGGGGGAGCCGGCTTTCTTTTTGGTACTTGTGCTCCCCCCCTCTCTTTTTGCTCCTGTGTGCCCTCTCCGTTGGCGCCCTCCTCCCCGGCCTGCAGCCTAGCGGGGAGGAGTGGTTGCTTTTCCCTCGTTCTGTCTTTTGCCTAGAGGGGAGGAGCAGCTGCAGGTTGTAATGGCGGGGGACTCTGCCCCTGTCCCTTCCCCTGCCCCTGCCCCTGCCCCCGCCCCTGCCCCTACCCCTGCCGCTGCCCTGTTGCCCCTGACCGCCCCAGTGGCCGGCCCCTCGGCTGGCCCTGCCCTGGACACCGCCGCTGCCACGGCTGCCCCCTCCACCGGCAGGAAGGGCCAGGGGAGGAAGAAGGGCAAGGGCCCCGCCCGTGGAGCATGGCCTCCTGCGGGCGGGGCTGCGATACCCGCCGCGGCCCCGACACCGGCCGCGGCCCCTCCCTCTCCTGCCGTCCCTTCCACCAGCTCTGGTGGTGCTCCACCTCTGGCCCCCAGAGCGTACGCCCAGGTGGCCGCCGCCTCTCTGCGTGCCGCCGCGTCGTCCTCCCCAACCGCTGCCTCCGGACCCGTCCCTGGTGACCACGGCCCCTTCCCCTCGCTGACAAGGAGGCATGGCGTCCGCTGCCACTTGGTGCCTGCCTCGCCCCACATTGAGACCTATGTGCGGGCGTTGGCGAGGGTGGTGGGGCCTACGGCCAGCGTGGCGGCCTCCAAAATGTACGGGAAGGCTGTGTTCTTCCTGGCGTCGGTGGCCGCCGCGCAGGAGGCAGTGGAGAGAGGCTTGGCGGTGGGAGGCGTGTTTGTTCCCTTGGAACCCCTGGAGGACCTAGGCGTCTGGGTGCTCTTGACCTCCGTCCCGCCCTGCCTCCCCAACGCCGCCCTGTTGCCTGCCCTCTCCACCCTGGGGAAGCCTATTTCTATTCTGAGCCCTCTCTCGTTGGGCTGTAAGGACCCCGTCCTCCGGCACATCCTGTCTTTCCGCCGGCAGGTCCAGCTCCAGCTGCCACCGGCGGCGGGTGCTGGAGTGGCGCTCGAGGGGTCCTTCCTGGTGCCCTAACGGGAGGCCCACTACCGGGTCCCCTATTCGACGGGGGAGGCCCGGTGCTTCCTCTGCCAGGCGCCGGGGCATGTCCGGAGGGACTGTCCCCTGGCCCGGCCGGGAGGGGTGTCCGGGACCCCCGGGACTCGGGAGGGTGCTGGCCCTGTCATCACCAGCCTCCCTGCCGGTTCGGCCACTGCTGCTGCTGCCACCCCTCCTCCTTCTGCCGCGACTCCCGCTCTGGCCGCTGAGACGGCCGAGTGGGCGGGCCTTGCCGTCGCCGACCCTCGATCGGCGGGGCGTGTGGAGGAGAGGGCAAGGCGGCTTCCGCCGGCTGCGGGGAAGGGCCCGCCCCAGGGGGCGGTTTCCGCCCCCCCTGCTGTCCCACCGCCCCTGCCGCCCCGAAGCCATCGCCCTTACCCTCTGGCCCCGCCCCTGCTGACCGGCCCTCCACCTCCTTTTCCAACTCGGGGGGTTGGGTGACCGTCTGGGGGAAGCACGGCGCCCGCAGGTCGCGGGCTCTCTCCCTCCCCTCGATGAGGAGGGAGAGCAGGCCCCCCGAAAGATGCCGCGGGGGGCCGACGTTGCTAGTTCTGTTGCCGCGCCCCCGGTCGGTGCCCAGCAGGAGGCGCCGGCCATGGAGACCGTGGATGCCGTGGCAGCGGCTGGGGAAACTCCTGTCCGCTTTGTTGAGCCCCCCCCTGCAGAGGCCTCGGTAGCGGTTCTCCCGGCCCTTGTTCCGTCTGTGCCCCCCGCCTCCGCCGCCGCCGCCGATGCCGGGGCGGCCTTTGTCTCCGTGACTGGCGGGGAGGTCGCCGGGGCCGATGGGACCTCTTTCGTCTCCATCTTCGACGAGATCGAGGCCCTGGGTCTGACTCCGGTTACCCAGGGGGAGGATGACCCTCCGCCAGCGGGGCCCGATCCCGGCGCTGGCTTAGTCCCGCCCCCCCTCCTGCTCCCAGTTCCTCGCCCCACTCTGCTGCCCCCGATTTAGTCCTGGGGGAACCCTTGACCCTACCTGCCAGCCCGGCCGCGACTGCCACCTCGTGCGCAGCCGCCGAGCCCCTCGGGGTGACAGCTGTTGCTGAGCGGCCGGTTCCTGCCCCTGATCCCGCCCCTTCCACCGTTCCTGCCCCTGAGGCTTCCCCTGTCCCTGCTGCCTCCGACCCCTCGGCTGTAGATCTTAGCCGAGGGGAGCCGCAGTCTGGCGGCTTGGCAGCGGGAGATGTGGAGCCCGTTCCCGTCCCTGATCCTGTCCCCTCTCCTGCCCAAGCCCTTGTCCCCGCTTCGAGCCCCGCCCCTACTCCCGCCCTTATCCCTGTCCCCGAGGTGTCTCTTTCTGCCACCTCTGGTTTCACTGCTGCCCCCGGGGTTGTCGCATTTCCGATGCCTGCGACCGACCCTCAGGGGGCAGTTTTTGTGTCTCCCCTTCCCGACACTGTGGGGGCTGCGTTGCTCCCTCAGCCGCCCTCTCCTTTGCCGGGGATGGGGACGGGCTGCCCGGCGCAGCAGCGCCGGAGCTCGGCCCCTTGTTTGTCCATCACTGTGGGCCGCGAGGACCCTTCAGGGGCCTCGCCGGAGGATGGCGGCGGCTTGGCCACTGCCTCCCCCTCCGCGCTGCGGGATGAGCTGCGCCTCTTTCTATCGGATTCCCGTGGGTCCCAGGGTAAGGTGCAGCTCGCCCTTCAGCGCTGGGGGGACTTCCATCTCGTCCTCCGGGCCGTGAAGGCGCTTTTGGGGGAGGGGCGGGGGTCCGGTCGGCGGGACATCGCGGCCTATCGGCGGGCCTGCAGATTCCGCAACTCCCTTTCGACCTTCGAAGTTGAGACCGGGATCTTGCGGGGCCCGCTGGGGGCCGATGGTCCCTCCGCCCGTGAGGATCTGCTCCAGCCCTCCGCATGACAGCTACCACCTCTGCATCGTTGAACACCCGGGGCTGTAGGGTGGGTCTCCGCAGGAGCCAGGTGCTCTCCTTCCTTCGGGAGGGGGGGTACTCTGTGATTTTCCTGCAGGAGACCCACACAGCTCCGGCCATCGAGGCTAGCTGGTGGCTGGAGTGGGGAGACGGGATTTATTTTAGCCACCTCAGCGCCCATTCGGCTGGGGTGGCCACCCTGTTCTCCCCGAGGCTGCAGCCTGAGGTGCTGGGGGTCGCCGAGGTCGTGCCGGGCCGCCTGCTGCACGTCCGGGCCCGTGTGGAGGGGCTGGTTCTGAACTTGGTCAACGTCTATGCCCCGAACGCGGGCCTGGAACGAGTGCCTTTCTATCAGCGGGCGGCGGCCTTCCTTGGCACTCTGGATTCTCGCGAGTGCCTGGTCCTGGGCGGGGACTTTAACACCACCCTCGAGGACCGGGACCGCTCCGGGCTTGAGAATTCCCAGGCAGCCGCGGGCATCCTCAGGGAGATCGTAGACCATCACTCCCTGGTGGACGTCTGGCGCGAACACCACCCGGACGACGACACCACCTTCACCTATGTCCGGGTGGAGGACGACCGGTCGCGCCACTCCCGGTTGGACCGGATCTATCTGTCCCGTTTTCATCTGGCGCGGGCCCATGCCTCCAGCGTCCGGCCGGCCCCGTTCTCGGATCACCACCTGGTGACTGTGACGGCCTCTCTCAGTTCCGAGCAGCCGGGGCTGGCCTATTGGCATTTTAGTAATAGTTTGCTGGAGGACGTGGGCTTCGTGGCATCCTTCCGGGAGTTCTGGCTGGCCTGGCGGGGGCAGCGGCGCGCCTTTCCCTCGGCGCGGCGGTGGTGGGATGTGGGGAAGGTCCGTGCGCGACTCTTCTGCCGGAACTACACCCGGGGCGCCAGCCAGCGGCGGGATGCGTTGTTAGGGCAGTTGGAGCGGGAGGTTTTGGAGCTGGAGAGGCGTCTGGCCTCCGGCCCCGAGGATCCACCCCTCTGCGCGGTGTACCGGGAGAAGCGGGAGGAGCTCCGGGCCCTGGAAGACCACCGGGCCCGGGGCGCGTTTGTTCGATCCCGCATCCGTCTCCTTCGGAGGTGGGCGCTGCGTTGTCACCTCCTGCTCTCGGCTTCCTGTGGCGGGCCCTGCGGGAGGGTGCTCCCCGCCCACCGCTCACCCCGGGCCCTCCGGACCTTTTTCTCAGGCCCCTCTTCCGTGAGCCCCCCCAGCTCCCCCGCTCCCATAATCCGAGCCGGCTGTGCGCTTTGCAGCCGGTCCGGTTTCGAACCGCGCCTAGGGACTACCTGTACACGCTCGTGCTTCACACGTTGCATCACCTCACCCTCGTGTCCCGCCCCGACACCAAGTGGAGGGACTATCTGCTACCTGTGGAGGGTGTGGTGCCCCGGTGGGCCAGCCTTTATTCCACCTTAGTTCCAAGGCCCGCCGGGGACATTGGTTGGCGGCTCCTTCATGGGGCCATGAGCACGGGCGTGTACTTGGCGCGGTTCACCCCTATTCCTGAGGCCTGCCCATTTTTCGGCATTAGGGAGACCCTGGCGCACGCTTACCTTGAGTGCGCTAGGCTGCAGCCCCTTTTCCGGCTTCTCCAGAACCTCTTGTTGAGGTTCTGGCTACACTTTTCCCCGCACTTGTTTATTTATGCACACCCTATCCATGGCCCCACTAAGTTGCGAGACCTCCTCGTCAACCTCTTCCTGGCCCTGGCCAAACTCACCATCTATAATACCAGGGAGAAGATGTTGGACGAGGGGGTGCTCTGCGACTGTGGGGCCTACTTCCATACCTCTTTGGTCTCACGTCTCCGGGCGGAGTTCCACTGGGCAGCGTCCGCTGGCTCCCTTGCCACCTTCGAGGAGCAGTGGGCGCTGTCCGGGGTTCTCTGCTCGGTGTCCCATCCGGTTCCCTGATTTTGAACCTTTGACCGTCACCTCGCTCCCTGTTTTTTTTATTAGTTGTCCCAAGTAATCATTTATCATGTCCAGTGGTCCCTCCCGCTAGGCTGGGGGAGGTGCCTTTCGTAGTGGGCGGGTGAGCCCGCCCACTTCCCGGTTCGCCAATACGGCCCCGCTACATGGCCCCCCCCTCAAGGCTGGCTCCCGGGTACCGGGGCCAGACCCTTCCATACCTCCTAGGCGGGAAAGGAAGTTGGCGTTCGCGTGGTCTCTCCCAGCCCGATGGCGAACGGTGAAGGCATAATGTTGCAGCGCTAAGTACCACCGCTGTAGCCGCATATTATGGTCCTTCATGCGGGCCAACCACTGGAGAGCAGAGTGGTCGGTGACCAAGATGAAAGGGGCTCCTAGGAGATAGTACCGCAGGGCGTCACAAGCCCACTTCGTGGCTAGGGCTTCCTTTTCCACCACCTCATAGTTCTTTTCTCCGGGGAAGAGCTTCCAACTGATGTAAAGGACCGGATGCTCTTCGCCACCAACCTCTTGGGAGAGGACCGCCCCGAGACCCACCTCCGAAGCATCGGTTTGCAGGACGAAGGCCTGCTTGAAATCGGGGCTATATAAGACTGGCTCTTGACAGAGTCTTGTTTTGAGGGTTTGAAAGGCTTCGTCACACTCGCGGGTCCAGACCACTTGCCGGGGGCTTTCCTTCGTCAAGAGTCCCATCAAGGGGGCTGCGATCGCCACAAAGTGGGGAATGAAGCGTCAATAATACCCCGCTAGCCCCAGAAACTGTCGTACCTGCCGTTTCATGGGGGGGGGGGGGGGCAGGTCGCAATGGCCTGCACCTTGTCCACCAGTGCTTTCACCTGTCCGTGCCCGATAGCGTACCCCAGATACTTAGTTTCTTGTCGGCCGATGCAACACTTCTTCGGGTTGGCCGTTAACCCGGCGGCCCGCAAGGACCTCAGGACGGCTGCGACCTGTTCTAGGTGGTTTTCCCACTGCGGGCTGTAAATGACTACGTCGTCCAAATAGGCCGCCGTGTAGTCTTGGTGGGGTTGGAGGAGGCGGTCCATCAGGAACTGAAACATGGCCGGGGCTCCGTAGAGGCCGAAGGGCATTCGGGTAAACTGGTATAGGCCCGTAGGGGTGGCAAACGCAGTTTTCTCCCTGGAAGTAGGATCCAGGGGGATTTGCCAATACCCCTTGCTGAGGTCCAGGGTCGTGATGTAACGAGCTCCTCCTAACCAAGCCAACAGCTCGTCTATCTGGGGCATGGGGTA
Organism: Chrysemys picta bellii; assembly: GCF_011386835.1. Taxonomy (NCBI): domain Eukaryota; kingdom Metazoa; phylum Chordata; order Testudines; family Emydidae; genus Chrysemys; species Chrysemys picta. Next base: position 561,323 of record NW_027052710.1, read on the forward strand.
GGCATCGAACTTGGAGATGGCATTCACACGCCTAAAGTCGATGCAGAACTGTTGGGAGCCGTCGGGCTTCGGTACCAACACGACTGGGCTTCGCCACTCGCTGTGCGATGGTTCAATCACGCCCAGGTCCAGCATCGCCCGTACCTCCTCATCCACGGTGCCTCTCCGGTGATATGGCAAGGGTCTGGTCGCACCGCGAATCACCACCCCCGGCTCCGTTTGGATCCTATGGTACACCAGGGAGGTGGCTCCTGGTTGGGCAGTGAAGGTGTGACAGAACGCTCGTAGGAGGCACCGGGTTTGCTTGAGTTGTTCCTCCGTCAGGGTCTCCCCAAGTTGGGGTTCCTCAGGGTCCCGGGTATGGGCTACCTGGGGCCCTAGCTCGGGCTCTGGTGGGTAGGGGTTAATCAAAAGCCCTTCCCGTTCCTGCCAGGGCTTGAGCAGGTTGATGTGGTACTGCTGTATCCGCTTCTTCCGATTGGGCTGGTCGATCTCATATGTAACCGGGCCCACCTTCTGGACCACCTCATATGGTCCTTGCCAGCGAGCCAGAACCTTCGACTCACTGGAGGGGAGAAGGAGTAATACCCGGTCTCCGGGTAAGAAGTCCCGTGCTTGGGCGTCCCGGTTGTAGGCCTGGGCTTGCGTCTCCTGGGCGGCTTTCAAATTCTCTTGGGCCCTGTCTCCAGCCTGCTTAAGACGCTCCTGGAGCTGGATCACGTACTTTAAGAGGCCCTGGGCTGGTGAGGGGGTTTGCTCCCAAGTTTCCCTCACTAGGTCCAATAGGCCTCTCGGTCAACGGCCGTAGAGCAGTTCGAACGGCGAGAATTTCGTCGACGACTGGGGGACTTCTCGGACCGCCAGGAGCAAGGGTGGGAGTAGCTGGTCCCATCGGCGAAGGTCCTCCGGGGGGAACTTACGGAGCATGTCTTTTAGGGTCTGGTTAAACCTCTCGACCAGCCCGTCCGTCTGGGGATGATAGACTGACGTTCGCAGTTGCTTGACCCTCAGAAGCTCACACACCTGGCGGAGCAACCGCGAAGTAAAGTTTGTCCCTTGATCCGTGAGGATCTCGCGGGGTAGGCCAACGTGGGCAAAAATCTTCACCAGTTCATCAGCGATGGTGCGGGCTGTAATGTTCCGGAGGGGAATTGCCTTGGGGAATCGGGTAGCGTAGTCTAACATCACCAAGATGTATTGAAACCCTGCACTGCTCTTGGGAAGGGGCCCCACCAGGTCCATGGCCACGCGCTCGAAGGGTGTCTCAATTAGGGGCATCGGGACCAATGGGGCCTTGGGAGTTCGGGCCGGGGCGGCCAACTGGCAGCGCGGGCAGAAATTACAGTAATTCTTCACCTCCTGGTACACCCCTGGCCAGAAGAAGCATCCCAAAATCCGGGCCAGGGTTTTCTTGTGACCGAGGTGTCCAGCCGCGGGGACGTCGTGGGCCAACTTCATGACGGACTGTCGATGACGCCGGGGAACGAGGAGTTGGGTTTGGGTCTCCCCCGTGTGGGGGTCCCGCTTGACCCGATACAGGCGGTCCTGCCGCAACTCAAAGTGGGGCCACTGGGCCGCTCGACCGGGGTCGAGGACAGTCCCATCCGCCATGGCCAATTGTTCGTATACTCGCTGAAGTGTGGGGTCGGCCCGTTGGTCCCGGCAGAAGTCCGTGGTGGGCGAGGAATCCGTCACCGCCCCTGGGGGAGCATCCTCTGGTTCTCCGGCCGAGCTGGTTGGCTCAGGGGTTTCTCTCTCCTCTCCTTCGCTCTCGGGGGCCTCCCCTTCTAAGGCGGGCATGGCCCGCGGGTCGTCTCCTGAGTGCCGGCGGAGGATTGCTGGAAACTCCAGCCAGTCCCGGCCCAGGATCACGGGGTATGCCAGTCGTGGGGCAAGTCCCACCACCATTGATCGGGTAACCCCCTCGATCGTCAGCTGGGCCCGGGTACTCCGGTAGGGCCGTATGTCCCCATGGATGCACTGCAGGCGAATTTCACCCAATCGGGCGTCAGCCGGGGGACCGAAGTGTTGGCGGACTAGCGTCTGTCCGCAGCCCGAGTCGAGGAGGGCCACCATCGGGTATCCTTCAAGGACCACCGGCACGGTGATCTTAGCCGCCTGGGAAGGACGGGCCCGAGCCTCCCCTGCACAGACCTGACCAAAGGTGCACTCCAGCCCTGGGCAATCCTGCTGGAGATGGCCGTACTCCCCGCTGGAGAAACAGGGCCCCAGGGTAGCCCATCCCGTCCGGGGCCGAACCCCAGGGGGGGGTCCCGGCGGACTTCGGTGGTCTTTTCGCCCTATGGGGGTCGGGATCCAAGCGGGTCGCCCGGGTGTCACCGGGGCACGAGTCCAACCCTCGGTTTCCTGGGAGGAAATCCGTGAATCCGCTCGAGCGGGTGCCCCTTTCTTCTCGGGGGTAGGGCGCTCCGCCCCGGGTGGGGCCCCTCGGAGTCCCGGGCCTATCGGCGTGTCAGCCGTGAGGAAGTCCTCCATTAGTGACACGGCGGCGGCCAGGGTCGCTGGTCGGTGGCGGAGGACCCAGGCCCGCCCCCATGGTGGAAGAACATGGGTGAACTGCTCTAGCAGCATCTGTTCCATTACCTCTTCCGATGTTCGGTGCTCGGGCTGTAACCACTGCTTGCAGGTTTCCCGGAGTTCCTGGGCCACCTGCCGAGGTCGGGCCCCCGTGGGGTAGGTCAGACTTCTAAACCGCTGGCGGAAAGTCTCGGGACTCACATCCAGGGCATCCAGAATGGCAGCCTTTACTTGGCTGTAGTCTTGGGCGGCTTCCACCGACAGGCCTCGGTAGACCATCTGCGCCGTCCCAGTCAGGTATGGGGCCAATATGGAAGCCCATAGCTCCGGGGCCCAACCGGCGACAACGGCCACCCGCTCGAAGGTGACGAGAAAGGCTTCAGGGTCATCACCGGGTACCATTTTCATCAGCCGGATCGGGGGGCTGGGCCGCGTAGTCCCGGCTGTGCCTCCCGGCTGTGCCTCTCCGGGTCGGGCCAGCGCTGCTGCGAGTTGCTGGAGACACTCCCGCTGGAACTCCTGCTGCTGGGTGACCAGGTCTTGCACGAGCTGGTTCCGTTGAGTTCCAAGCTGCTCCATGAGCTGCTGCTGCTGCTGTTGCAGCTGTGCGGCCTGCTGCTCCTTTTGCTGTTGCAACTGGGCCGCCTGCTGCCGCTCCTGGGTTTCTGTCACCAGGGCCAAGAGCTGGGACAGATCCATCTCTCGGGAGGGGGGATCTTTCTCCCCCGGCCCCTCTCTCCCCAGAATCGAGAGTTCGCGCCCACATCCTGGGCGGGTCTCCTGCCTGGCTTGCCACATGTAGTAGTTCCGGGGTGGGGCTCGTCCCTTCCTGGGGCGCCTGGAAGTCAGGCCGCCCCGCTACAAAGCGAATAACAGTTAGGAGCCCAGACCTTTGGGCAGGGACTGAGCACACAATTAGACAATTCAGAGCTCAGGCCCTTATGCAGGGACTGAGCACACAATTAACAGTTTAGAGCTCAGGCCCTTATGCAGGGGCTGAGCACACAATTAACAGTGTAGAGCTCAGGCCCTTATGCAGGGGCTGAGCACACAATTAACAGTGTAGAGCTCAGGCCCTTATGCAGGGACTGAGCACACAATTAGCAGTTTAGACCTCAGGCCCTTACGCAGGGGCTGGGTCAGTTTGGGTTAGCCCAGGCCCTAGGTCAGGGCGGGGCGGCCAACAAATAGTCTGTCAGAGGCCCAGGCCCCTTGGACAAGGAGGAGGAGAGACTGCCACCCGGCGTAGGGTGGCAGGGGGGAACACAGGCCCACCCACTCCACTGTGTTCCAGCCCGGGGCCCTATCCACAGCAGTCCGTCTGCCGCGCAGTCAGTGGGGATTCTGACCGCAACACACTGACATGGGTTCGGGGTCTGCTATCCCTGGGCCACTTCCCATCTCCTCCTCCATGGGTACCTGCTCCTCCTGCGTTCCGTCTGCTGGGTCGCAGATCATGGGCTCCTCCGGGCCCCGAGCACCAGGTAGGTTTGTTGCTCCCTCTGGGCCCTCGGTGGGGGGAAGCTCAGACCGCTCCTCTGGATACCGGGCTCTCGGCAGGCTCGGCCAGTCCTCCTCAGGGTACCGGGCTCTCGGCGGCTCGGCCAGTCCTCCTCAGGGTACCGGGCTCTCGGCAGCCTCAAGCCCGCGGGAGCTCGGGCACCAGCGTCTGTCCTCTCCCGCTGCCGGCCAGCTACTGAGCGCTGTGGCCTGGCCTTTATACTTCCTGTCCCGCCCCTTGACTTCCGGGGGGCGGGACAGGCCGTGGTGGCTCCGCCCACTCTGGCGGCTGTTCTGGCTCGTCGCTTCCAGGGGCGCCTTGGAGCCAGGCCGCCCCGCTACAGGCATAAGAAGGGGTGTATTACAATAAGGTACAAGTCACATTATTAGTCACTGGAATAATTTCTATGCAGGTAAAATTTCCAGTGGCAAAACAAACTCTGGGTATTCGTTTAATTGTTCACTAATTGGGTGACCAAATAACAATAAGGGCCTCTCTCATTTAACACAGTGCAAATTCCAGGTACATTCGCTATAGAACCCATCAATTGCAATTACAGATTCTTGGGGTTCACTGGTAGTGATATCATATACTTTTATCTCCACTGATCCATTCAATTGTTCACTTATATGGGATATCCTGAACCTTAAAAATATATTTTTTCAAACAATATTTAAATAAATCACTAAAGTGTGAAGGCCTTAGTCATTGGTTTTATCAAATATATGGCATTGTCTGTATTTGGATGTGTTACAGGGGTAATAGTGTAATGGAGGAGATGGCAGGGGCAATGGCAACAAGGTGCCTTTGGTACTTATCATTTAAAATCCAATTAGGGAGGGCAATACATGCTGAAGGACTTATCCAAAACACAGGGCGCAGCCTGTAGAATAAACCCCAAAATCCAATCAATACCACGTTCCCAAGCATGGGTCCCACAAGTTTCTTCCTGCCAGTGTATAATTCTCTGTTTCTTCACCAGGGTCAGTTCTTAATGTCTCTTGTAGTCAGGAATCCCTGGACTTTGTGGTTTCAATGAAGCAAGTGTTCCTTCTTCTCTTTTCCTGAAACAGTGTGGTTTAGCATCATACAGGGGAGAGGTTACTAGCACATCACCCTGTAATGGTTTTGCTTCTTCTAGAAAAATCCAGAGGCACAGAAGGTCTGTCAGTGGACAAGGGAGAGGTTACTAGCACTTCACCTTGTCTTTTTTTTTTCTTTCTTTTTCCTGCTGTCCAGAAGACACCAGAAGAGCTAGAAGGAGAAATAGGCTTATCATCAGTAGGAGAGTCCTCCCGAGGTGGAGGGGTCTTTTTACAGTGAGAAGCATGGGTCCAGGCAGGTAGTCCTTGGCACTTCACAGTGGTGGTGGTGGTTAACAGGACTTGGAAAGGGCCTTTCCAGTGTGGAGCCAAAGCAGTCTTTCATTGATGGACTTTACGTAGACTCAGTCTCCTTGTTTCCATGAATGGCAGGGCTGCTAGGGTCTTTGGGTAGCACTTCTTTTATCTGTGAGAAAAGAAACCTAACACATTTCATTAATGCCTGGCAGTGTTTTGCAGATCTCATAGTTGCTTGGGCACATTCAGGCCCCCCTTTTCTTGGCTGTCAGCCAAGTCTTAGCTGTGGGTAGTATCCTTGGATGGGGCCAGCGTCTTATCTTTGGACTAAGCTTGATAGCTATTTTTTCCTCAGTTAACTCGTTCTTTTTCCTTCTCCCCTTCTTGGCTTCTTTTAACCTACAAAGGAAACTTCCACTCTTCACTCATACACCTTTTCCCACAATGAACACATACACATTGCCATTATACAGTACATTAGTCTTATTATTCAATGTATGCCATGTACACCCTTCTAGTAAAATAACTTTATTACAGAGCTTTGGAGCAACAACCCAGGACAAGCACACCCACTTTTGAGGAGTCCACTCGGTACAACCTCAGGTGTCCAATAGCTTTCCTCCCTCCCCAGCCCTCTGGCTAGAAATCTGAGGTAGCCAGAAGGATCCCATGGGCAATATGGGGAGTGGGTTAACCTTCCATGTCCTTGCTTCCAAAGACTGTTGGTATGCAAATTTTAACAACAATTTTTTCAATTAAAAAAAATCTGGCCAATGAAGTTTCTTTTTCTTACTTAAGCAACTGTATTAGACTTTAGTATATCACATTTTCCTGATTTATCCAAACACTTTTTGTTTTCCAAGTTGAATAAAACAAGTATCTGCTTTTTGATTTAACCCTTCTATTTAATTTTGAACTAGGGTGTCTTATGAAAATATTAAGCCCAACAATTCTGGCCACAAGACAAACACCACAAGACAGGACAAAGAACACAAAAATAATTCCTATTGTACCAGTAAATGCATGGTACATTGAATGCTGTTCAGCTGGCATCCGTTTTCTCTGATGATCTGAAAGACAAAAGAACAGAGGTCTACCCCTTCTGGGCAGTCAGTCATTGCTTAAAATATTTCCTTTATATACACATACTCTTGTTTATTTTAGACAAAACAGAGGAATTACCCCATATTTCCTTGTATTTGTTTCATAGGCAGCCCAGGTTTCAGTGGCTTCTACCTTATTAGTTAGAAAATTGCATTAATACAGATGCTTTCTGGCTTGCTTCCAGATCCAAAGCTATCCACAGCTTAAAGATTCTTACTTAAAAAGGGACACAATTAACTTTCCCAGACTTTTGATTGTCTTTTACTTCTAACTCCTGCTTTCAAACACCCAGTGATCTGAAAGAGACAACACAACCTATATTGGTAGGTTTGCATTTCTTTTACCTCTGATACAATATACACTGCACGTGTTCTGGGGAAAATGCACATCCTCTCCACAATTCAATTTCCACAACACTAGCCACATCAATTTCTACACAAGGTGTAACTGTTTCTTTTGTGCTTACAAAATCTCCATGAACTCCTAGTAAAGTGACAGCTCGACCACAAAGAGCCAGGGGCACTGTCCTTCTCTCTCTTTTTACCAGATATTTTATCTTCTATTTTGTTACGCAAAAACAAATTCAAATCTTTATTCTTTCCTGAACACCGGGTAAAGGCCATTTACTTAACATATAATCTAAAGGGCTATCCTTAGAGGGTTTTACCAGAGACCCACCCATCTGCCTGCTGACACTCTAACAGAGAATTACACAGAGAACAGAGGGAATTATGGCCTAATAGGATCCTATTACAGGAATTTCTACTAATACTGACCACTACAGGGGACGGGACAGAAAGATCCCAATTCGACCTCAGAGCTTCATCGCACGCAATGGCTTCCACTCTGAGGAATTACGAATGAGAGGCTCAGTTCCTTTCACACACCTAATGTCCAAATGTATAAGACAGAAATTCATTAACCGGAGTCACCAGTAACTGTCACCAAAATATCAGGTCCACCTAGCTGAGAGCCAATAACAGCCAGACAGGGATAAGGAAGAGGTGTTTATTCAGCAGAAGAAAGGAGAGCCATGCACCTTGGTACAAAGACTCTGTCTTACACACATTTTACAATTTCAGTTATTATCCTGGGGATTTGAAATCCCCATGCTTATAATTACTTACTCCTTTCCTTCCACTATGCCCTCAAAGTTTCCAACCTGTTCTCCAATCTCTCTATCTATTGCCTGCCCGCTTGGGCCCGATCCTGCTTTTCTCGCTGAACCGTCCCTTCCATGGGCCCCGGCTTTTTCACTACTAATTTAGATAGGAGGGTGGGCTTCTCAACTAGCCCCCACCCTTCCTGGTCTCTTCTCTTAAACATTCTTACTCACAAGGCTACCCGAGTCCTCCCTTGTGAGGCTTGCCACTTGGGCAAAACGCATGGCCCATTGGCGTTTAACTATTCAATTTTCTCTTGTGGCAAACACACTGCTCTTACAGCATATGCAAACACAAATGGTTAAATTCTGACAAGTCCCTGAAGGACCGGTACTTGCTTAGCCAGTGCTTCCTTTTCTGCCTGGAAGTCCTGTCTCAAGGCTTGCAGCTTGCCCTGGGCGTAGGTTTGAGTTGCTGCCTGGTTCATGATCTATGCTCTTAATTGCTCAATTCTAGTTATCAAGTACACAACTCTTCCCTTTTCTCCAACTTCTCTATTGCCCAGTCCTGCTACGACTGGGGTAGATCCACCTGACACCCTTCCCGGTCAGCCGGGGTGGAAAGAGGAATGCTAAATCCCTCTCCGGTTCTCAAACTTACTGCGGCTGAGAATAGGCACACTTTCATACTCACACACGTACGTCCAGACTGGCCATGTCTGTGTAGAACGTTCAGAGAAGGTGCTGTGCAATCTCCAACTTGCTTCCTCTCTTGGGAGAGCAGTTCTTTTACACCCTGAGGTCTCCTGGGGCGTCTTTTCAGTGATTCCAGTCCAGGCCGGCTGCCTGTGGCTTCTTCAGCGTCCCCAAACCACACCGGCTCCAGGGTCGCAAAGGCAGACTGTTGGATCTCACTGGACAGTTAAGCTTTGCAAATGTAATCTCAGCACTGTAACTTCTATTGCCTTTGGTTTGACTATGTCTATATTTTTTCACAGTCAGCTGGGGCCGAAAGCAGTTTTTCTTTGTACTTAGCCTGGTCTGCATTGATTCTTGACCTTGAACGCAGATTAACTTTCTCTTTATCTCTGGACCAAGCTGAATTTCAAATTAACCCGTTCCTTTCCTCAATAGACAAATTGCTCCCATTGTGTGTCAGAGGCTTTTTGGTGATTAAAAGCTCCTCTGAGATGTATGATCTTATCTAGATTGAAGGTACCTTCTAGTGGGCTTTGTTTAGATGAATTTTCACGCGTGTAATGATTCCAATTCTCTAAATACCTGCAGGTTTTAGTACCATAATGTACGTACATGAAATAAGCTGGGGTACCCTTAGTGGGTGAGAGGGAATCCTTAGACTGTCCCCCACCCATTTTCCAATCACACACACAGGGGGGAGGATGCCCTGTCCGCGCTAGCGGCACATAAACTAAGGATCTCTCCCTACAGGGTATTCACACAGGAGAGACTAACGAGGATGGCCACGACCCTCCTACACCTCCCTTCAGCAAAGAGCATCGGCTAGTCTCAGAGAGACGGCGCCGCTTACTCTGTTGCATTCAGCGAGATGATCAGACTGTCAGTGGCTCACACGGAGAGTAAAAGGGAAGGGAAGATGGGTTCACACACTCCTAGACCCAGGTAGCCTCCTCACCGGAGGATGCCAGGCCGAGTTAGCCCACCGTGGGTCGGATCTCCTAAAAGATCCTCTAGTTACCGGGCTTGCGTTAAAGTAGTTCTGGTCACGAGCCAAAAGACTTCGCAGAGTACTCTGGGCGTCTTCCGGTAACACTCAATTCACACTGGTGTACACACACACACACACACACACACACACACACACACACACACACACACACACACACACACACACACCAAGGCCTTATTCCAGGTACTATTCCCAAGTACCTCCAGGTACTATTCCCAAGTACCTCGATGCATCACTCGAGGTGGTAAAAACCCCTCCTGAGGCGGTAACAACCCCTCAACACCGGTGCATACCTATGCACCTAGCATATGCATACAGGGGGCGGCAACAATTCCCCTAAGCCGCTCAGCATCTGACCTTGCTGCACAGTCAATAATTTCGGATGGCATGAGCCCAACAGGGACAGACGGCCCCACGGACAGTCCTCCTCCGACACCCCAATAGAGATTTCAAAAGGTCTCCTACCTCTATTGTGGCGCCATGGGGTTCGAAGGAGAACGATCCATAGCAGCTGCCTGTGCCTCTGCGGGCGTTGCCATCCCGGACGAGCCCCCAAATTGTCAGAGAAAAACAGAGTTCTCACTATTTGTTTAGGTATAGCAAGTCAGATGCTTTATTAACTCTCACAATTGCGCAGAGGGAGAGAGCTAAGCAGGTCTCTCAACAGGTAAACAATTACAGCAAGCATTTATACCTTTTGTTACAGACAATAATGAGCAACAGTTGCATTTTGTTTATACATAGGTCATTCTGATATCTTGTTTTGCTCACTAATGTAGACTCTTAGTCTACATTCCATATTATCTATACAAGGTCACAACAACTTCTCACACAGTTCTTTCCCACTCGCCTCACACATTCCTCGCTTCTACAAATCTCGCGTTATTAGGGTTACAGTTAGCCTAACTCTTGCTAACCATCTGTCATGCATTGCATCCCCTTCCTGTCAGTTCTTTCTCTGCTTCCACACCTTTTTGGCCCAAACAGTTTTGCCAATATTTGGGATCTTGCCACTTGCTTCCATTAGCAGGAGACCTTGATGAAGGAATCAGGTATTTCTTTGTTGCAGTCCTGATTATTTGCAAAGAATGTGCACGAAGGGCAGGATTCACAAGGGGGAAGTTGGGCATTGCCAGGCTCAGCATTGCAGCACCTAACTTACGTGACCTGCCATCCTGTGAATTCACAGCCCCGAGTCAGCTGCCCAGGCTCATACAACGCCTGGCGAGAGTCAGGAGCCTAAAAAGGGATTCACAGAAGCCCCTGCTACATGGAGCTCCCAGATCCCAGCACCCCTCCCTGATCCATGAGGATGGGGGAGAGTCTCAGGAAGAGATGCTGTCTGCTAGCACTGAACAAGGAGCTTTATTAGAAGAAGGGGAACAGGAACATCCCTACATAACTACTTCATCGGCCACGCTGTGTCTCCTGGAGCCTTCTCCTGCCCCCACCTGCCTGGCTGCCTGCTGCTACTGAAACCATAGCGCATGTATCCTCTCCCACCTGGTGCCTCCCAGTCCTTCACCTCATGACCCAATCTGCCCCTTGCATCCATCAAGGAGTCTATGGGTAGCAGGAGGGACCCAGGAGACTCCATGTAGCAGCCATGGGAAGATGGTGGGTGGCCGGGATGTGACAGTAGCGGGTGACTGGAGGCTGCTTGGGGAGGGAAAGAGGCCAGTTGGGGTGGGGGTGGAGGTGGGGCTGGAGAGGACTCCAGGAACCAGTCCTGAAGGACAGGGTATGGGGAGGACACGTGGGTGGGGTGGGGGAGTTTCCAGGGACTGATTGGGGGTGAGGGGCATGAGGCCGTGGTGGGGAACTCTGGGGACCACTTGGGGGTAGGGGGCATAAAGCTGGGGTGGGGCTGCGGGGAGAGGATGCTGCATTTGGTGTCTTGGCACAAGGGGATGCCATGGGACCCAGTTGGGCACTTACCAGCCGGGTTGTCCAGTAGGCCTGGGACCCACGAGTGGTGGCTCCAAGGCCCGCCGACCCTGCCATCTTCAGAGAAAGTGGAGAAGAATTTGGATTAGGGCCCCAACAGTGCTGCCCTCTGATTGGGCTGCAGAGTGAGCATGTCAGACCCCATAGCTCCCTGATTGGCAGGGCAGGGCAGGGCATGGTGGAGACACATGAGGTTGTCCTCGGGAGTGTGTAGAGACGTCCCCCCCGAAACGTCGCTGCTCCCCCCCTCCTCATCCCTGTGCTGCTGCCAGTGAAGCTGCAGCTGACACACTGTGCCTCGCATCCGGCCCAACTGCCAGCCCCTTGCTGGAGGAGTCCTGCACTGGGGAGCGGGCACAGCTCCGCACGGCTCCAGCCCCAGATTGACTTGAGCCTGAAAAGCATCTGGCAGGCTGGATTTGGCCTGCGGTCTGCCTATTGACTCCCTCTGCCTTCCCATACCCTGATCTCCTTTGTGACCACCCGGATCCCCTCTTCTACTTCCCTTAACCTTTCACCCTCTGCTGGCTTGTTCCCTTCACAATACAAACATGCTTTAGACCCCTCCCCCCTTGCATCTCCAACACCTCTCCAGGAGGTTCTGCTAGCTGCTCAGCAGTATATTTTCAGCCCCCCACACACACTTAACACAGCTTTTAGTGATTTCACTCTTAGTAGGGAAACCTCAGAGATAATGCACTCAGAGCCTCTAGCCCAAAGTTAGTCTAATGCTCAGACCTAAGCATCAATGATTTCAGTTCTGCAGCATATAACAAAACTCCTATTGAAATCAAAGTTACCTCTGTTTTTATACCATGAGCCTGCCAACACTCTCGCTCACAAGCAAGCAATCTTCCTCCCCTCCCCTCCACTGGTTTTTGGAACCCATGTCCCTTGCCTAGCAAGTGCTACTTAGTTGAGGGCAAGGCCCTCCGTCTTAAAGTGCCAAGTACAGTTCTACTGTCCTTATTTCACATAACCAGGATAACAACACTTTATTACTCCTGCCCCTATAACAAAGAGACTGGGGATCCCACAGCAGCCAAAGTGACCATTTGGGCAAGCAGTCCCTTCATGCTAGGCAGGGTGGGTGTGTCCATGCAAACGAGATCAGCCTCTGAAGTCCTTTTCCACAGCTCACCACCAGATGTCAGGGGAGAGCTCATTCTGACTCTGCTTACAAACACAAATTCCATTGTCATGTCTAGGCTAACAACTCAAAGATCTACCTCTCTGCTCCAGACCTGTCTTCTTCTGGCCAAACTAAACTTTCATTAAATTGTTCATAGTCAAATGATTTAAATCAGATTGTTTCTTTGCCTCCAAAATTTTTACAACATTCAGCTGCTTAATCCCCTCCAGGCTCTGCAGAGTTAACTTCTTTTTTTTTGTCCTTAAATCACATGTTTATCTTCCAAAACGACACCTTCATCAGCTCAGAAATCACCATTTCAGGTACTGTTCCAGGGATCTGAATTCCCCATGTCTGGACTTACTGCTTCCCTTACTTCTGCCACTATGCCCCTCAGGGCTCCCAGCAAGTTTTCCAGTCTCTTTATCTGTTGCCTGCCTGCTTGTCTGGACCCAATCCTGCTTTCCTCGCTGAACCGTCCCTTCCCATGGGCACAGGCTTTGTTCTACTACAAATTTAGCAAGGAGGGTGGACTTCTCAACTAGCCCCCACCCCTCCTGGTCCCTTTTCTTAAACATTTCTCTCAAAATAGTGAGATCACAACAATATCACTCACAAAAAAAAAAAAATACTACTGCCCAAACTCCTATGTCCTTCAGAGTTGAGTCTCACACAGAAAATACCTCCTAAGACTCCTATATCCTTCACAGTTTACTCCAGTGCTGGGTTAGAGCGAGAAACTCTAAGTTCTCCTCCTATTTTACTCGGCTCGCTACGACCGAGGGTGCGCACACCAAATTCTATAATGATCGATCACTTTGTTTTATGCAGACTCTTATATTCTTACAACAAGCACGGCATCTCACCTTGTTCCCCCACTGCAATTCTCCTCCAAAAATGTTATGCTTATAAGGAGCACATGGAATCTTTTTCAAGGGGATAAAGCAATAATTACAGCCATGGAACTGCTATCCTTCTAACACTCATTAATACAATCAGCAAAGAATAAACTCAGAACAATTTATTCTTACTAATTGAAAGCTAGAAAAATGGAGCATAAAGCAAAATAAACAAAGTGGAATATAATTTACTCAAGACAATTTCTCCCCATGAGGCTTTTAAAGCAGGACCAATCCCCAGACAGATTTTTGCCCCAAATGGCCACCTTAACGATTGAGCTCATAACCCTGGATTTAGAAGGCCACTGTGCAAACCACTGAGCTATCCCTCATCCTACGTCTTTGCAACTATCTTCTCTATTGTATAAAACATAAGTTGCTTCTCTTCACTTTTAAGGCTCTTCATGAGCTGTCCCTACCCTACATATCACCTCTCATTCAGTATTAAGTCCCTGTGATGAAATGGGGATTTGGGTAATATTGTTATGATTCCTATGCATACCTCAGTTTCCCTCTGTGTTTTGCATTGCTATGCACAGAGTGTAAAGGGTTAAAAAGCTGTTCCCGAGTCTTCAGAGAGGACTGGAGACCTGAGGTGTATGTGTGACTGTACAGTCTGGATGGTAAAGGGTCATTAAAGGCTGGGCTGAAGGGGGGAGGGGAGCATTGGCCTGCTAAACCCAGGGTTGTAAGTTCAATCCTCGAGGGGGCCATTTAGGGATCTGGGGCAAAAGTCTGTCTGGGGATTGGTCCTGCTTTGAGCAGGGAGTTGGACTAGATACCTTCTGAGATCCCTTCCAACCCTGATATTCTATGACCCGTATCAGTGGAGAATGTGGAAAAGCAATGAGAGCCCCAGTGACCAGGATGTTCACAACTAACACCCAAGAGCGCGTGCGCACACACATGCACACACCCCTCAGGACAAAGATTGGGAGCCAGAGATAAAATGGAGACCTTATCAGCATGGCTGGCTCACTGCAGTGGCTTGGCCAGGATGGACAATGACTAAGCTAAGGACTTTTGCATTCTGTAGCTCAGGGGACTAATCAATTGTTACCAGCCCTTGTGGCGCTGTGGGGGTCCTTGGGTTAACAATCTCTATTCCTGGTTTTCAGATGTCAGAGATTTGCTGAGCTTGGTGTTCTGGAAGGGGAGGAGCTATCACTGGGAAACCCGAACTCTGCATTAACCACATTTTTTTCCATTTCATATATCCCTCCTACCTCCCTGCACCACAGCCCCTCCTCCCTGGACATCCCCAAACTTCTTCTGCCCCTGACCCCAAAGCTCAGCATCCCATACTGAGCCCCCCATCCCACTCCCTGCACCACATGACCCCTACTGACCCCTCCGTGCAGCACAGCACCTCGCACTGAGCCCTGCACCTCACTCTCTGCAGCACATCGCTCCTTAAATGTGCCCTACCCACCCCCTGCACCGCAGCGCCCCCTCTGGACATCCCCAAACCTCTACTGAGCCCCTGCCCTGGAATTTTGGACCCCCTACTGAGCCCCCATGCCCTGATCCCTGCACCGCAGCACCCCTTACTGAGCCCCCACCCCCTCCGTGCAACATGATGCCCTTAACTGATTCCCGAGACTCTACCGCTGCAGCACAGAACCGCCCCGGACCTCCATCCTGCTGCCGGAAGCCCAGCTCCCCTAATTAGCAAGCCAGCCTGATATCTGCAGCCCAGTGCTCCCTGCTGAGCATTCGGCAACGTTCCCTGCAGCATAGCGCCCCCGGTGAGCCCACCAGCTTCTCCTTGGAGCAAAGCTTCCACTACTGATCCCCACACCCCACTCCTTTCAGCACAGCGCCCCTAGTGAGATCCAACCCCATTTCCTGAAGCACAGCACACCCTATGGAGCCCCACACCCTGCAGCAGAGCTCCCCCTAATTAACTGCTGACCTGCTCCCTCCAGCACAGTGCCCTCTGATGCTAGGCCTGACTTTGGAACTGTGTGAAGAAACATTTTCTTCTGTTCCTTCCCAATGCCCCAGCTGTTAATTTCACTGACCCCTTGTTCTCGTATAGGGGGCTGGTGAACAGAAGAGACTGATCAGACTTTGCTGGGCAAAGAACATGGCTGTGCTAGTGATGAGTGGGATCCATGGGAGCAGAACAAAGTGGCATGAGGCTCCTGTCATGTCCCAGCTGTGCGTGCATGCGTGTAAGAGAGATCATAGTGCCCACACACAGGATAACGGGCCTGATACTGCTGCTCGTTAAGGGAGTTTTCCCTTAGCACAGGTGCTACAGGCCTGGGTTTTGGAGCTGAAGAAGCCGAGTTTCTTGTCCTGGCTCCCCACTGGTACGTGTGAGCTATGGGGTAGCTGTGTCTGTTGGCTGCAGGACACTGGTTTGTTACACTGCGCGTTGGGAGCTCTATCACTGTGGGTCCTGTTACTGAACGGTTCACCCTGTGTGACTCTGGACTGTGTCAAAACTGTGTCACGAGTCCCCTCCTCTCCTCTGTGAGCTCCAAGTGTATGATACTGAGAAACTATTCGCCCAAACCAGGCCCTGTTCGGACATTCAGTCAGTTTCTAGCTGGATCACATGCTTCTGCCATTGGAGTGAGGATTTTCTTCTCTCCCTCATCTCAGCATCCTGCCCAGGGGTGGGTGGGCAGCAAGGGGGGGGGGTGAGTGGATCTGTCCGGGGCCTTACACGGCCCTCACCACCATAGTGTCTCAGCACCTCACAGAGCTGAATGGGTTTCTCCTCCCAGCACCCCTGTGAGGTAGCCCAGTGCTGTCCCCAAGCTACAGGCTGGGGAACCGAGTCACTCAGAGATTGAGGGCCACACTCACAAAGGGATTTAGGCACCTAACTGTCTCTTTAGTAACCTCAGTCCAGCATTAGGCACCCACAAAATCCTGAAAGCCCCCACTCAGCTGCCACCCAGCCCCATTGGTGCCTATGTCCCTGCTGCTGGGCACGCACAAAGGTGCCGAAGTCCTGACACCGCCCCACTGCTAGCGAGTGGCTCAGAGCCCCAGCGCAAGCCACAGCCCCGGTGCCACTCTCCAGCTATGTGTTCCCCGGCACATAGCTCATCAGCCAGGCCAGGCCCCGGTGGCTCCCAGCAGGGGAAGTCCCGCGCTTCTCTTCCCCCGCCCCGACCCAGCACAGCCCAGACTAGCAGCTGGGCGCTCACCTGGGAGTTGGCTCTTATTAAAAATGGCCCCAAAGTGGAGCTCTGCCAAGGGTTGCTGCTCTGTTGCCCTCCCTGTTCACAGCCCAGGGGGGAACTGACCAGCAGGGACAGAACTCCTGGTGTCACCCCTCCGCCCCCACCTCCAACTGCAGGGGAGAAATCTAGGTGCCACCCCACACATTGCCTCTGGGTCGTATCCAGTTTGGGGGGTCCTGCTCATCCCTCAACCTGTCTGCATTGCATTTCATCTCCATTCATCTCGGCTTCTTCAATGACATGTCAGAAGACATATTTACTTCCCCCGTAATAATCATAATGGTTAACAGATATATAGCACTTTTATCTTCAAAGCAGATCATTAACATTAGCTATTGGAGGCTTGCAGCCTTCTGGGAAGTCGGCATTTATTATTGAGCCCATGTTCACAGATGAGGAAAGTGAGGCAGAAGAATTAATGCCCCGTGTGGAGCTGCCCAAAGCCACAGAGAGCATCAGAGGCAGCCTCCAACCCCAGGAGGAGGCCCGAGAACCTTGCTCCACTCCAAACCCCTCCCATGAGTTTTCCCTTGTCACAGATGCACAAGTGGAACATTTCCTACAGGGGCCACTTATATCAAAGTGCTTCACACACAGAAATCAATTTAGCCTCATGGTGCCCATGTGAATCTGGTCTGTATTATCACCAATTTACAGATGGCAAAATTGCCAGACACTGGGCTTGATCCTGCACCCATGGAATCAAGTGGCCCAGCCAGTGGTCTGTGGGAAGCTTACATCTGATTTTGAACTTGGAGAGGCTGGGGGGTTGTTTGAAGGCTGGAAGTGGGGGGTCAGGAAAGATGTCTTTCAGGATGGGGTCCCCATGGAGTGTGGGTTGTAGTGGTTTGACGATACCACATATGGGTTCCAGTGTGAGGTGGTAGGTGACAATTGGGGATGTTTTATTTCTGTTCTCTTGGGATATTTGGGTGGCCTGTTCTGTGACCTGCTGACATATCTCCATCGTCTTTCCTCCAGCTCCTCCCTCGACCTGTCTGCATTGCATTTCATCTCCACTCATCTCGGCATCCTGAACCCCAAGTCAGAAGGAGCAGATCACACTCAGGGAGTTTTGTCCCAAGAGGAAGGCTGGCCGGCCTTGCTCTTGTTTAAGGAGCTTTGTTTTTACCTGCGGATCCTGAAAATCATCACATCATCATGTCCTCCGGTGCCCAGTCCATATGTGGAGATATCTTATTGCCAGCATTACACAGGCACATACGTTCCTGTATTGTTTTCTCTTCCCTTGTCGTGTTACTTTCTGCCCCCTGTTTCTTTTGTCCTGTCCTATTGTAGAACTGATGAATGAAATTGTTTTTAATTGTTCACTTTATTAATGTAACTTCATAAGTAAAGTTTTATGAATGAAACAATATTCATTCATAAAACCGGTTACCCCAATAACTGGCTAATTAACAGTTAAGATGCTTGTTAAGAGCCATAGCTGTTGGGTCAGCTGCCTTTGTAAGTTTCACTATCAATCCAATTCCTGCTTAAACCACTGAGGGCTGGTCCACACTAACCCCCCACTTCGAACTAAGATACGCAACTTCAGCTACGTGAATAACGTAGCTGAAGTCGAAGTATCTTAGTTCGAACTTACCGCAGGTCCAGATGCGGCAGGCAGGCTCCCCCATCGACTCCGCATACTCCTCTCGTGGAGCAGGAGTACCGGCGTCGACGGGGAGCACTTCTGGGATCGATCCGGGATCGATTTATCATGTCTAAACAAGACGCGATAAATCAATCCCAGAAGATCGATTGCTTACCGCCGGACCTGGAGGTAAGTATAGACGTACCCTTAGACTTGCACTGTTTCAGTATTGTAACTTCTGTTCACCATTTATTACACTTGCCTACAGTGTACCTTCTGTTCACTGTTTGCCATCCACTACACTTGTCTATATTGTAACTTCTGTTCACTGTTTGCCATATTGTAATTCAAACCCCATTTTAAAACGCTGACTCCATTTTGTAAGGGCTTGCTGCAACCTTCATTTTTGCAAACCCTGCTGTAATCTTATTAGTTTAGTTTAGCTGTGTGAATGAGGTATGTATGAATGATGGAATCAACCTCCAGCCCCAGCCTGTCCTGATGAAATAGAGTTCAAACACCAATGGCTGAAGATGCAGACAAGAGCCCTAACAAAGTAAGAAGAATCCACCCTAAAAAGAAAAGGTACAATCGAAGAAAGATCAAAGCCAGGTCCGAGGCTGAAAGTCACGTCTGCAATTGACGGGTGATCAATCACCAAACCCAGAGCCAGCCTGACACAGCAAGACCTATAGACTCTGGATTCAAACTAAAGCCTACAAAAAGGATGGGTGAGATGGAAAACTTTGGAGGGTAACGTTCGGCTGCCAACATGGAAGGGCATCGGTGCATGCCCAACAGAGACCCAGCTCGTCCTTGTGCCCGGCTTTCCTGGCCAGTTACCGCCATGAGCTATGAACCCAAGCTACATTCAGGATTGGTAACTATCAAGCAGCTGCAGAACATTTGGTGTGTGTGTGTGTGTGTGTGTGTGTGTGTAAGTGTAAGTATTAAGGCATTAGCTAACGGTTATAGATCAAATTGTATTAACATAATAAATGTGGCATCTTTGTCTTGCCCCCTGAAAAGATCCTGTGTAGTTTTGTCTGCATAACACTATCTCACTCTCTTGCCTTTTGATTGAACTCTGAAGTTAACAATGCTGTATTCATCCATATAATACTTAGTCCTGCCTTGAGTGCAGGGGACTGGACTAGATGGCCTCTCAAGGTCTCTTCCAGTACTATGATTCTATGATTCTAAGCCAGCCTTGTCCAAGGAGAAAGGATCCAATCAGATGACAATCTTGACCAGACTGTGAACCTGAATAAAAGTCACAGGTGTCATGGTTGACTTGCCAGCCAAAGCATCCACTCATAATTGGCCAGCTGCCAAAAGTTCCAAAAAACATCAATTAAAGCCATATTGGACCCGTCTTTTCTATCCCACCTCACCTCCCTCTTGTGTCTGTCTGTTTGTTGACGACAGGATAGGTAAATGCCCTCTACGCACCAGGATTGAGTGTAAAATTAATGCTTTCCTTTTCATCAAAAATGTGGTTCTGAAAATAAATAATAATATATGTCAAGTATCAGGGGGTAGCAGTGTTAGTCTGTATCTACGAAAACAACAAGGAGTCTGGTGGCACCTTAAAGACTAACAGATTTATTTGGGCATAAGCTTTCGTGGGTAAAAACCTCACTTCTTTGGATGCATAGAGTGAAAGTTACAGATGCAGGCATTATATACTGACACTGACATGATGTGTCAGTATATAATGCCTGCATCTGTAACTTTCACTCCATGCATCTGAAGAAGTGAGGTTTTTACCCACGAAAGCTTATGCCCAAATAAATCTGTTAGTCTTTAAGGTGCCACCAGACTCCTTGTTGTTTTAATAATATATGGAGATATACATTATTTCATAGAGCTGGAAGGGACCTTGAAAGGTCATTGAGTCCAGTCCCCTGCCTTCAGAGCAGGACTAAGTACTGTCCCTGGCAGATTTTTGCCCCAGATCCCTAAATGGCCCCCTGAAGGATTGAACTCACCACCCTGGGTTTAGCAGGCCAATGTGCAAACCACTGAGCTATCCCACCCCCCCAATAAAGGAAAAATACATAAATAAATAAAAGACTGATAATTTGCCTCCAAAAGGGGAAAGATTTTAATTAAGTTTGTTTTGTTGTTATCACTCAATCACAGGTTCAGTATAAATACCTAATACGTGTGAGATCCTGCTGCGTCTTCCCCTGCCTTTGGTGTTCCTTTCCACCCTCCACTATCTCCCTCCTCTCATCGCTCTCTCTCTCTTTTGGCTTTTCACCTGATCCTGACACCAAGTGCACTGCACAGAACCAGCACAGCGAGATGAGACGGCCCATCCAGCTCGGCCTGGACTGAGAAGGACCAGTGAAGGAGAGGGACAGGACCAAACAAACCAGATGATGACCCTGTTCAAGGAGGTGAGCCAGGGACCAAAGCAACCACTGTCATGGCTGATCTGCCAGCCCAAAGAGTCCGTCCAGGACTGATGAGCCGCCCTGTATCCTGAGAACCCAACAAAAGCCGTATTTCCCCATCTTCACTATCCCATCTCGTCTCTCCCTTCTGTGTCTCCCTTCTGTGTCTGTCTCTTTTGTGTAACTCAGGAAACGGACTGTCCCTCCCAACTCAGAATGGAACAACAGAACTAACCCTTTCTTCCCACCGAGACAGACTGTTTGAAAGAATAAGAGACTTTCACCAGTATTCACCCCGTTCTAAATGAGACTCCTGTAGGTTTTGATTGTTTTTTTTTTTGACAATCGCTCAATTCCAGTTTCGACATTTTTGCTTTGTTTTCTTTTCCTTCTGTGTGTTTCAGTTAATATGTTTCTCACCTTTTGCATGACTTTGACACCGTGTTTGCCATGGCACTAAGCGGGCTGAGATCTCTAGACACCAAACCCCGAACCTGGTATAACAATGTTTAATGTTGGACAGTGACAGGGTCAGGTAACACCTTTGACTCTTTGGGCCCATTTATTCAATCTAAAATAATACAATCCCTCCCCCTCCCCCAGACGGCGCTTGGGGTGGGGGCAGATGTGAGCAATGGAGGGACTGGGTGGCCCGCAGAACAGGGGCTGGGTTTGAATTCTATACAGAAGTAGGGAGCAGGTCCCAATGCTTCTTTATGGCTGGGCAGGGTGAGTTGAGCCTGCTTGGGGAGGAGATGCTGGTCCCTGGCTCCATCATCCTGCTTGGGAGAATCCCCCAGTTACCGATCCAGAGCTCCGAAGTGCTCACTCTGTGACGTCCCCCCCATGTGTCACTGGGGCAGGTAAGGGAGGGGCCAGCGCCGAGGGGCCCCACGGTGGAGCTTACTGGACGCAGCCCAGAGCTCCAGGAAATGTGCCATGGTGCCATTTATTGGTGAGTTTCCCAATTTTTCCCTCCCGCCCCCAAACCCTCACAAACTAAATGCAGGAGCCGAGGTTGTGAGTTACAAGGGAGAAGCCAGGAAACACAGAGCTCAGTGCTGCGGGAGCGAGCTCATCACAGGGCTCTGGGGCAGTGCAGACGGTGCCCTCCTTCCCCTTGTGATCTCCCCTGCCCGGCCGCCCCCTCCTGTGTCTGCAGCAGCATCCCAGGGTGAGGTGGCTGGCAGAGTTCCAGGGCCTGGCTTCACTTTTGCATGCTTCAGACCTGCAGTAGAAGTACCCAATGCCGGTCCCCTCTGCTCCATTGCTACTTGCTCTGCAGTGTTAGGCACGGAAGGGTATCTCCACCTTTCTCTGATCCGTGGTGTTTATTTAACACCTGCTACTCCCAGGCCCTTTTTCACAAACACTGCTCATTTCCTGAAAATGGAAACTGAAAATTAAATTCTTTGAGTGTGATGAGGACCCTGCGCAGGGGGCAGAGGGAGACCGGTTGGAGCGGGGAACTGGCAGAATAAAGCCAAGGCCAGGGAGGACTGGTTAACAAAGCGGGACTGGACTGGGCCTTGGCAGTTCTGGGGTCAGTTCCTGGCTCTGCCGCAGTCTCCCTGTGTCACCTCAGCCACGTTACTTGAGACAGATTTTCAAAGCTCCTTAGACAGGGCAGGGCTTGCCCCCTAGCTGCCCTGCTGCCTTGCAGAGTCCTCAGCCCTGAGTTCGGTGCCCAGGCTCCCGTACAAGGCAGGGGAGATTTAGGTGCCTAGAAAGGGATTCTCAGAAACCAGCAAGCTGAGCAGGGAGCTGCCCAAGCCAGCCAGGAGTGAAATGCAGAGCAGAGAGACAGGGCTTATGGCCCAGATCCACAAAGGCACCTAATTCCCACTAATCTCGGCCTTGGGTGCTGGGCTGGGGGAGGCACCTGTCTCTGCTTGGGATGCTCAGATGTGAACGCTCTCTTGCTGGAGTTAGGTGCCTAAGCCAGGTCAGCTTCTTCTGAGAGCGCAAACCCTCTGTGAGAGCCCATAGTCTGAGGGGTTGGACACTCAGCAGGGTGAGGGGAGACCCCGTTGGAAGCCCCCTGCTGCCTGATTTGGAGCAGGACCTAGGCTCTGGGCTCTGGGCCGTACTGGAGACACCCACCCCCACGCTGCCTCTTGCACAGAGCACCACCCTGCTGAGCACACCTGAGGCCCAGGCCTGGCTGATGAGCTACGTGCCGGGGAACACATAGCTGGAGAATGGCGCCAGGGCTGTGGCTTGCGCTGGAGCTCTGAGCCGCTCGCTAGCAGTGGGGCGGTGTCAGGACTTCGGCACCTTTGTGCGTGCCCAGCAGCAGGGACTTAGGCACCAATGGGGCTGGGTGGCAGCTGAGTGGGGGCTTTGAGGATTTCAGGGGTGCCTTAATGGTAGACTGAGGTGCCTAAAGAGACAGTTAGGTGCCTAAATCCCTTCGTAAGTGTGGCTCTCAATGTCTGGGTGACTCAGTTCCCCAGCCTGTAGATTGGGAGTAGTTTATTAATACATTTAGCACAGTCACAAACACCCCACTCAGCAAGGTAGATAGAGTACAGACAGTACATCCATCTACTCACCCTATCTCCTGCAGAACAACCTGAAGTGTTAGCCATCATCTTCCTCATCATTATCACCTTCCCCATCATCTTCCTCATCACCAACACCTTCCCCATCAACCCAGTGGCCATCCTTCTGGCATCTCCCAAGGACGACATCCCCTTCTCCTACCATCCCTAGGCTGGGATGTCACTATTACAATACCTTATGCTGACGTTACCATGTCTAATGCATATGCAGTAAGGGTTTCTTCCCTCTCCCTTCTTTGTATTTCCTCCCCTTACCAAGGTTGGAGTGTCTTTTTCCATAGGTTAATGTATTAATGATCTTAACTTACTATCATATATGTCAGTTTGTTACCATGGCCCTTTAGTGGTTAGGTATCTGCGGATGTAGCTCACGTACCCGTTATGTACGTCAGTTCGTTGCCATGACACTTCTGCGGTTGAATTATGTACCTGTGGTCAGAATTTCCCCGTAAACACTCTATTTTCAGCTCCCCAATACTCGTGATTTTCCGTTGGGCCATTTATCTGTGCGAAGTTCACAGGCTCCAAGCCTTATGCTAACTTGCTGAAGCGAATGTCTGACAGGATACAGGCCTGTAGGTTCTTTGAATAACAGCTGAATATAATATAAAGCAGTGAATATAATAAAGACAAGCTAGCACATTGGGCTACACCATTGTGACGGGTTCCCCTCCTCCCCCCGGGGTGTAACTTGGAACTGGGGCACCACGGAGCCCTCTGACTAACCAGCCTGGGCCCCCCTCACACTGTGCTGCTGTGACAAACTGCAGAGCGCTCCTGGTCCTGCATCCACACCGACCTTACACAGGCAGGGACACACCCAGCTGCAGTTCTGTGAATGCTTCTCCACAGCCACTCATGAACTAACAATAGAGGGACTCCAGTTAGCGCCTCCCCAGCTCCCCAGCATAGGACCCCAAAGCTCTACCATCCTGCCCTGGGGAACAGCCTGACCCATATATGTGTATTTCCCAGTGCGCCCCTCGCTCGATGTGGAGAGGACAATGCCTCAGCCCCTGTTCCTGAACAGATTTCCCTTTGCACTTCAAGCAAACCACAGTGTTTTTGTTAAAAAAATATAAAACAGATTTATTCACTACAGACAGATAGATTTTAAGCGATTATGCATAATGGCATAGAGATCAAAATAGATGATCATAAGAACTAAAACAAAACCGCAATCTAAGTTCTCTAAACTGGATAGGATTTGAATCAAGCCGTGTCTCATCCTGTTAGATAGAACAAACAGTCCACTGAGCTTCCCTACACAGGGAGGCTTCCTCCTTTCCTGCCTGGGCTTCGGGCTAGTTCTCGGCTGCTTTGCTATATGAGAGCCCCATCGCTGTAGGGCCTCTTGTCTGGAGCTACAGAGACTCAGACGCCCCTGTCCCTCGGCCTCTCCACCCCTCCCCCGGGAACAACCAGAATGTCCTCTGCCTCAGGACGAGGTTTTAAAGGGGCCATGCTCTCTAAAGCCCAAGGGGTTGCACCCTTCTGGCTTTGTGTTCAGTTGAGGATCTCTACTGAAGGGGTTAAAATAAGCAGTTTTTGAGACCTGCAAAGTCTGATATACTAAGAATCCCACTGACCCCATTTCACACAGGTTGTTCCATAGAGAGATGCAGGATAAGGCTGGGGGTGAAATGTTGTGACTGGAACTCAGGTGTCCCGTGTATTGTTACGGGGGAAGTGGCAGGACAGTTATCGGTGAGGCCCTGCCACAGCTGGGACCTTGCAAACATGGGACATTTCATACCTAATGTTCTGAAATATTGAGCAGGCAAAGCCCCGCCCGAAGGAACAGAGCCTGCAGGTGCTCAGCACGCCTGGGAAGAAATCAGAACCCAAGGTGGAGCATCGTAGGCACCCAAAGCTGGAGACACCCAGAATTAGAGGCTACTTTGTCTTACCGTGGAGAAGGCCTTGGCGATATCGGTGTGTAAAGAACGGGATCAAACAGAAAACCACAAGCTCAGACTTAGGGCTTGTCTACACTGGCACTTTGCAGCGCTGCAAGTTTCTCATTCAGGGTTATGAAAAAACAGCCCCCTGAGCGCAGCAAGTCTCAGCGCTGTAAAGCCAGTGTAGATTACTCCTATGATGCAACAGAAAAGCTGTGTGGAGTTACAGAGAGAAACGTTGCAGGGTGGAGAGAATATCTACCCAGCTGTGCACAAGGGCTGCACGCATCATCCTCTCCAAGGTGCCGCATTTCACACAGGATGTTCTTTCTTTCTTTCTTTCTTTCTTTCTTTCTTTCTTTCTTTCTTTCTTTCTGCTGAGGATTTTCACAATCAAGACCTGTCTGCAATCATTCTGAGGCCTGGTCTACACTAGGCGTTTATGTCGAAGTTAGCGCCGTTACATCGAATTAACCCTGCACCCATCCACACCACGAAGCTATTTAGTTCGACATAGAGGTCTCTTTAATTCGACTTCTGTACTCCTCCCCGACGAGGGGAGTAGCGCTAAATTCGACCTGGTCATGTCGAATTAGGCTAGGTGTGGATGGAAATCGACGCTAATAGCTCCGGGAGCTATCCCACAGTGCACCACTCTGTTGACGCTCTGGACAGCAGTACGAGCTCGGATGCTCTGACCAGCCACACAGGAAAAGCCCCGGGAAAATTTGAATTTGAATTCCTTTTCCTGTCTGGCCAGTTTGAATCTCATTTCCTGTCTGGACATCGTGGCGAGCTCAGCAGCACTGGCAACGATGCAGAGCTCTCCAGCAGTGATGGCCGTGCAATCTCAGAATAGAAAGAGGGCCCCAGCATGGACTGATCGGGAAGTCTTGGATCTCATCGCTGTGTGGGGTGATGAGTCCGTGCTTTCCGAGCTGCGCTCCAAGAAACGGAATGCAAAGATCTACGAGAAGATCTCTAAAGACATGTCAGAGAGAGGATACAGCCGGGATGCAACGCAGTGCCGCGTGAAAATCAAGGAGCTGAGACAAGGCTACCAGAAGACCAAAGAGGCAAACGGACACTCCGGATCCCATCCCCAGACATCCCGTTTCTACGAGGCACTGCATTCCATCCTCGGTGCGGCCGCCACCACTACCCCACCACTGACCGTGGACTCCGAGGATGGGATATTGTCCTCGGACATGTTAGCGGACGGGGAAGATGAGGAAGGAGATGAGGAGGACGAGGCAGTCAACAGCGCTCACAACGCTGATTTCCCCGACAGCCAGGATCTCTTCATCACCCTTACAGAGATCCCCTACCAACCGTCCCCAGCCGTTACCCCGGACACAGAATCTGGGGAAGGATCAGCCAGTAAGTGTTGTAAACATCTAAACATTTATTTTTAACAGAACAGGAATATTAACAATAAAAAAAATGGGTTTCTCATGATTAGTTTGCCCTAGGCGCTTAACGGTTCAGTCCTGGGCAGTGCAACTATTGAAAAAAAATCTAGCAATGTCCGGTTTTGCATGATTGTCCTGCCCAAGCCTCTCTACTGTTTAGTCACTGCTACTGCAGCTAGAGTAAAATGCGGTCTATATGTCCGGGGATAGAGCAGAAATCCTCCTGGGACATCTCAATGAAGCTCTCCTGGAGGTAATTGGAAAGCCGTTGCATCAGGTTCCTGTGGAGAGCGGCCTTATTGGGTCCTCCGTAGTACGACACGTTGCCGCGCCACGAGACAATCAAGTACTCGGGAATCATTGCTCTGCACAGCAGGGCGGCATACGGCCCTGGTCTTTGGAGGCTTTCCCGGAGCATTCTCTCTTTCTCGCTGTCAGAGATCCTCATGAGGGTGATGTCGCTCATGGTGACCTGCTTTGAATTAGGTAGGGGAATGTTAGTGTTGGGACTGCTTGCCCATTCCTTTACAGAACTGTAAACGCTGGTTTGCAGCCACGCGGTGGAGGCGGGAGAGGGGCAGCCGAAAGGGATCGTTCCCGGGGACAGCCGCGAGGGGGTGGGAAAGGAGCAGAGTTCCTGCTTGCCGGATTGCTGGCAGCAGGGACTGACATTGCTTTCAATGTGAAATGAGGCCAGTGCTAATATTAAAGTTTTAAGCTGCCACAAGTCTACGGCTTACCATGTCTGCCTGCAACAGAAATTCCGTTGTCCTGCCCCGCTTCTCAAATGTGCTGTGCAAGACCCCAGGCACTGAATGCGAAGGCCGAGAATTCGACCTTGTGCTGAGTGCGCATGTGATAGGTGCTGTGCATGGTCTTGTTCACAGAGAAAGACTATGTTCTTTGTTCACAACTACATTTATCTTTCTGAGGAATTCACTCCCTTTTTCCCATTCCCACAGCCCCATCTGCGACTGTCTCACAACCTAGCCTGGCATCACACTCCCAGAGGCTAGCGCAGATTAGGCGTAGGAAGAAGAGGACACGGGAGGACATGTTCTCGGAGCTTATGGCCTGCTCCCGAGCCCAGGCAGCACAGCAGACCCAGTGGCAGGAGAACTTGTCCCAAATGTACCAAGCAAACATGGATTGGGAGGAGAGGTGGCGGCAGGAAGACCAGCAGGCGACTCAAACGCTGCTTGGACTACTGTCTACACTACGAAATTAGTTCGAATTTATAGAAGCCGGTTTTATAGAAATCGGTTGTATACAGCCGATTGTGTGTGTCCCCACATAAAATGCTCTAAGTGCAGGAAGTTGGCAGACCGCGTCCACAGTACGAGGCTAGCGTCGAATTCCGGAGCATTGCACTATGGGTAGCTATCCCACAGCTATCCCACAGTTCCCGCAGTCTCCGCCGCCCCTTGGAATTCTGGGTTGAGATCCCAATGCCCGGATGATGCAAAACAGTGTCGCGGGAGGTTCTGGGTACATGTCGTCAGGCCCCTCCCCCCCGTCACAGCAACGGCAGACAATAGATTCGCGCCTTTTTACCTGGGTTACCTGTGCAGACAACAAACCACGGCAAGCATGGAGCCCGCTCAGCTCAGCTGAGCTCACCGTCACCATATGTCCTCTAAGTGCCGGCAGATGTGGGACTGCATTGCTACACAGCAGCAGATGCTAACTGCCTTTTGGCGGTAGACGGTGTAGCATGAGTAATAGCCATGGGGCTGGCAGCCGTAGGGCTGCATTGCACCAGCCCCTTGCCAGGAGATGGTATATTATGACTGGTATCCATCATCGTCGTACTGGAGTGGCTGTCAATCATGGCCACCTGGGCAGACATGCTACTGTTTCGATGATGATGGCTACCAGTTGTAGTATACTATTTTCTGCCAATTGCCCAGTATTGTCTGCTAAGCACCCAGAAGAGGCCGAGGGTGATGCTGGGTGTTGGCAGACGTGGGGCTGGCAGACGTGGGGCTGCATTGCTACACAGCAGCAGCCCCTTGCCTTTTGGCAGACGATGGTATATTATGATTGGTAACCGTCGTCATTGTACTGCAGAGGCTATCACTCATGCTGCACCGTCGGCTGCCAGCTTAAGATGTAAAAAATAGATTTGTTCTGTATTCATTTGCTTCCCCTTCCTCCGTGAAATCAATGGCCTGCTAAGCCCAGGGTTTTCAGTTTAATCTTTGGGGGGACCATTCTGTGTGACAGTTGTTTGTGTTTCTCCCTGATGCACTGCCACCTTTCTTGATTTTAATTCCCTGTTCCTGTACCTGTACGCCATGTCGTCACTCGGCCCACCCTCCCTCCCGCACTCCCTCCTTCTCCTGGTCCATCAGATACTAGTTTCGCGCCTTTTTTCTGACCAGGCGCCATAGCTAGCACTGGGATCATGGAGCCCGCTCAGATCACCGCGGCAATTATGAGCACTATGAACACCACGCGCATTGTCCTGGAGTATATGCAGAGCCAGGACATGCCAAGGCGAAACCCAGACCAGCCGAGGAGGCGATTGCAGTGTGGCGAAGAGAGTGATGAGGAAATTGACATGGACATAGACCTCTCACAAGGCACAGGCCCCAGCAATGTGGAAATCATGGTGTCACTGGGGCAGGTTCATGCCGTGGAACGCAGATTCTGGGCCGGGGAAACAAGCACAGACTGGTGGGACCGCATCGTGCTGTAGGTATGGGACGATTCCCAGTGGCTGCAAAACTTTCGCATGCGTAAGGGCACTTTCATGGAACTTTGTGACTTGCTTTCCCCTGCCCTGAAACGCCAGGATACCAAGATGAGAGCAGCCCTCACAGTTGAGAAGCGAGTGGCGATAGCCCTGTGGAAGCTTGCAACGCCAGACAGCTACCGGTCAGTCGGGAATCAATTTTGAGTGGGCAAATCTACGGTGGGGGCTGCTGTAATCCAATTTGCCAGGGCAATGAAAGACCTGGTGATATCAAGGGTAGTGACTCTGGGCAACGTGCAGTCAATAGTGGATGGTTTTGCTGAAATGGGATTCCCAAACTGTGGCGGGGCCATAGACGGAACCCATATCCCTATCTTGGCACAGGAGCACCAAGCCACCGAGTACATAAACCGCAAGGGGTACTTTTCAATGCTGCTGCAAGCCCTGGTGGATCTCAAGGGACGTTTCACCAACATCAACGTGGGATGGCCAGGAAAGGTACATGATGCTCGCGTCTTCAGGAACTCTACTCTGTTTCGAAAGCTGGAGGAAGGGACTTTCTTCCCGGACCAGAAAATAACCATTGGGGATGTTGAAATGCCTATCGTGATCCTTGGGGACCCAGCCTACCCCTTAATGCCATGGCTCATGAAGCCGTACACAGGCAGCCTGGACAGGAGTCAGGACCTGTTCAACTACAGGCTGAGCAAGTGCCGAATGGTGGTGGAATGTGCTTTTGGACGTTTAAAAGCGCGCTGGCGCAGCTTACTGACTCACTCAGACCTCAGCGAAAAGAATATCCCCATTGTTATTGCTGCTTGCTGTCCGCTCCACAATATCTGTAAGAGGAAGGGGGAGACCTTTATGGCGGGGTGGGCGGTTGAGGCAACTCGCCTGGCCGCTGATTATGCGCAGCCAGACACCAGGGCGGTTAGAGGAGCACAGCAGGGCGCGGTGCGCATCAGAGAAGCTTTGAAAACGAGTTTTGTGACTGGCCAGGCTACTGTGTGAAACTTCTGTTTGTTTCTCCTTGATGAACCCTCCAACCCCCCCCCCCGACCCGGTTCACTCTACTTCCCTGTAAACCAACCACCCCACCCCACCCTCCCCTCCCCAATTCGAGCACCGCTTGCAGAGGCAATAAAGTCATTGTTTTTTCACATTCATGCATTCTTTATTAGTTCCTCACAGAAGTAGGGGGATAATTGCCAAGGTAGCCTGGGATGGGTGGGGGAGGAGGGATGAAAAAGGACACACTGCATTTTAAAACTTTAAGTCTTATTGAAGGCCAGCCTTCTGATGCTTGGGTGATCATCTGGAGTGGAGTGACTGGGTAGATGGAGGCCCCCCACCGTGTTCTTGGGCGTCTTGGTGAGGAGGCTATGGAACTTGGGGAGGAGGGCTGTTGGTTACACAGGGGCTGTAGCGGCGGTCTCTGCTCCTGCTGCCTTTCCTGCAGCTCAACCATACGCTCGAGCATATCAGTTTGATGCTCCAGCAGACGGAGCATTGACTCTTGCCGTCTGTCTGCAAGCTGATGCCACCTATCGTCTTCAGCCCGCCACTTGCTCTTTTCATCCCACCATTCATCCCGCCACCTCTCCTCTCGTTCATATTGTGCTTTTCTCATGTCCGACATTGACTGCCTCCACGCATTCTGCTGGGCTCTATCAGCGTGGGAGGACATCTGCAGCTCCGTGAACATATCATCCCTCGTCCTACGTTTTCTCTTTCTAATGTTCACTAGCCTCTGCGAAGGAGAAACATTTGCAGCTGGTGGAGGAGAAGGGAGAGGTGGTTAAAAAAGACACATTCTGGAGAACAATGGGTACACTCTTTCATTACAAGGTCGCATATTTCGGCTTGCAGGCAGCCATGGTAGGCCACAGTGTTTTGGCTTTTTTAACCTTCTTAACATGCGGGAAAGGTTGCAAACAGCAGCGCATTTCCCATATCAAGGATGAATTGGGTTGTCCATTTAAAATGGGTTTTCAATGTAAAAGGAGGGGCTGCGGTTTCCCGGTTAACATGCGGCACAAACCCAAGTAAACCACCCCCCCACACACACACACGATTCTCTGGGATGATCACTTCACCCCTCCCCTCCACCGCGTGGTTAACAGCGGGGAACATTTCTGTTCAGAAGAGCAGGAACGGGCGCCTCTGAATGTCCCCTTAATAAAATCACCCCATTTCAACCAGCTGACCGTGAATAATATCACTCTCCTGAGGATAACAAAGAGAGATAAGGAATGGATATTGTCTGCATGCCAGCAAACACCGAGTCCATACGCTGCCATGCTTTGTTATGCAATGATTCCAGACTACGTGCTACTGGCCTGGCGTGGTAAAGTGTCCTACCATGGCGGACGGGATAAGGCAGCCCTCCCCAGAAACCTTTTGCAAACGCTTTGGGAGTACATAAAGGAGAGCTTTCTGGAGATGTCCCTGGAGGATTTCCGCTCCATCCCCATATACGTTAACAGACTTTTCCAGTAGATGTACTGGCCGCGATTGCCAGGGCAAATTAATCATTAAACACGCTTGCTTTTAAACCATGTGTAATGTTTACAAATATTTACAAAGGTACACTAACCAGAGGTCTCCTGTGTGCCCTGAGGGTCTTGGGTGAGTTCGGGGGTTACTGGTTCCAGGTCCAGGGTAACAAACAGATCCTGGCTGTTGGGGAAACTGGTTTCTCCGCTTCCTTGCTGCTGTGAGCTACCTACAGTACCTCCATCCTCATCTTCCTCGTTCCCCGAACCGTCTTCCCTGTGTGTTTCTCCAGTGAGAGAGTCATAGCACACGGTTGGGGTAGTGGTGGCTGCACCCCCTAGAATGGCATGCAGCTCCGCGTAGAAGCGGCAAGTTTGCAGCTCTGCCCCGGACCTTCCGTTTGCTTCTCTGGCTTTGTGGTAAGCTTGCCGTAGCTCCTTAATTTTCACGCGGTACTGCTGTGTGTCCCTGTTATGGCCTCGGTCCTTCATGGCCTTGGAGACCTTTTCTAATACTTTGCCATTTCTTTTACTGCTACGGAGTTCAGCCAGCAGTGATTCATCTCCCCATATGGCGAGCAGATCCCGTACCTCCCGTTCGGTCCATGTTGGAGCTCTTTTGCGATCCTGGGACTCCATCACGGATACCTGTGCTGATGAGCTCTGCATGGTCACCTGTGCTCTCCACGCTGAGCAAACAGGAAATGAAATTCAAACCTTCGCGGGTCTTTTCCTGTCTACCTGGTCAGTGCATCTGAGTTGAGAGTGCTGTCCAGAGCGGTCACAATGAAGCACTGTGGGATAGCTCCCGGAGCCAATAACGTCGAATTCCATCCACACTACCCCAATTCCGACCCGCAAAGGCTGGTTTTATCGCTAATCCCCTCGCCGGAGGTGGTGTAAAGAAACCGGTTTAAAGGACCCTTTAAGTCGAAAGAAAGGGCTTCGTCGTGTGGACGTGTCCAGGCTTAATTCGATTTAACACTGCTAAAGTTGACCTAAACCCGTAGTGTAGACCAGGGAGGGAGCAAACCGACACGCTCCGGCGCCTTGTGGATGTTCTGCAGGAACGGAGGCAGGAGGACAGAGCCCCGCTGCAGTCTATCTCTAACCGCCCTCCCCCGCCACCAAGTCCCATACCCACCTCACCCAAAGTCCAAAGAAGGAGGGGTGGCAGAGTCCGTGCTAACTCTCACTCCACCCCTGCAGAGAGCTCTAGTAGCAGAAGGCTCTCATTCCCCAAAATTTGACAAGTTCTTTCCTTCCCGCCTGACACAAGCCCCCATCCAAGTTTCACCTCCCTGTTCCATGTGTAGTTGATAATAAAAAATATGTTTCTGTTAACTATTGTTTCCATCATGTTCTTTTGGAGGAGGAGGGAAAAGGGGGTTGGTAATTGGACAGGACAGTCACCTTTGGCAGGGTACATAGGCGGGGGCAGGTACAGCAGCAGGGCACATACACAGTGCAGTGACTAGTTACCCTGGTCAGTCTGGGAGGTGGTTTTCATGTTATGTGGTGGGGGGTGGGTTGCTCTGTGACTTTGTGGCGGGGGAGGGCAGTTACAGATCTTAAGCGGTGGTCCTTATGCAGGATCACAGAGCCACGCAGCAGGGGATCTGTAACCGTCCTCCCCCTGCCACAAAGTCACATAGCCCCCCCATACACACAGTCCCGATCAGGAGGGGTGACAGGCTCCGTTGAAACAACCATCCCACCGCAGCGGAGCCTGTCAATCCTTGAGTTTAGAAGCTTCATTTGCGTCACTACACTACACCCACTCCGCACCACAGTCTGCGTCCCAGTTTTAAAAAATTCCCGCGAAAACAGTAGTAAAGAAAACGGTGTTCATTAACAAAGTAGAACTGATTTTATTTCGAAACGTGTGTTGGAAGGGGAATGAAGGGGGTATGTAACTGGAGAGGATAGTCAACATTAACTGGGTAAAGAAACGGGGGCAGGTTCAGCTTCTCTGTACACAAACTTTAAAGTCACAGGTTAGCCTGCTCATTCAGGAACTTTGCTTTCAAAGCCTCCCGGATGCACAGCGCTTCCCGCTGGTCTCTTCTAATCGCCCGGCTGTCTGGCTGTGCGTAATCAGCAGCCAGGCTATTTTCCTCAACCTCCCACCCCGCCATAAAGGTCTCCCCCTTGCTCTCACAGAGATTGTGGAGCACACAGCAAGCTGCTATAACAATGGGGATATTGGTTTCGCTGAGATCACAGCGAGTCAGTAAGCTTCTCCATCTCCCCTTGAGACGGCCAAAAGCACACTCCACCACCATTCTGCACTTGCTCAGCCGGTAGTTGAAGAGTTCTTTTTCACTGTCGAGGCCGCCAGTATAGGGCTTCATGAGCCAGGGCATTAGCGGGTAGGCTGGGTCCCCGAGGATGACTATAGGCATCTCCACATCCCCAACAGTTATTTTGTGGTCCGGGAAGTAAATACCTTGCTGCAGACGTCTAAACAGACCAGAGTTCCTGAAAACACGAGCGTCATGAACCTTGCCCGGCCATCCCACCTAGATGTTGGTAAAACGTCCCCTGTGGTCCACCAGTGCTTGCAGCACCATGGAAAAGTAGCCCTTTCTGTTAATGTACTGGCTGGCCTGGTGGTCCGGTGCCAGGATAGGGATGTGAGTTCCATCTATGGCCCCACCGCAGTTTGGGAATCCCATCGCTGCGAAGCCATCTATGATCGCCTCCACGTTTCCCAGGGTCACTACCTTTGACAGCAGTACATCAATGATTGCCTTGGCTACTTGCATCACAACAACCCCCACGGTAGATTTGCCCACCCCAAACTGGTTCGCGACTGACCGGTAGCTGTCTGGCGTTGCAAGCTTCCAGAGGCTATGGCCACTTGCTTCTGGACAGTCAGGGCTGCTCGCATCCGGGTGTCATTGCGCTTCAGGGCAGGGGACAGCAACTCACAAAGTTCAAGTCCCCTTCCGCATGCGAAAGTTTTGCAGCCACTGGGATTCATCCCAGACCTGCAGTACTATGCGGTCCCACCACTCAGTGCTTGTTTCCCGTGCCCAGAATCGCCATTCCACGGCATCAACATGACCCATTGCCACCGTGATGTCCTCGGCGCTGGGTCCCGTGCTTTCTGAGAGGTCTGTGCTACTCTCAGACTTCAGGCCCTCACCGCGGTGCCGTAGCCTCCTCGCCTGACTTATCTGCATCTGCCTCAGGGAAAGGTGTATGATAAGCTGCGAGGCGTTGAGAGCGGACACAACTGCAGCGATGGTCGCAGCGTGCTCCATGCTCGCAGTGCTGTGGCATCTGCGCTGTCACTGACTAGAAAAGTGCGCGAACTGATTTCCTGCCGGCGCTTTCAGGGAGGGAGGGCGGGAGTGATGGACAGATGACGACAGTTACCCAAAAGCACCCTGGACACATTTTGTTTACCCAGAAGGCATTTGCGGCTCCACCCAGAATTCCAATGGGCAGCGGGGACTGCGGGAACTGTGGGATAGCTGCCCACAGTGCACCACTTCCAATGTCAACGCTTTGCCCATTAGTGTGGACTCACAAAGTTGAATTACTGTCCTTAGTGTGGACACACGTTCGAATTTGCAATATTGATTCCAAAAA
Organism: Chrysemys picta bellii; assembly: GCF_011386835.1. Lineage (NCBI taxonomy): Eukaryota > Metazoa > Chordata > Testudines > Emydidae > Chrysemys > Chrysemys picta. The sequence continues at coordinate 596,466 of NW_027052710.1, forward strand.
TTCTATTTAAGTAAAATCGAACTACTCTCGTAGTGTAGACATACCCTGAGACACTTATATCTCCCCGGTCAGTGTCAAATACCACAAATGAAAATATAGGCCGAGGAGTGA